>NC_042287.1:13028701-13328701 GCF_901000725.2 Takifugu rubripes | reverse complement strand
TATATAAATAACCCGCCTCTAAAAATAGACATTTCAGTAAAAACTGTCCGTTCAGGCGTTTGTTGATTGTTGAGTGTTGATTGTTTGTTCCTGTTCAGAATAATGACGCCACCATCAAACACACAAAAACTGGCCCATGTTTTCCCCCCTAAATTAATTGGTCTACAGTTGTGGAACAACCGCAGCACAGATTTAACCAGAGCCCCATTCTGTCCATTGTCGTCTGTACAATAACAGGGGGGGATTTAGAATCACTGCCCCTCTTTCTGCACAACTCTGCAGAGACCGAGATGCCACAGTCCCCACAAAAGGCTTTGCACTCAGCTCGCAGCCGTCCGGCTTAACGCCTCCAACAATAACAGATGCCCCCCCCCCAAACATGTGAAATGGCCTCACTGTGTTGGAGCGCTCGATCAAAGCGGCTGCCATCCATCACAGCAAACAGGTGGGGGGTGGGGGTGGGGGGGCGAAGTCTGTGGCGTGAACGCCGCCCCTGCGTCATGAACGCGCCGCGAGCAAATGTGCACCGGGGAGCAGGGACGACTTTCGCCAGAGAACAATCCAATCAGAGGAGGGGTCACAGAGCGACTCCCTCACCCGGGTCCAAATCACATCAGCAGACTCATCCAGTCTGATTACTGAGCAGCGGAGCAATTAAACACGGCCTTGTTGCCATCCCGCTCTCATTAGCCACGGACGAGGTGACGATACTCCCCCCGCCGTTTCCCGGGGCCCTTCCCTCCACAGACGGGCGCTCAGACTTATATCAAAACGATGCGAAGCGCTCCTCCGGGATCGGGGCTTATTTATTTATGTGCCAAGTTCAGAGGCTTCTCCATTATTAATGATAATGAAAGCTAGCGAGCAATGTAAGGCCCAACGCTCCAAACAGCCGGCTCTGGCGCCGCGTTCTAACACGTGGGACATGTAAACGACGGCAAGGCCGCAGCGCGTTGACGCCGGGGTGTCGGAGGTGATCCTAAACAAGGACACCACCAAAGGAACGCTGCTTCCACAGGTGATTGCCTCCAGAATCCATCCCCTGTGTAAGGGCAGGTGACCCAGGGTCCGGCCCAAGGTTTCTGCCGTCTAAGCACTTTTCTCCCATCACAACTGGTCCACGAGCAGTTTTTCTCTCACAGTTGAAGCCAACTTTAACAGAACCGCCTTGAAACAGCAGGGAAATTTGGGGAAAATATCGGTTCCGAGCTCTCGGACCATAAATCTGGGTGTCACTTACATTATTAAATATGAAATATCACTGGATGGAACAGACCTTTCATACCACATAAGTGCACCATTCTAAAGCCACTTCCTCGACATTAACTAAGTAGTGATGGCGTTCAGCAGTTCAACAGCTCATAAAACTCGCCCAAGGCCACATCTTTTCTTTTTTCTTCATAATTAACCAGAAGCAGGTTATTATTTATGTATGTGGGACAAACTGCACTTATCTGGTTAATGTGAATATTTCTTGAATGCTGATGAATCTGTTCTCCGTTTTGCAAAGGGCTTTTCAATGGCAACAGCATGTTCCAGTAGGTCATGTAGATCACATATGAAACCAAACTACAGCTGTTCTCACGCGGTAAATGGAGGTTTGTTAGGGTTGTTTTAGGAGGATGCCAACAGGAAAATTACCCTTGTTATGTCTGAAATCATCTGGCTGCTTTCATTCCAGCCTCCCGCTCTGCATTTACAAAGTGGGCGAGTGGTTTTTTGGTTTGTTTTCTTTAGCAACCATTGTTAACGAAAGCATTACACGCAATTATGTTTTCAACATCAGAGTGGTATAAGTGGGAAATCTCAGCAAAGGGGAGCTCCGGAATATCAGGGAATATCGGGACAAAAGTCTCCAGAGTGAATAAACAGCACCGACTTTTTTACAAAGCTTGTTTGTCGTAGAAATCTGGATGATGAGGAGAACTCCTCTGAAAATAAATCAGTTGGGCTGTAATGGGAATAATTACACCTCCACCGCCTCCTAATAATGGTTTAATGGTCCTCTTAAGCAGTAACATTTGTCCTCATGTCTGTGCATGTTCTCATCAGTTTTGATTACATAAAATATAGACAGAACGGCATCTAACAGTTGGCTGTAACTGCATCCAACCGCAGATTTGACCCGCTTGTTATTAAATTTGCACTTTTTTTTAGCGTAACCTCACTTATAGAAGATCTGTATTCTTAGCCTGGCCGGAGCACGTCCACAGTGTGGACGAAAATGTCCGATACCGACCGCTAACAGCCCAGATGTGCTGCTTACAGTCAGAGGCCGTCGATGGCTGCAGGGTTATTGCTCTTTGCACGCACATTCCCCATATAAAATATCTAAATTTGTGATAAAATCTTTCCTAACACGGATTTCTTTCTTCCTTTGGTGCAGTCAGCTGACGCCACAGAGTCAACACATCAATTTATTACAGTGACGTTATAAAGAAAGACTCCAGAAGGTCAGGACCGCCTGGAAATTTTCACTGAAACATCCCGTTTAGCTTGTCTAGACACAGTCAGATCCTGCTACAGCAGCGGAAAACAGGATCCCAGAGCAAAGCTAAAGAGAGAAGCTGCAGATAAAGCTCCCGTTTGCCAGGTCCGTGACCTCGGACCACGCTTGACGTGAAATCTCATCACATGCGCGCTGTGGTGTCCACAAACACCAACAGCAGGGGCCACATCAGGCCAGCCCAAACCCTACACACCAAATCCTAGACACACAGTTAGCACAGCGTCCTCTCCGGAAAAGCCGAGTTCCTCCCATCGCAAGAATCCCAGTTCATTCCCATAAGTTAAAAAACGTCTGGAGACTTTGTGGAGCAGATAGAAACGAGGACACGATGGGGATGAAGGCAGTCAGAAACACCCCACTCCATCCAGCTTTTACTTCATAGCAGCCAAGTTTCCATAGCTCTCACTTTAATACCACTCCGATCCGATCGATGCGGCATAAGGAGGAATTCAGGACAGTGGACAGATTTATGATATCCGACAGCACCGCTGATCTGGTTGTGGTTTACGCGGGATCGTGAACGCACCACGCAGACTCATCAGGCCTCGCAAGTCCCGTTTAAAGCCAAGACGGTGTCTCTTTTTAAAATAAATACAAGTAGAAATATCGGCTCGTGTAACACCGCCCCCGTTAGGATCCACCTTCTACGATGAATAATGCATTTTTCCATTTGCACAATAAAAGCATCCTAATAAATGTGCCGCGGGGCTTTTTTTGGCACGGGCCCCTCATCTGCGGAGCGGCCGGTTATAACCGGCGTTGCATTATTTACAAGGACGGCCCACGTGAAGTTATTTGTTCAATCGGGCATCTGGCCGAGCGCGGCGACCTTCCTGCGCGGCAGGCAGCGGGGTCACGTATAAAGAGTCCATCACCGTCACCAAACTGCACCCTAAATTCCCTTTAATGGCTCCTCGCTCGGAGCTGAACCACAGCTAGTTCTGCCAGGACAGCGATTACAGCCACATGCATCACTTTTTACACCGGCCGCACGTCCTCACGTGTGCGCGGCCTAATGTGCTCAGCTTCTTCAGCCACGACAATTTAAGAGGCCATTTTAGATACGGGCTGCAATAAACGGCGCCGCAACGCCGCGGCCCGTTCCGTGAACCACGGCCCCAAAGTGGAATAAAAATAATATATGTCCATTATAGCTGGGAGGGGGACAAGGTGGGAGCGAGTGACTGCACCATCAGGGCCACTTCAGTTGTTGGAGGGGGGTTCCTGGGATCTCTTCATCAGTCGGCGCTGCTTTTATTTCTTTGATTAAAGCGACTCCAGCACATCCGCAAGAACGTGCGTAAAGGGACGACAGTGCGAGCGCCCTCGCCGAGCTCGTCACGTCTGCGTGAATTAGGTTAAGGTGAAAGCTGGAGCTGGGTCGATAGACGGCGATGTCGGGATGAGATCCACTCGCACCGACGCCGCAGTCGCAGCAATTACAGAGGCCATCGATTGTAGCGCCTGTAATACATCAGCCGGGAGAAATGAGCGGCCCGAAATGATCTCTCAGAGACGTGCTCGTGTGCAGCCGTGCGACTGTGGAAGCGCTCAGAAGTCCAAATCTAACGGGGCTGGAGGATTCTCACACTCTCTGACCTGGACTCAGGCTCAGATCAAACCTGGAGGAATGGGACCGAGCTGTTTCTGTGAGCTTGGACGGGATCAGGGGCTGTGGTAGTAATCATCCTTGGGTAAACGCCATCAGCGCTGCACAGCCTGGACCACTTCACTGGACGTGTACCACTGTGGGACGGCGCCGCGTCCACAAACAGCTGCGATAAAGCCGCAACGGAGAGGAGGCGTTTCTCCACTTTATCCAAGCCAGGAATAAATCCCAGATTTTTCCACAGCATCTCCCAGGCTTACGAAGAGGGATATGTGAACGGAGACTTTTAAATAATGCACGAGACGCCAAATCCCACGGGCGGACCTCTGCACACACACACACACACACACACACACACACACACAGTGGTTTCTCCCATGGCGTTCTGAAGAGAAGCAATATCTCCAGTGGGAGGATAGAAAACAGAAATCCAGACCCAGTTTTAAAACGCCGTCGCCGAGCGTGTCAGCGCCACTCGTGTGTTCCTGAGGCCTGCTTCAACAAGGAAAACCTATTTCCTGTTGTGAGGGGGGAAAACAGGCAGAGGGCACCGCAGGAAAAGTGCTGACTCAGCGTTTAGCCTTTCTGCAACTGTCAGTGCAACCGGACTCGGCTGCAGCGTCCCGCCAGTCTGCCCGCTCAATGACGTCTCCCCTCCCTCCACACAGGCTCAGAACATCCGACCACGCGGCTACACGGCCTCACCACACAGCTGTGCCTGTTCCCTAACGGTTTTTATCCCACAATAGGAGCACAGGAGCGCTCGGAATCAAGACCGAGTTGTTTTCTCCCTTCAAGCTGTTGAACTTTCCGGGCCCCTGCAAGGAGAGACGGACCCGAGCACAATTAAAGACGTGTTAACGTTCCTTTATGAAATATCCAGCAGGGTGGAGGCTTAAAGAAGTGGCTTTACATCACATTAATGTGATTGTTATAGCAGAGGAAACATCTGACGCTCAAGCAATAAACGAAAGGGCTGTTTGCAAAAGAGCGTCTCAGGTAATGAGATCACGTCCAAACGTGTGATTGAGGGCTTTAATGTGCGCTCAATTAGGCCCCTCTCACTATTTTTGGATGGTTTGTGACTTTTTTAGCAGTAAAAAAATGAGTAAGAACATAAATATTAGATCTCTGCCGCTGTAGAAAGTACAAAATGTTCCATTTTTATGAGAGTCTTCAACAAACTGTGGAGAAATGAAGGGATTTAGAATAAAATGGCTCCGATTTTGGATTTAAAGATGCTCAACGGCGCTACAGCCAGAGGACACTCTCCAAAGCGCTGTGCATTTTTAGACGAGACGACCCGTTTTCTACCACCACCGATAAGAGCAACGAAGCACGAAGAAAAAACATCGTAAGAGTCGTAAGACTTGATGATTCTGAGCGTCCTGGATTCCATAGTTTCTTCATCGGAGTCTTCGTCTCTCCGTTCCAGAACCGGGTCGTATTTTTCTTTTGAATTCCAGACAAACGGTTGGTTTTCCCGACTACGCAGCGTCTGCGACGGCCAACCGGCGGCTGCGGATAAACAACCGAACCGACAACCATCGCCGACCTGGGATGGAAAAGTGTCACGTCTGCGGCGCGGCCGAATTTACCGCCATTTACGCGAACACACAAAAGCGCTTCTCGCCAGTTCGCCCCTCTCGCCTCCGCTAACGGCAGTGTCGACAGATGATCAACGACCCCGGCGCCTCTTCGGCCGCGGCAGCTCATTCGCACGCCGACAGGTGCCTCGGAGGCCCACGGCGGAGCAGGACGTGAGCTATTTTATAGTTATTGTACTTTAAGGGAGTCATTTTTCTCAGGAGAAACACAGCAGCCTGTCTTTGATGCATGAGCGGAGCTTTACTTTCTTTGCACTTCCCCATTTTACTGCTTTTTTCCCTCAGTTGGGCGCATAAATGAAGAGCGTTCATCATGTGGCGCCGCTCCTTTATATTCCACACACTTGTGAGGTTCATACCAGCGCGATCTAAACGATCTGTATTAATTAGCCGCCAATTACAGGCAGAAACGTGTCCGACTGAGCCGCAGAGTTAATGAGTCGGTCCGGTTCTCTGCAGTGGTTTCGCTGTCATCGTGGCATGTGGCATCTGTGAGGAGTCACTGGTGTGTGACCCTCGGTGGCATTAAGGAAGGGCGGGTCTCTCACACACACACACACACACACACACACACACACAATTATGAAAAGTGTGCCTACAGTCGCCCGGCTTCTTTCATCTCTCATCAGCACATCTGACATCGCTCTAATTGTCAATGTATTATTTTGACAAAGAGCACAAAAGGCGCCGGTGGAGGAACCGGACCTTGATTGATGTTCCGGCACCATCTCTCATCCGTATTGCTGTCAGGCCGGGGAACGCTGCCCTCGCTGATGAGCTTTAGAAGACATCCACTGTGTCCCGGCTGCATTTATGTCCCGCATGCAGAAGTATTTGGACTATAAACAGACGTCCTGAAGGTGCCCTCACGGGGAACCACGGCACCGGCTCCGACCGGATGGTTGGGTTGGCAGTGATGAATGCAACATTAGCCGGGAATTAAAATTTCCCTTTCAATCGAGACCGTGTCAAACGTGATCTACGGCGTACGATAAAACCCATCACAGTGAAAGAGGACAGGAGCGGACATGTCCCGTCCCATTGTCACAGAAACCCGAGCCAGCTCTTCAGATCTGGTCCAAAATCTAACATCAATATCAGACAAGCGCAGCGCTAATCATCCCGCTGTGTACGACGCAGGCTTGGAGCTTCCGCACCGCATTTATCCGCGACAGCAACGACCTTTGACCTGAGCTGTGATGTCAAATATCATGCGAATGGACTGAAAAGCACTGAAAATGAGCTCTTCCAGTAGATGCTGCAGTATAGAGTTGCCCCCGACACACACACACACACACACACACACACTCACACACACACACACACACACACTTCCTGTACTGTTCCCCACAGGTGCTTTGCTTCAGATTGCATCATTGTGCTGCATCAGCTGATCAGGTTATGGAGTCAGGTTATGGGTCCGGGTCTAAGGGAATAAACGGTGAACCGGTGAACGGCCTGCTTGCTTTGCAGCTGCCAACATCTCTGCTAGTCTGACATTAAGAGTACAGATATTTTTTTAGAGCTCTGACTCTGGCTTCCCGTTTTAGTTCCTTTTTCTTTGCTAGAGCGAACGGGGGGGGTGGGACCACAGATGATGAACTAAAACTTTATTGTTCCTGTTCGTTCTCCTCACAATGGAACTCGTGAACACCGTAAAGAAACAAGTCGTGCGTGAGTTCTGCCACATTTCCCAGCACCTGACAGCAATTTATTTTACGGTGAAATCTAAATCTCGGATGAGCTCAGATGAAAAGCCGGGCTGGTACTGGGCGGTGTCACATGACCCCCTCCCTGGGCGCGGCCTTTACCAGCTCTGCCCTCACACAGAGCGGACGGTGCTCATTAAAGAGGCCATTATCCTTTCTTGTGGGAACGCCATACACATCAAAGGGAGAAGCCAACCTTTGCTCCGACCTTGGAGGCCTCGACGAGGTTACCAGAGGTCGGCGCCTCCTGACCCCCCCCCCCCCCCCCCCCCCCCCCCCTCCCGCTCTAATGCAGCACGACTGAGGGGTGACGGTCCAATATGGGTGACGCACGCCGGGAGCTGCTTTTGGACTAGAAGTGTGTTTGATTTACAGATGGATCTGAGAGCAAATCAACAGCCAGCAGAGGTCTTTCATCAGGAGTTTTGCTGGAGCGATGGCGGCGGCGTGCTTGTAAATTTGGCCGGGCTCGTCGATCGTTCGACAGATAGCTGGGTAAATGAGCGAGCCGCGAGAATTTACACAAAGTACGTCTCTATTATTTTAGTATTTCCCACCGAGAGGTGTAAAAACAACAAGCTGAGGCTCCGCCACTGGCTTAGGGAGGGACTATTTATGAACATGCCAATCTGCAGGGTACAGGTTCCATTCAGAGGGTTTAGTGAGGGGAGGGAAGGAGAGAAACAAACTGCTGAACCAAGACAAGAATATTAGCTACTAAATCCTAAAGTTGATACATGAGATGGCCAGAATATTATGGATTACAGGCCAGTTTTAGCTTCTGCAGATGCTAAGTTCAATAAATATCTCGGCAGGCCGCAAACTACTAGCATGACCGTTAGACGTTGCTGTTTGAACGCTGGGGGGGGTAAAAAAAAAACCCACCAGTAACCAGAGGAGGTGGGCTGTTTGACATCACAGTGGTTCATGGTGAAAAGAACCGGGACATTCTGGTGCTGTGCTGCTTTTCCATGGCTGAACCATTTTAAGTTATTGGGTTATCAGCAATAAACAGCCGGAAGCTTAGAAATTGATGGGGGGTGGGGGGGCGTAGAAGGCCTACACAGTTTCAGCATCTCCACCACTTACCTCCAAAACGCACTCCTACTGGTTATCAAGCCCAACTGGCATGCCGGATCAAACCAACAAACCCAGTTCTTCCCGTTTGCCCCCGTCCGTGCATTCGTGCACGCCCAGCCTCGCAGCAAAACAAAGCATTCGACACGTTTGCAGCAACAATTCAACGGTCGGTGAGTTTGTATGAGCGAACCACTCAGCTGAAGTTGCCCTGGGGTGATGATCCAATAAATGTAAAGAAAACGTAAAAGGAATAAATGTAAAGAAAATGTAAAGGAATAAATGTAAAGAAAATGTAAAGGAATAAATGAGGGTCGGTATTATCCAGACGCTACAACGCTAAATGGAGGCTAGCAGGTGGATCAGCAAGGGTAATAGACCTGAAACGGAGGCGCTCACAAACACCGTGACACCACCTGAGGGCTGGTGGAGATCACAGCAGATCCACGCTGACATTTATCTGTCATTGTTATTCCAAACCCAACTTTTCTTTTCCCTCCTCCCCACTTCTTCTGATCCGACACTCCAAATAGCGCCGTTGGCAGAGCGAACCATGCGCGACGAAAACGACGCCTTGGACAAATGTGCGCTCCTGTGGTACCTGTCACTCCACCCTCACCTGTCATTTTACCACCGTGGGGGGGGGTGGGGGGGGGGGCAAGGGTGGCGCTAAAAACAAACACCATTAGGAGGGAAAAACTGCAGAGCGTCAGCGTATCGGGAAGACTCAGCGGGAGGAACGGCTGACGATGCAGCACCTCAGAATCCATAAACACAAACAATATCTGCGTGACGTCAAACACGTTTGTTTCCATTTCCATGACCTGTGCAGCGGTCATTTATCCTGAGAACCCGAGCAGCTGCGCTACCCAGGCGCCTCCTCTCTGGACTTTACAGTAAAATGTGTTGACGTGGCACCACGGGTCCAACTATCAGCCATGCATCATGTTTCCTGCTCTCTGCATTTTGCTCCTAACAGCAGGTGTGTGTGTGTGTGTGTGTGGGGGGGGGGGGGTTCCATTTAGCAAAGATAGCGGCGAACAAGTGTGTGGATCATCCAGGAGAATCACATTTTTTCCCTCCCTTCATGCAGCACGGGCGCCGCTCCGATCTACAATGTTTACGAGTGGTAAACGCTGTTATGGAGGGAGGGAGCGAACTGGCTGATTAAAAAAGATCCGTGGGGGGGGGGGGGGGGGGGGGGGGGGGGTAGCAGCCTGCCGCTGTAACTAATGCCTGGATTTTTTTCCCCCGGCGGCGCCATGACCCGATAGTAAATTTGCAGCATATTACTGTGGAGGGCGAGGACCAGCATTTTGGGTCATGAAATTTAACTTACAAAATTTAAAACCTGCAAAAGAGGGATTAACTGAACTCGGCCCAGCTCCACTGTTGTCCCCCAGTAGGGAGTCCTGGGTTCAGCCATGCTAAGCTAAAGGCAGCAGATTTAGCAGGCAGACATCTGCAAAAAACAAGAAACGACCCCAGTCCACAAAACCCTGAACAATTCATTAACTTTTAGGTTTCGTGCATCATCTAAAGGGACACAAAGCTTTTTCCATTCGGCCTCATCAGCTTCCCTAAATCATCACTCGGTTCCTGATTACAGCAACACTGCAGGGGAAGTGCAAAACTAGACTGAGCTGTGGGATCGCAGGTCTGGTACCAGTCCCCTCTGGATGGTTTTTGCACGCTGGTGGACTTTCAAAATAAAAGTGTCTTCAAGATTTGGTGGCAATAGTGTCCGGGTGGAAAAACGATCGTATCATAAAGTGTTCAAACTACAATCTAAATAGCTGAGGTTCGTTCTGAGTATTCAAGTCCTGAGAGTTTAAAGATTATCTTCAGCCACGTGGCAGCCGCTCCGTCCTCCCCCTGGAAATATGCAGCCAAAGTGAGATTAAGACCCCTAAATAGGCAAATGCCTGGAGCAAAATCATGTGTAAAACTATGAATCTGCTGAGCTGCTCTGGCCCTCTGTTGCCGATGTGTCCCTGACCTTGGCAAATATATAAAAATGGATGGCTGAACAGTTAAATTTCCAAGTATACGCCGAGGCGAATCCAATTTTTCTGTTCTGAAATGACCTTTTGCAGAATGGGTCCTGATCGAGACCGGTGAATTCTCTGAATTGCTTAAATGCCATTTTCAATGCTGCATCGTGCCCAGATCGCATCGTGCATTATTAACATCTGTCATAATCCATCAGGTTCTCCCCTCGCTCCGTCCCGGTCAACCACGCCTGGACCGACTGAGCGTTCAACCAGCAACCCCGCGTAAAAATCGATTCTCCAACATAAACCAGACACGGTCCCAGATCGTACGTGTGAATATACCCTAATGCCATACGTCACAGCCCATTCACGCTAGCTGGGAGTCATGTGTATTGATTTGCTGCCACTGATCCTCATCAGGCGCACAAAGGTCAAGCGTGATTAAGGCGAGTTCACGTCTTCTGGAGAAAAAGGCGTCAACAACATGGAACAGCGGCAGGGTTTGTTACCCTCACCGTGTCCGACCAGCACGGTCTCTTACCAGCCTCTCCTGAGTTAGCGCTCCGCCACCTCCCCCCCACCTGCCCGGGGCCGAAGCAGCGCCTGCAGATACAGCCGGCCCTAAAATATAACTGCCTGACGGTTCCATTGCGAGTACTCGCCGCCCTCCGAGGGGGCTCCCGTTATTACGTTCCATAGATCATGGATTAATGTGCCTTTCCGAGCTCAGGAAAGCCTCCTTTAAGCCTGGGGAGGGTTACAGCACTGGGATAGTTGGAATAAGCACGAAAATGCAAACATCTACAGTTTAGGTGCCTTTATGGAGGCATACAACCATCAACACGCCTAACGCGACGTGTTTAGTCTCAAAAAACCAAATAAATGGAGCTGATGTGAGACAACATGTCCGTCCTTCATCACTCCACCATGTTGGGCAGCGACACTGGTAATTATCTGGGAAAACCTCTGCTCATTTTAGCTTCCATCAGCCAATGTGGTGGTGGTGGGGGGGGGGGGTGGTGGTGGTGCTGGACATAAATTTTGCATCACAGTGAAACTTCAACCACTTTAAAGATGAAGGAACTCTCAGAGATCAGTGATGATGTCTTACTTCTCCTGTGTGAGGTGCTCTTTGATGGCCCCCAGGGTGACCAGGCTGCTGGTGCCCTGCAGCAGCCTGCAGGTCGCCAGGTGCCGCTGGTACCGCTCCTGCAGACAGGCGTTCTCGGTGCACAAGTCGGACACTTGCTGCTCCAGCTCCTCTATCCGCCCCCTCTGCCTCTCCAGCAACTCCTGCTGGGTGTCGATGATCCTGTTCAGCTCCTTCAGATAGTCCGCAGCCCGCGTCGGGTTCTCGCTCGGGTTCTCCATTCCGCTCCTGTAGTTGTTCCTGTTGTAACGCAGAAGCATCCGGAGGTGGCTCCGCGGCGTCCAGGCGGCGTTTAAGCGCCACAAATCAGCTGGATGCGCCTTTTCCGCCTCGCCATTGTTTAAATCGATGCGGGTGATCAATCAAAATCCCAAATCCGCCTTCCAGCCTTTCCAAGTCCCACCGCAGAAAAAGCAGAGCTCCTAATTAGGCGCCGATGCGAATGTCAGCACGCGTCAAACGATCAATCACGCACGCGAAGACGCGCCACGCCGAGCGGATCGCGCTGGGATCGCTCCGAGTGGCGGCGCGCTGTGACAGTCTCTGCACGCTTGCCTCCATGCTGCTCCCGTGACTTTTCGTAAACAGACGCTGGCTGTCGGGTGGGCGGGGCCACGAAGTTTTATGAACCCGCGGGTCGCGGCGCGCGTGCGGAGCTGGCGGCTCCGCGGCTGCTGGAGGCTCGGATGCGACTTTGGCGCGCGTCTCTGCACAGTTCAGGTGACTCCTTCCGCCGCTGTGCCAACATCGCACGTTTCGATTACTTTGCTGCTGTACTGTGGCGTGTGTGCGTGCGCGCCTGTGAGAGAGAGTGCGTGCGCGTACAGATTGGTGCTGCAGAGTGCGTTTCCTGCTGCGACTGGATTGTCATTTTCACCAGCAGGCTGCACCCCCCTCTAGTGAGAGATGCTGTCGGAGGGCCCTGGCAGGGGGATTTGAGAAAACACATCTGTGCGTGTGCGGGTGTGTGTGTGTGTCTCCTCATGTATGCGCCCCTGGTGCAGGAGTGTTTCATGAAGTCAGTGTCAAGGTTGGATTAGATTCTGCTCCTTTTCATTGATGTAGAATAAGACTGACAGGAAGTGGAATTACTCATGGGTGACGGCAAACATCTTGCAGCCCCCCCCCCCACCCCCCCATGATGGCATTCATGCCAATCCAAAGAGCAAAAGTGCCTCTTTGGTCTAATCACACTGTATTGGATTTTACTTCTTTGGCACCAAAAAGCAGAGCGAAATGTCCCGTTCGACGGTTCTGCTCGCTACTGAAGCGCGGCCAACGGAGCGGATCCCTCCTGTCTGACCCAGGATCAGCAGCACTGGATCACTGGGCTCAGTGGCTTTACAGTGGGAGGACGGGTGACGCGTCTGCGACCTTTTCAGTGTCCTCAGCTCTGATATAGACCTCTCATTTTATGCATCTCATCAGAAGCATCAGAGATATCGGTTGCAAATATGAGTTCAACAGTTGCACATCAGTTCATGTTAGAAAATGTCAGGAGAGTATTCGGAAAGTGTTTGGGAGACATTATTTGCTCAGGAACTTGACAAAGTGAACATCTCTCTTACAGTAACACTTCTTTTCTCCTCTTTTCTTTTAGTTTTTGGATGTTCTGGGACGCCGTGAGAACAGAGGCTGGATGTTGTGTTGATGAAATCAGGACTGGAAGTTTGTGGCTCAGCACCCGAAGGCAACACCCAGACTGATGAAACCCGTTTAATGTGGAGGCCGAGCTGCAGCGGGAGGGGGGGTTCAGGACACCGACTGCAGATGGAGGGTTTTATTTTTCCAGGGAGTCTCCCATAATCCAGGCTGAGAGGGCCCTGACACGCCAATCGGAGTGATGTACTGCTCACGGCGCGTCGCCGCCGCCGAACGCCATGTTTAATTCAACGCGTACCAAACTTGGACCCTCCATCAGCAAAAGAGTCTCACTCAGACGTTCAGTATCCACAAACTCTTGTGCTTTGTGTTTGTAAGAAAAGAACAAACCCCCGCAAACATCAAAAAATCTTTGACTCTGCATTCCCATATCGTCCAATTACACTAAAATAGAGCAGAAAAAAAAAAGAAAACCTCAGTGTGAGCGCTGCCAACTCTGATCTGAAGTTTATTCTTTGGCCTAATACCCAGAGAAACACATCACATTTCAGCAAAACCATCCATTAGCTTTTGAGTCACGTCCAGGCTTGAATACCGATCCAGGATCTACATCTGGATCTCGACCAAAGGTGCAAAGTGGAGACGTCGGGCTGATTTTAGTCATATTTAGACTTCCCCCGACTCATTTGTCTTTGCTGGTAGTTACAATGATTTGATTGTTGATTCCTGTTCTGTGGAGTTTGCCCCGTCTCCTCTGCTCTCGGGCTCCCTCCGCTCTTCCTTTGGCCGCCCGGTCCCATCACCCAGCACCAGCCAAAGATTTATTTTCCGAAGCCGCTCGGTGGGGCCAAGTTGCTCTTATAAAACGGTTGCTGGATACGCTGAAAGAAGGGCCCAAATCATTTAATCAGAGGACGCCAAGAAGCTTCGCTGGGCCCCCGAGCACTTCAAATCTGAGTGCAGTCAGGATTGATGTGAGCTGCCTCCCGCACAAGAGCAACGTTGTAGATGGTAAATATGCTCTTCTAACAGTCATAAGAGGCACAATTAAAGTCACAAATACCGGCTCTGTACGAGCTGTATGGATTTTCTTACGGAGCAGCTGTGACGGAAATGTTCTCTTCATCCAGTTCTTTATCAAATCAAAGCAGCAGCAACACGGCTGGAGCTTTATTGGGTTTGCAGTGACATTAATGGTGTTTTTATATGAATTTAGGAGCAGAAACCCGATGGCTTCTCCTTTTCATTCCGCCGTTTCTCTTCCCGATCAACCACTCAGGCAACAAGGAAAGTGCTACCAGTGCTGCTGCATCCAGCCCGACAGATGAGGCTCTCCATCTCAACCCATCCAGGTTTCGCCCCACGTGCAACCAGCAGCTTTAACAATTCCTATGCAGGTTTTGCTCACTCCCCCCCCCCCTCCATTGATCCCCTCCTCTGACAGCGCACTAACCCATCCGCTTTCCCTTCACCCTGGACGCCTCCACGCAGGCCTGCTGCTCACGGGGCTGACAGGACGGGGCTTGTGCGGCTCCCGCGCGTTAATGGAGAGAATAAATTGAGTGTCGTTTCAGCTTAACATGGCCGACTGCCTTAATGAGCTGTGGATACACCGTTAAACCCACACGCTGCCACCATGCGATGAGCCATTGAAAAAAAACAGGTAATTTCCACCTTTGAGTCGCATCACATTTAAACTGAAGTCGACACACAGCTGCCGGGCTGGATGGCCGATCAATCGCCTCCCCCCCCAACGCAAAATGGAGATAAGAGTTTTTCTGAGCATCTCAGAAATGCACCGAGGGCCCTGCTGTGGTCACGCCCACCGCGCAGAAATCCATCCATCTTCTTCCACTTTATCCCCCACAGGGGTCACGGGGTCATGCAGCAGAACAATGCAGCGCTGATCTGTGATTGCATCGCAGCGGTGAAGAACGGGGGAGGGGGGGAGGGATCATCTTCGGCTGCATGACAAGTAATTCTACGGTTGCCATTCCAGCCCGGCGACCTCCTCAGTTGTGTTGCCGGAGTGTGGCGGGCCTACAAATTAGCCTTGTGACCAGGTCTCGTCTCGGCTGTACACAGCAGCGTGGCAGGCAGATGGGGAGATGTTTGATTAGCGGCTGCAGACCTTTACGCATCCTCCGGGAGTCAGAGACGACAGCCTAATCCCCTCGGTTTCCTCTACACAACAGCAGCTCGCTGGTGTTGGAACGTGGGGTCATTTACGTGTTTTATCCCACTATTTATAAAGGTTGTGGCCTTTACTGACAAACTGAGCAGATAAATAATATAAAAGAGGATTAGCGGAGGGAGCAGGTGTCAACAAACACAGAAAACAGAGAACAAGAGCAGTTAAATGAATCTGCACTGATGCAGGAAATTAATTCTTGGGGATGTTTTTGAAGATTGGAGGTCGAGTGCGCGCCAGAGACTAAATCAGCACTGGAAATGAAATAAGTCCTCAATTCAGACAGACTGCAGAGGTAATTACAGAGGAAATTGCTGCGATTTTTTTAAAAGGACCGATTGATTTGGTTAAATAACCAAGAAAAGCCAACGCCGTCAGAATTAGGTTCTTTAATTGGCAAAGGCAAGCATATAAACACACAAACTTACAGACTTGTGTCTTTAACGGGCAAAATTAAATCAACAGAGAGAATACTGGAGTCATCTGATAGTCCCACTGCAAAACTAGATAACATAAATAGGTTTCCTTTTCACACTCCTGAAAATTAAAAAAAAAACCATCTGGATTAAAAGGAAAACACACATTTAGTCTCCTACAGTGATGTCTTCTTGAAATGAGAATAGGTCACATTTGATTGCCACTGAAGCGACATCGGGATTTAAAACTGAGTGGTGGTTCATATTCCTTAACGATTTCACAGGACAGAAGGACGGAGGTGAACTTGTTCCGGCTCAAAATTGACTCAGTGTATTTGAATAATGGGAAACGCTCCCCAGTTTATGCACCGCATCTTCACAGGACAAATAAGCTGCAGCCCAAACACAGTCTTTATCGCTCATAAAGTTTGATTTACCCAATAATGGTCCTGAGTTATGGAAATTCACATGTTATATATGATAAGTAGCACAAATAAAGGATAAACACATAAATCAACAACACAGTGAAGAGCAGAAATGAGATTTGGGGCTTTAAAGCACTTTGGAAGATGCCAGTCAATAAAGGGGGGCTTTTTTGAATTTATAAAATCAATCTACACACCCACCCTCACATATACACTCTTGTACGCATGCAGTTTTTCAGCAGCCTGAAGTTCTGAACATCTGCACCAACATGTAAAGAAAACAAAGACAATACATTCACACGGATGGACTGAGGCACATTTTTACATGCATCAAACGCACATGGTGGTGATGGTTAACAGGCATCATCAGGATCTGTAGTCGGGAGAGTACAGACGCAGCGTGGGGCTGCTCTTTGGGTCTGTCAGAGGCATTCTGTGGTGGAAGGAATTCCTGTCTGGAGAGTCAAAATCTGAGGGAAAAACACAAACGGGGATGAAGAAACAAGAATGAGATGAGCTGTATACAAGCTTTATTTAAATTACAGCCAACAGTGACAGTACTTGACGTCATTTTCGGCGTCCTCGTGGTGAAAGCAGGGTAACTTTGTTCTTTTGGGCTGAACACATTGTGGAGGACTGCAGGGGAGAGAACAGAAAGGGAACAGCCATTTTAACCAACAGCAGCTACGGCAATGACGGCAAATTACTGTGACCCACCGATGATGATGATGGCTGTGCTGGCCAGAAGAGCGAACAGGGTGAAGAACATCATCTGATAGCTGTTTATGAAGCTGTACAGGGAGTGGCCGCCCTCCATACCAACGACAGGCACAGCGGCTGCTGACAGAAAGCGGTGAAAGAGACACAAAAGGCAGTCAAAGCCCTGAAGGAGGACCCTCCTCTGGTGTCAATGGAAGACAGAAATACTGGTGAACGTCACCTCACAGAAGGGACACCTACCTTGAGCAGCGGCGCTGGGGTCAGTAACGTGGATCAATGTGACTGGGATAACAAGGGTCTGGCCATATGAAGGGCTGTTTATGGAAACAGAGGCAGTGAGTGCCGCCTGGGGGTCCACGGCACTGACGGTGTACTTGCAGAAACTGGGGAAGCCTCGGTGTACCTCCTTCTCCACAATGGCAACGTTGGAAGACGTAGACACCACCTGAAGACGAGGAAACACATTATAACACCCGCAAAGACAAACAAGTGTTTTTCTTTTGTAAAATCATTAACAGAACTGAGTTTTTTCTCTGCGTCCTCATTTCTACATTAACAGGCGGAGAAGCAGCACGGCTCCATTTCACCACTTCAGGTTTATACAGATGTCAACTCTGCACTGTTGCACATCTCAGAATCCTGAGAGAACATCTGCGTTCACTTTAAAATCCTTGTTGCCAACTGATCCGTTCTGCCTGCAGTACCCTTTGCAGCCCTCCGTTCCCCTTTCCTTCCCCTACAATTTTACTTAAAGTTAACATAAAGCTTGTCAACACGTGTCCTGACCAACCTCGAGGTTGGACAGAGCCACATCTGGGCCATAGATGGTGAGTTCGGCTAAAGGATGCAGGCTTGAGAGCAGCAGCTCGGTCTGGTCGGAGTATAGGCCTGGCTCTAAGGGCAGGACGGCGCCGACTTGCTCCCCAGAGGAGACAGTGTCCTCCAGGACTGCCTTCACCAGCAGGTTGGTCATGGACATGCTGAGCACCCGGGTTTGTTGGTCAGTCATCGGCTGCAAAGTGATAGAACAGGTGTAGAGGCCTGTGGGAAGGTCAAAGAGAAATCAATGAGTTTAGAAGAAGAAACGACGATAGCTGTCAGAGTGTGGGGTCCTCAGGTCCTTGATGTAAGCTCATAGTGGTGCATTAATCATTAAAGGTAAAACACTGTCAGCTACAGCACTAAAACTGGTGCGTAACAACCACAATAACTCTCTGTATATAGATGTTCTTCAAGAAACCTTGAGTCGTGGCGTTCATGGGGAAATTGTTTGACCATGACAACGCACCCAAACTTTCCTCCCAAGTAAAATCCACCATCTCTTCCTGAAAACGCCCATGTGGGATGGTGCATCGACAACGGTGCCGTGTGATAAGGAGCTTGACAGGTTGACCGCCAGACCAATTTGTTCCCAAACTCCGCCACAAAATCAGTCCACAGAGGTCTAATTTTCCTGTGCGCAGGACTCCATGGATCAACAGCCAAGATCCAGATATAAGACATGCAGAACCCCCAGAGGCCATGGCACTTGTAGATGGCCTTCTAATGCACAACTGGTCTTCAATGTAGTGTATTTTTCCTTTTTGCTTTATTTCAGTGGCACATCTCAATTCGAAGAGTCTCATTCCGGTGGTACAGACAAGAAGAATCGCCCCATATAAGCCAATAAACCTGGGCGAAGCCCCAAAAACAATTAGGATTGTATTTTTAAAGAAGAGAAAAACAATCACATAATCAATAATGTTGAAAATAACCCTTTGTATCATCCACCAAATTCACCCCAAGAGCAATGAAAGTATTGATTATATCCTGGCAAATCACATCTTCCCATCAGCCATGCAGTCAGTTAACTGTTTTATCACTTTTACTTTGGTACATGCTTCTCAATATATTCAAAGAGGCATGTAAATGTTATCCTTAAGTCTATGATTTAAATTAAAATGATCACTTCCTGTTCCTCCATGCAGCAACACATTCGCTTCCAACTAAAAAAGGTCCTCACCGATGCTGGTGTCAAAGCCGGTGTGTGTTTTGAAGACATCATTAGCAGCAAAGTCGATAGCATCACTCGTGAAGCTGAGGTGGCAGCTGAGAGAGGTTTCTGGGTGCAGCTGAGAAATGGCTTCAGTCTGGGCAGGAGAGCAGGTTCCTGCAAAACAAAAGAACATTAGCATTAATCTGTCCACTTTCATCCAGGCAGTTACAAATTAAAGTTCACCGCATGGAAGCTTCTGCCTCAGAGTTAAATAAGAAGATTGATGCCAGGTTTCTATCTTTGAAATGAGGCCGGAGACAACAAAGACAAAATACACAATGAAAAATAAATCCCCATCTATCACTAATAATCAGTTTATATATGTTTCTAACAAAAAGCCAGGCCTATCAACAAACAAATACATTTGAGACCGGTGCCTCTCAAAATGGTGCCGCTCTTCTGAAGTACGTCATTTTTCATTTTGGGTTGGTATTTTTTGAGAACAGGCTGAAAAAATTGAGAATAAAGACCCTGCTGAGAGAAGGGGAGCCTGGCGCTCCATCAGAGCGCAGACATCTAAATGACCGGTGGATCGGTCTGATTAATGAGTGTTTTAGTGCACGAGATTTAGTCTTGGGGGTTGAAAGGAGGCCGAAACAGGAGGGTTAATGACAACAGACTGGAGAGGCTCGACGCAAACGCTGCACAAATTGTCAACTTTATGCTTCACATGCGCTGCAAGAGCTGATGCAGTTATACTGGGATCAGAGGGAGCCTGGTCAGTACCAATCAGATTGGTTCCTCTCTCTCTGGTGGTGAGCAGGACCTTGGTTTCTTTGCCATTCCTCACTGGTGTTGGCTGAGCCATCGCTGTCGCCCTTGGAGCTGCTTCTACAACCACCTACAGCGAAATATAAATATAAAAAGTCAAGCCTTGCCTATGATGGTTATAAATAATTACATCTTCATTTGCAATCAATCACACTCTCAGCACACTAAGCAGATTAAAATACACTGGGTAATGTAATAACTGTTCTCTTTTACCTCTGCTGGTGTTTTCTTTCACGCTGTTTTTTAAAAAAATATTTAGCACCTTGTTGTTGAAGATAAAATACCTCTGACCGAATCTCATTAATTCTCGTTTGGCTCATTTTCATATTTTCATATAAACCTGTTGGTTTGGCTCCCTGCTACACTGCAAAGCTGATTAATACTTTCCTCACTCCATCATGTCTTAGGCTCAAAAGCAGCCGTGCAGATGCACAAGGTTGTGTGTTGATGAAAAAGTGGAGCTATCCTCTCTGTGTTGCAGTCTCAGCCTCATTATGATGAATTACCCTCAGGATTGATAGAGTATCGCACTGAAGAGAAGATCCAAATCTCCGGAGAAGTAAAAAGACCAACGTTGGCATAATCATACCCCTCAGATTCTGGTTCTTGTAGCTCATTCATCACAGCCAGAGATTCATTATTGAACGCACCGGGGTTTCTCAGAGTCTGGCAGTGAATCGTTGGAAATAAGCTTGGAGTTGTACCTCTGTGTACGTTTTCAAAATTCCGGGTATCTCGTAGTAGAGAGTAACCGTCCCAGAGTCTCTGGCTACTGCTGCGCCACTTTTGGGGTCCACCTGCAGGACACCCGGAGCTGAGGAGCGCCAAGACCCGAATCCACCTGCAGGGAGGGTAAATTGGTTCCTACAAATGTACTGGTTTCATATAAACTTCAAAGCTCTTAATCTATCTTCATCAACATGGTGGCAGCTACAAGAGTACACGTTTCCCCCCCCTTTCTCTGACTATAAATAGGTGTACCCTAAAACCATGTATGGGATGTCTCACCATCTGGGTTGGTTAACTGCACACTGAAACAGACCACGTCCCCGACCACCAGGCTCTGGGCCTCCTGTGGATGGATAGCACGCTCCACAGGTATTGGAACATAGTCCAAAACGCCGACATTTCCACTCTCTTGCACAGCGAGAAGAGTCAGCCCCACGTTGATGGTCCTCACGGTCAGCGTGTCGTTACCGGGTCCGACCCCGACCTGCACCAGATCATCTCTGCACAGAGCAGCAGCACAGACAGAATCATCCCATGTTGAGTCAATTATTACAGTAATTATTATTGACTAGCTTGTATTGAGAGTTGTTTAAAGCCCTTCAATGTTCTCCTGCTCCTAATTTGTTCCACCACTTCATCTTAAACACTCAAATATCCCAATTGTGATAAGACACAAGTGAATCTAGTCACAGGTTATCCCCCAACACCATCAAACTTTAATTTTGATACTTCTACCCAAAACATTCCATCAGCGTCTGCAGGAAAAAAAGCAAATCGATTTACAAGGCAGAAAGATGTAGGAGTCTCTCACTGGAAAGGCAGCAGTGCTCTTCTTTGACTGATTCATTTAGTTCACTCAAGGGGAAAAAGCTCAATCTGAAAAGGGCTTGATTGAACGGTCTTTAAATGAACGTTGTGAGCATCATGTGATAGGTGCTTCTAAACTCTGCCGTCACCTGGGTTACCCCGCGGCACTTTCCAAGCACCAACTCTGACAGAGGACAATGCCACTGTGTTCAACTTAATAACTAATAATTGTCAAACTATCACAATCACAGAGGAAGAAAGCAAACAAAAATTATATTTTATAAACCTATTCAAATATGAAGCTTAAAAAAAGATTAAAGAAGACTAGCTGAGACTCATAACTTAATATCTAGTCATTTTATTGAAGGGTCATGTTCCGTATCCTACTGGCTTTGTCTCATACCCACACTGCAGTTAAGGTGAGAAATAATTTCATCAGTTACTCGAGTCGCTTGCCTGAATTCATTCATTTGCAATTGCAAAAAAGTGTTTGCCGAGCTATTTCGGGGGTTGATGTAACGTGTCTGACGGAGGAGAAAAACGGGGAGACGTTAGATCATGTGGGCTGTGTGAGTTTGCACAAAAGAGAGGCCTTGCTAACGATCTATACAGAGATGTTTATAGCTTACAAACCCTGGATAATGGCTGTGAAACCAGGGAGTGTCGAGCGGAACCTTCCTCCCCTCCCAGTCAAGGGGAATATTTACACACTCGCTTTATGAGTTATGTTAGAAAGTCCACAGAATGCCATAAACAACAGGAAGAGGGTGGTGACAGACCTGTTTGTGGAAAATGTTAGGTGGGAGTTGGAACTGTGCAGAATCTCTCCAGTGCTGGCATGAAAATGGACTGTGAAGGTGAGAGCCAAGCCCAGAGGAAAGGCTTTCAGGCTCTCTCTGGTGTGTGTGTAGAGAACAGGACTGGCACTGAAGCGAACATAAGACACCGGCAACACCTGAGGAGAACAGGAAAAAGAACAAAGAAGTTAACCACTTCAAAACAGAAAGGTGAAGGAAGGTTTCTAAACTCAACATCTTCCTCAGTGAGTGACTGGAGTTTAAAAACCTCTGAAATTTGAAACGGGTGAAAATGTTTAAGCATACCACTACAGCCTATTGTCAACCCTCAACAAACAACAGTTCTTCAGCTGACCTTCACAGCGAGGACAAGAGTCTGATTGACACCAAAGGTCTCTTGCGAGGTGACCAGCAGAGAGGAAATGCCAGTAAGAGAGGCAGAAGAGAGCAATCCCTTATCATCCACTTGAGCGATAACAATCTGCTCAGGGCATTCCAGCATCCGGTAAGAGACTGCTCCAACACCATCTCTAGCAAATGCGGGGACATAATTAGTTTTGTCAGACTTGATTCACGACATTTGCCGTCACCCATACATTATCATAATGGACAAAAACACAAGACATTTATCTATAACTTACCTGTTTGTTTGAAGTTTGAGGGCTGAGTTTGGAGCCATCAGTATCTCCTCAGCATTGATTTCAGGATTAAGCATGTACAGCTTGTCGTAGACCTTGATGAAAGGAAAAACTGCAATTATTAAGAGTTTCTGAATCATCCTTTGATGCTTCCGCACTAGTGAAGAGTCAGTTTTATGTAGTTTGAGGCTTGGAGAAACTAATCTGTAGTCTAATCACTTCACAAGTCATCAACCCCAAATATTTCAATGTTCAGCAGCTTTACAGCGCTGCTGTCTTATGATAGTCTTATCATTTATGAGAAAGCAGCAGGGGATTCTGATTAGCATGTAAAAGGGGCTGTGCTTATGCACTGAAAATATCTTTATAGTGTTCCTTTTACCTGGATCTGGATTTCATCTGAGAGTTCTTGTTGATTCCCCATTAGCTGTCCAGCTTTATGGTCAGTGACTCTGAGCACTACTTTGAGCCCAGTTCGCCCTCTTGTCCTCGCAGTCACACTCATTCCAAAATTATGCTCTGACTGGAGCTCCACATTAGCCTGAGGGTGACAAGCCCCATCAAAGAATGACAAAATAGCAGTGGTAAATCAAATAAAAAAAACAACAGAGGGTGTGGGGAAAAGAATGAGGCAGAATTTAAACAGAGGCTTAGCCAGTGCATGTTTTTTTAAGATGTAATGGAAGGAGGAGACATTCAAAAGACAGATGAAAGTGTTAAAAGAGCAGCTGTACGCCAAAATTTTGGGGGCCAGTTAAGTCACAGATGCATACCGATACCTCAGTATGTCTTGGCTGAACATCCAGAATGTCTCTTTTGGTGGTGGACCAGTGGAAGGTCAGATGTGGGACAGTGTTACCGAAGGAAAAGGGGGTCTGATTAGTGGTCAGACCCATTACATAGACAGGCATCTATGGAAAAAGATGTGAAAACAAATTAGATTGTCCATGAATAACACTGATCACTGACTCCCCCCATCAGTTAACTGCAGCACATAATTCAGTTCTGAGCATTAGGATGGCACAATAGTCCTAATGGGTAATTTGATGATACCAAAATAATACCTGCGTTCCAGTCTTCATCCGTGTGATGGGTGCTCTGATTCGAATGGCCACCAGTTGCACAACCTCCACCTCAACCTGATCCTGAGTATAGATGAACATTTTATCTAAAATTAGCTAAGAAAGGCCCACCTCAACCCTCACAATCTGGAGTTGCACTTACCTGGGACACAACAACGAGCTTCCCAGTTTCAGCATCAACAGCCTGGACAAGTCCGGTCACCGTGACATTGCCAACACTAACACCGGTAACGTGGCCCATGCCACTGACGGAAGCAGCTTTGGCATTGGAAATAGAGAACAGGATATTGGACTGAGGCTGAGGACCGCCCTCAGATGTGATCTATGAATGACAGAAGGAATGAAAAAGATGAGGGAGAAAAGGAAAAAGAAACAGAATGGAGAGAAGAAAAACAGATATCAGTATTACACTGCATCCTACCAGTCAGTAAAACACCTGGTAATAATTTGCTCAATGGTATTATAGCTCGAATGTTAAACTAATCCAAATTATATAACGTCAATCAGCGTACATACATAATGAAGATAATGAAGAACTGGCTTCTTGGGGAGATGGTAAAAGCTTTTTAACAAGGGAGTTGAAGCAAACGAGAGTGCGCTTGAAGTTCAAACCAAGAGCAATTAAGCAAATATCGTCTTGCAGAGGAGACATGGCAGAGGGCTCATTTGGAAGACCACAAAAATTCATCTGCCCAGATAAGCAGCAACCAGCTGTTTGGAAATGAGTCTTTAGCATCAAACAAACCTGCATCATCGCTCCAATCAACAGGGTCATTTTCCTGGGGATGAGCTTGAAGGGCGGAAATACCTGGAAGCCAAAAATAAAAAGATTAACAAGCGCAGAACATGCAGGGGTGAAAATATGGATGGATTTTACCAGACACTCATCAGAATAATACCTCGATTGGCTGAGGTACGGAATTCACTTTTCTGCCATCTTTGTCCACAACAACGGCTGACACACTCGTCTGACCAATGAAAACTCCTTTTACCAGATAAACAGCGGTATCGTGTTCTGTAGACTCCGCTAATGGTCTGTAAATGGAGTGAAAATGTACGTTAATTCTGCACATACGGAGAAACAAGCTGCCTTATTAGCACCCCCTCCTGTTTGCTAACTGACACTACAAATCAATATGCGACGTCACATTACAATGCACAATATGGTCCCACATGTAAATCAATTCAAAAGCATAATCTGTTCTAGGGTGACTCGAACCCTGTCTAGTGAAAAGTTTCAGTTGTGTGCAAATACAACTACATTTCCTAACATAATACTGCGGCAGGCGAGAGTGTCGTGGTCACTATGGAAGGTAGTAACTCATTACTTACACCAGAGAGAGTATAGCAGAAGCTGCCTTGAGTTTGAGATTCATGTATTCAAAATAGCTGGCTGGGAAAGGTTTCTTATTTGAGTCCAACACCCTGACGTAAGCCCTCACAGATTTTCCGATCTCCACCTGTAAGATGAATGACACGGATCACTGGTGAAGTAATCCTCTTGGTTCACAGGCAGGACAAACACACGGCCTGTCACGAAAACGAGGAAGGAAAGTGTTCAAAGGGTAACAACCATATGCACTGCTGAGGAATTACTGAGGCATCTCAGGAATGTGAGGTCCTGATAACAGGGATCATCTCGGTGATGCAGTGTCTAGACCCACCAAGGTGAAGGATTACGGGGGGATGAAATCTGACCTTGTCGACCACTCGAATAGAAACCTCCAGGATGTTGGAAACGTGGACCATGGCTGTGGCAGGTGCTTGAAATGCCAGACAAAGGTCATGAACCATCACCTTGACGTTCCCTGGGTGGGTAGGAGAAACCTTGGCGCACGAAAGATTCAACACTTGGGATTAGAACGGGCACTATGGATTTTAGTGGAAAATAACCAGTCTCATTTGAAGATGGCTTACTTGAACTGTACTTTGGGCTTCCTGGAACAACACATCAACTATCCCTTTAAAGCTGGTGTTGACAAAGAAATAACCAGAACCTTCTTGCAGGCCTAAGTTTGCCTGCAAAAAAATTGTAGAGTTATTAAATGACAATTCTTAATGAAAGAAACTCTAAAACTATCATGACCCAAATGCCTTACAGATAGCACTAACAGGGTGGGAGGTGAACTAAAACAGAGTTTAAAATCCTCTTACACACACTTCAGCAACCAGTATCTGACCCCAAATGCCCAAAACTATGCATACATGACTTCCCATACATGAGCTGGTGGGGCACGGTAAACTTATCCTTTTGAACAATGTGATGCAAAGTGTGCAGATTCACGGCAGTCTCGGTAAATCTGTCCTTACCTGCACGTCTGGGTGGTTGTATATGGTTAGAATGTTAGGAGAGATTTTCACATCTTCCACTAAAAGCAGCTCCAGAGTGGCTGAGACGGGAATCAGGGGGTCATACTGTCAACAGCAAAGGTTATTGTTATAAATGTGAATTATACATCATTGCATACTGGTTATGACTGATTAAGTTAAATGATGCTTCAGAAGGCAAGATTTTTAACGATTTGCCTATTTAATTGGACATTTAGTCATTCTGATTCTAAAAATAATCTCTCCTTAGTAACCACCAAGGAGCCAGATGAGAAACATAATTTGAATATTTTTATGAACCAACTGGGACATTCTGGCAAGTCTTAATGGTTGAATATTCACTCACTAGACTGGGAACCTTGGCAGCTGCAAGGTGGGAAACCTGGTAACCCAGAGCTGTCGCTGTGATGGCAGCAATGCCAGTCTGATGATGGACAAGAATCGTCTGATGACCTGTCAACATTGGGAACAAAAAAAGGAGCAATTTTACAAAAAAAAAAAAAAACCCACCTGTATAGACAAATTTCAACACACCCTTTAAAGAAATCATCTCCAGAAGAGCTATTTCAAATGCTTTGATTAAATTATCAGCCAAATACTTGCTAATGCTCATAAACATTCTTTAAAAAAATATACACAAAGAAAATCATCCTGTATGGTTAAAAGCAAGAGCGGGTGTATTACCATGAAGTTTCATTTGTTTGTTCCCATCCTTGAACAACAGAAGCTCCATGGGCATCGTAGGCTCAATACTCGCCACGGACGCCAGGCTCGACTCCCACAAGATGCTCAGAGAGCTGAAGTTGTCAAATTTCCTTCCTTGTTGATCAAATGCAGCCAATTCCAGGATGGGGTTACGGTAGTTTGACACCGGTACCTAAAGAGGTAATATAAGGAATTAAGGAGGTGTAGTCCTACTTTCACAGAGGTGAAGAAACACCTACCACTTGTTTGTTCTGCTGCAGTAGAGGGCAGGTGAGGTCCAGCTGTGGGTTGGTGTACACTGGGACCAAGGTGAGGCGTGATGGGGGGGCACAGACAAATTTGACCACCGCCAACTCCACAGCAGGAAAAGGATTCGTGACACTGGCCTCGTTTCCCACCATCACCTCCAGCACCTGGAGATGCCATTATACCAACACCACCGAATTAATTTTAAAAGCACAGTATTATTGCAGCTGAAATGAAAATGATTCTGAGATTTCTGCGGATCCCACCTGCTCTCCAAGCACTCTGCAGGTCGCTCTGACCCAGTGCTGGTTGAAGCTGTGAGATGAGGGGCTTGTGAGGGAAAGGCTCACGCTGGCCTCATCCTCAGCTTTAAGGTTGCAGAAGAACTTTGAGGGCTCCAGAACCCAGGGTCGGGGCCCCCCCCTCAAATAACATGTCTTTGGATGATCCCAGAGTCACCACAGCCACAGACACAGGGTCCACAGCCTGCCGAAATAACACAATATATGCAGCTGGGCGCTTTTAGAAATGAAAGAAATAAGCTAATTCATAGAATTTTGGTTAAAAATGTATGTCTTAGCAAAGAAAAACTGAATCTTCTGCTTTGAGGATTAGAATGAAGGCAGAACACAAAGTATATTATTAGACTGCTAAATAATGCAGATACTCTCTGAAATTCAGGCAGAAATTGTGCAACAACAAACTATCCAAGAGAGCAAGAGTTCACGATGACGACGACCCAAAAACGTCAAACCTCTGGACTCACTTTGAGAGGAAGATAGGCAGCGATGGTGATCTTGGCGCTGAGGTGAAGGTTGCCGTGGGTGTAACTGACGGTGAGCACGGTGTAGCCAGAGGCCAGGGCC
This sequence comes from Takifugu rubripes, assembly GCF_901000725.2. Lineage (NCBI taxonomy): Eukaryota > Metazoa > Chordata > Actinopteri > Tetraodontiformes > Tetraodontidae > Takifugu > Takifugu rubripes. Next base: position 13,300,688 of record NC_042287.1, on the reverse strand, counting down.
TTGGCTTTGACACCGCTGCAGTGGTCCGGACCTGGAGCCAGCCTCTCTGGATCAGGACAAGCCAGAATCAGTGAAGACAACAAAACAAGCTACACATACCATTTAAAACTGAGGTGAACTCATTCGTCTCACAACTTAAACTGGAGACCACAGCAGTCCTGTCAGTTCTATAATAATACATGGAGGGGGGAGAGCATGGATCTTCCTAATGAGGGCAGCTTTAAATGGATAAATGTTGCTATGACTCAACATGGAAGATTTAAAATGCCGTGTTAGATTACTGTGCTCATACTGTGAAAGATGATTGGTTTTTTATTCTACATTTATGGGTCGGGGGCTGACTAGCGACAGTTTGGCATCTATTATTCAACTGAAAACAGTGAGAATATTTTTTTCTCGATGGTAAAACTGTTATTTTATTATACAGCCTGGGAGATGATAGTTGATAATTAACTTTTTTTTATCTTCGCGATGAAACGACATATTGGTACGACCCACAAACGATGGCTCCTGATTAAAATATTCTTCCAGGAACAGCTTTATAACGCCTTGATAAAAGGACAAGGAAGAGGCTTTTCAGTCACACGCGCATCACCCTTGACTCACCATCCAGTAGCTGGAAGACGCCCCGGTTCTCCTCCTCAAACTGCAGATCGAACTGCGAGCAGTCGCTTAGCATGGCCCGATTATTCTCCACTTCTTCCATCTGGCCAAAGATCCGGAGGGGCAAATCTAGGACCAAGCCAACCCTGGCTTCAACTGGGCAGGGAGCAAAGTCCATGGCCACAGGCTCGACAACAAACACCTTGAGGAAATACGGGATTTAATTATACAGTAAAACCATTAAAAAAGCCCAGGCACACTTAAAAATCACCTTTTCAAAACACACCTATTAACTTTTGCAAGAATAAATATTTATGAGTTGCCTCTGTGGCGTAAAAACATGACTTTCTTCATAATTAATGTGACACTTCTTTAATTAGGCCAGTAAATGGAGTCATTTTGTAATGGGAGTTGGTGTAATGAGTCATTTCTAAACAGCCATTAGAAACGTGGCAAACTCTACCTTCATCTGCCCGAAATGGAGCGGGTTTCGCAAATCATGGGCGTAAACCACGCTGACGCCGATGTCGCTGTTTGTTGTCATCACTCCTTTCACCGTCACCGTGGCGACGGCCGTGTTAGAAGACGACCAACTGAAATTTCCACTCCCCCCTGTTGCCTGCGACAGGTACCAAAGAACACATTCATGTGGGTGTTAGATGCACCGGGATGACCTCCCTCTGAGGTGGAGACGGCACAAGTGCAGCCTCAAAAAAGAAGATCTATGCTTGGAATAAAGATCTGAGTACAATGAATTTATATAAAAGGTTTTTAAAAATTACCTTTATTTTGTACTGATACGCTCCAATCTTGGGTTGCCATGGAAATGTGAGAATACTTGGGCTGAGGACTATAGGATTATAGATTTCAACATCCTGTTCATTGTGGACCGGGCTGGAAAGTGTGTGGATCTTTCCAGACTGAGAGGGAAGGAGGAGGAAACTGTCAACCTCTCCATTATAAAGCAAAGGACAGAGGTGGTGCCATATATTACACACTCACATCATCAACAACAGCACTTAAGGAAGCATCGATGAGAGTGAGGCCAGCCTTTAACGCCTTGACTCGGTGATATGATCCATTCTGAGAAGACTCCTGGAGCTCAAAGTACTCCGAAGGGAAACCAGTATCAATACGGACGTTCTGCAGGAAAAAAAATTCCATCATTTGTGGAAATAGTCAGTGATAAGTGCAACAATGAATGGCTCAAAATCACTTTTATCTGGTGTCTGTTAGCTGTGATTTCAGGCTGGAGCCGTCTATGGTTGAACTTGGAAAATCACATTTAAACTGTTGGAATGTCCTCCATTTATCAACACTAATAAAAGTCAAAGTTAAAGGGAGCAAATGGAATAAATTTGAGGAAAAAGAAAGAATGTTCTAGACCACTGAATATCTGCCTTTTTCCTTTAAGAAAAATAGACATTTAAATAATTAGCTACACAATTCGAACAGTGTAGAAGATATATATATATATATATTTTTTTTTTTTACTTAAGTGCACTTACATCAGAGAGGTAAATCTTCCTGCCAGATTTATCAAAAACTTCAATAGTGATATCATATAGTCTTCCCGTTTCCAGAACCCAGCTTTCTCCAGGATGAATTTTAAAAGCTGCAGTAATTACAGGGAAGGCAAAGTTAGATTACATCCGTCCTGATGTTTTTTTGAAGTAATGCGTGAGAAACTCACCCAAATATCCTGGTTCAACAACAAACAGGGTGCTGTTGGGTAATCGGGACACTCCTTGCATTCGAAGACCTACACAGATTCTACTAAGGAAAATAGGGACCGATTTGAAATGTCTCATTTATATTATCTCACATTAAAGAAATCCAAAGAACTCAATTTTGAGATGGAAACACCATTTTAAAATAATACACAAAATTGAACCAATAAAATAAAAAAAAGACACAGTGCCGGGATGATTTTCCAGAAGGATACTCTTGTGATCCAACACCACATTGATGTGTCCCAGCTGCACCGCTGTGACTGTGGAGGTGCTCTGGTCCAGACTGGCCACAGGAACGTCTGGGTTTTCATTTGGACCAGCCACACTGTTCTCAAGGTGCAGTTCATACTGATCACAAGGCATAGAGAGCTCTGAAAAAACAGGAAAGAAAAACAGTTGTGGCTTATTAATTTGTTTATTTACTTATTTAAATGGAGTGAATGAACATGCGACCGGCAGCATTAACATTGTAGCTGGACAGCATAGATAGAGGAAGAACTGAGTGGAGAGATAAGAGGTAAAAAAATAAAATAAGACAAAACAAGATTATCCTGCTGGCCATTCACGATGCGTTTGAGTACAAGACAAAAAAAAGAAGACAAAAAGACAAACACAGAAGGAACCATTCATTAGCGTGTACCCATTTGCACAGAAGGCATTCTAAACATGTGTTACCCAGGGAATAATTCTGGTGGCTAAATGTTTATTTCCACCTTTTGTCACCTTTTTTTCTCAGCAATAAACAACAGAGCTTATTTGTGTAATCATGCTTAATGCACAGATACTCTAAATTTAACATTTTAATTATTCAAACCCCCCCAGCTATGACACATATTAGCTTCTCTGGATTTACATATAGTGATAAAAAGCGTTTGACTCTACTAAAGTCTCAGACCTGTGATGGTTCCCTGTCTTATCTTCAGGACCCTGTAGCGGATGGAGGTTCCAGCCAGCAGGTAGACGTCATGAGCGGGACTCAGCATGACGTTCTCTAAAATCAGCAGCCTCACTTCTGCTGCTGCCACATCCTGGAACACAGGCAACGGTTACAGAACAACAGCTTCCTGCCTTTAAAAAAATAATAAAAATACTGGGGTCGCAAAGATCCAACGCGGATATTAAAAACAGACACAGTTCTAACTCAGCTGTTACCATTATCGTTACATCAGGAGAAAAAGGGGGTCATCGCAATTACGATGTCTTTCTCTATTCCTATGATGCATTTCAGGATATGAGATCAGACAGAGGCTCGGTTTGATCAGAACTTCAGCTCTTCTCATTTCTCTTATCAAAAATAGAACACAGAAACCTAAGGCTGTATATGACTGTGGGAATCAGAAAGAATATTTAAACTTAATGTAAAAAAGAAACAAAAAGGGATGTATGCATAAAAAGGCACCTTATACAACGGCTCTTGTATTTTGGCCTTCAGCCTGGCATGGCCCGTTTTCAGTCCTGACACCAAAATAATATCTCCCTCTTTCCCAACTCGCTCCATCTCGGAAATATACGCTGGTGGCGTGTACGTTGACTCGGAGAATTTCAGTACCCTTAAAAAGAGAAACAGAGGGAGGCACTCTATCAGTTTGCATTTGAGACCCATCGCATTTTGGCCCCATTGCATTTGATTTCAATAGCGATTCAATTCTCAGAGGACTTAAATAACATCAAAAACACTCCACATTTATTTAATGTCATCAGCTTTTATGGTCAATGGAGACCCACCGTAAGGAATTGTAGGAGTCAGAGATTCCATTCACATCTACATCTTTCACGATGGTCCAGTCAAACACCAGACCTGAAAGGGTGCTGAAGGTGTTTCCTGTAACAAAAAGGTGTGTAACCAGTGAAGTTATATACATACACACACACACACACAGACACACACTACAGGCGGTGACTTGTGAAATAAGTAGGTCATAAATGCAGAGCCTAAAACTCTACTTAAAGCCAAAAGGCATTAGATTATTCTATGTTTATGCTTTGTTCAGTGTCCTGCATCTAAGGAATTTACAATGCTGTTTAAACCAAAGCTAACAACAACAAAGAAGACAACACACCCAACAGTCCTCATCACAAAAGAAAATCAGACCGAGCTGCAGCTCATTAAGCTAAGTGTGTCTGTCCTAAATGGAACCAGTCGAACAGAACAAACAGCCTTCTTAGAGCGGCAGCCCGAAGGAAGTAAACCGGTTATTACCCTCAGTTATCACTGGGAGAGGAGTAAAGGAGACAAAGACAGCGATGATGTCTCACAGCATGATAATGGAGTAATTATACTATGCAGCATTGTTAATATTTCCAGTATTAATAACTCCACAATAATTTCCTAAAGCGTTCAACACCGCTGGAGGTCTATTAGAGAGAATCCCGCCATCTTCCTCACCTTCAGAATCCAGTGCATGAATTTTGAGTTCCAGCGGCGAGTCCTCGAGATGTAGCTCTCTGGTGGTCGACACAATCAGGATGTCACTGATGATGTCGACAATGGCATCGCAACGCAACACCTGTCCAGTGACTGCAAATGCAAGAAGCATGAGGTAAATACAGGAGGCAGACGCCCGCAGAGATCGTTCAAGTCCTCACAAATGCTCCTGCAGTATTGGTAAGGCATATTCATGGATTCATATTTGCATATCACACAGAATGGACAGCAGGAGGATGTGCGCGTGCCATCGCAAGGCTTTCACTTCTTTTAAATGCACGTCACGTCCAATATGACAGACAGCAATGACATGTGACCCACAGCGTGCAGGAATTTACCAATATCTTCTGCCAAAATGATACTGGTCAGTCTGGAAGGCTGTGTGGAGAGAGCCTGGAGAACAGCTTTACGGGAACAGCCCCTGCTCTCCTCGTCCACAGCCTGGATGCTTGCTACTTCTGGTCTGGTGGAAGACCTTAGGAACACAAGTAGTATAAGAGGCAATGCACGCCAAGTTTGATGACATTTTGCAAGTTAAATTTTGAGTAGACAGAAGAAAAATAATCAAACAAAGGAAATTGAAGTGGCTGTCCCCACCCCCACACTGGCATAAACTCATTACAGTGCACAGTACAGCCAAACCATGTGCCCCATGAAACATGACACTCACCATCTGTAGCAGCCTTCAGTGGTCTCCAATGTGAAGTTAATTTTCGTGCCTCTGGCCAGGGGCAACAACACTTTGGGAATATTTAATTTCGAGGAACCTTCGACTCCTAGGCAGCTTATTAATAGCAGCAACACTAATAACTTTGAAGCTGCCATTTCCGGTTCTTGAGCTTGCGGAGATTTACCGGGTTTCGAATGAATGAACGCTAACAAGTTGCTGGGACCAGCAGAACTTCCTTCATCGAGCTTTCTGCTTGTGCCGTAACGTTTCAACTGTGGCCCGGACGCGGACGTCTAAGCGAGCTAGCAAACATCGCTAATGAAGCCAGCAATTTCACGCCTCACACGCGCAGCCCTTCTGCCCATGTTTCACTTTAGAATCCCACATGACAACAGTTTCGGCGCCCCCTCCCCACACACACACGTTTTCAAATGTAACTTCTTAGCTTTAATTATACTAGTAGTTTTTGCCGAATCAAAACAAACTATACGCGCGGAACCGCGACTTTTATATGAAATTCAAGAGTGCATAAATACAGCGTATGATATAAATGTTTCGAACAAAATCCCGCCGTTAGCAATAACTGGACCTCCCTCGTGCATGCGGGAGTAGGAATACGTCATCAGCACGGGCGGACTAGCGGAAGTATGACGCGTTTTCTTAAAGACGCAGCAGGCGCATTTGTTTTCGCTCGTTCCAAATCTGTTAAATTAGTTTTCTGCTTGTATGGAAATAAAAACGCTCTTTTCCACACCGCGTTCCAGCTCAGATGCTGTGTTGAAAAATACTCGTTTAATCCCTGAGCTGTATGCCATGAGGGAGAGGTATTGGCTTTCACTGGCTTCCACAACAGTCGTGGTTAAAGTGGTGTTGGTTACCAATTACAATCCAGGTTACAAGTGTGTAATCTGATCCACCCCAGTCACTTCGTCTGCACATTAACACAAGGTCTGCCTGTGCATTTGACTTTCAAATATATAGATTACACTCAATGATTGTCGAGTCTCTGCACATGACACTATACATTCATTAAATATTGTGCACGTCACACGACGACGCTGATTACTGTTTCAATACTAAAAAATACAATTGTAGTGATATGTCAGAAGATTGTTTTGTACAATTCTGAATGTTTATGTGATGAGCCCTTAAATCTTAATTATACAAATTTTGCAAATGAACAACTGCGTACTTAATTATCCATTGTGAATTGAATTAAATTGTGTATAAACCAGTCTCAATAGCCAAGATGAAGCAAGCAATTATGAACTTGATGCAGTTTATCCTCTGCACTTTGTGGTTTACCCAAGAGTCTGACAGTGTTCTTCATGCACTTAAGAACACACAATGCATGACTTTTCACCCCTAGGTGTCACTGACAACTGCATAACATATATTATGGTACCTTATCCTGGGCATCAGTAGTCATCATCTATATGCCAAAAACTGTAAGTAAACTATATAAATGTTGTCTATCCCCATAAACAAATGGAAAATTCTGCAAACATGTAGTATTCCAATTTACCTTACGAGTGTTTGTGAATGAGGTCATTCTCTGGCATTAATAGCCCTGAGATGAAACCCAAATTGCTAACAGAAAGTTAATTATGCAGTCTCCCTTCCATCGGCTGCATTATTCCTGATCCATGATCTTATCCTCTTTGAAGTTATTACAGGCATTCGCCGTCTTTGTGCCACAAAGTTTGTGAGCACAGAAAAATGCGCAGCCTGATTAGCGACTGTTATTTTTGAACTGTTTCGCTTAATGCTGCTTCGTGCCAAAGGTGACATCTTTTTTTTAGTCAGAGTGCATTAGCCATGAAAGCCCATCAATGTCTGGTGCTCTGATCCAGTCAGCTTAATGGCAACCAGACAGCTGCAAGGTAACATGAAGAAGTGGCTTGTTCATGTTAGTCAAATAAAACTCTGTTTCAGTCTTCTTCTGCACAATAACTTCATTTGAGAGAGAAGCTGGAGAAGAACGGTATGACTTTTGTTTATTTTGACACTTTGTGTGGGCCTCAGCGCTGCATTTAGCTCCACCTCTGGACCGTAACCATGGACGCCGAATGTATAATTGATGTTGGGCTTCAGTGATGTAAGGTCTGAACGTCGATTTCTTTGTTTATGGCGTATCATACAGAAGCTCCTGTCTAGACAACATAGTGCTGATGCAGCGCGGCACCAGCTGGAACTCTGAAAGGGAAAATATTTCTAGCTTTGTTTTCACGGCCTTGGTGAGGCTGTCACGAGATTGAATCCATTCAAACCTGGCAGAGTCGGGGCTCACTCAGCAAACGCTCAGTATATCAAGTGAAATGACTTCTCAACTTTTGCTACATTCGTTTGACTGTCCATCCAAGTTCTGTCGAGTTAAATGGCATAACCTTTTAAAAAAACGCCGTGCATAATTTAATCTATTATTTCTTAAAGGGTAACCTCTCAGATTCTATTGCCTTATGCATAACGGACACATCAGGTTTGATGAAATATACACCAAACAATAACAAAAATCCCCACTCCCCATAAAAGATCTGCAACAACACCCACATCTTCTGCATAAGATACAATATTTTCCACAGTGACACAAACGGCTGCAGCTGCATTGCAATTCCATCTTGTGCATCCTGCTCATCTGGCATGCATCAGCAGTCACATCCTTCCTGGTGGGAACTTTTCTTGGCCACTGTGCTCAGCTTGGTCGGAACAACTGCATGTAGAGGTCCGTGGCGCTTGCTTAATATGCAGTCTAGGTGGTAATGTTGTTGTGTAGCGTTCAGCGGCTGATGTGATGTTTTAGCAGCCTCTTCTGTCTGCTCAGGGGTCCTCTAAGTGTGAGGCATGGTTGAAACTGCTGTAGGTAGGCATAATAAAATGTGGTACTGTGCCTGTGAAACCAGCCTGTGCCTCAGGGAGGTATCTTTTCAAGTCATGTAAAAAAAAAAATGGTGAGGCTGGCTCCAGCATCTGATAAGGCCATGGTGTCCAGAGAGGTCTTGACTTTCTCTTTTCCCAGTATTTTGTTGAATTACCAATTATAATGAAAACACAACTATTTTCTTAAATATCACACATTCCTTTGAGATGAAATGTTCATTTTCAGATTGGTTTGAATCAAGTAGGAGGCCAAGAGGCCGTGCTGTATGAGTATTAAATCCCTTAATCTTCAGTACATGTGTTGAATTCCCCTGCCATTTGGTCGGGGTGCAGGTTGGCTGGATACAGACGACTGGCTTTGCTTATGCAGCTCCCACAGTCGTGATCACGGACAATAGAGGTATAATCTTTTCAAAACGCTTCCATCTGCCGCGCATGTAACATATACAGATTATTATTCAAACTGACATCAAATACAACTCCTTAACCTCTTACAGACTGTGAACGTATTGCTGATGTATGTAAAATGCTGACTTGAAAGGGAAACAAACATTTTTTGGTTATAAAGCAGGGCCAAAAGCTGTTGTGGTGCGGGGTTGCAACCCCAAAGCAGGCATTTAACTACACCCTGGAAAGTCTTTACAAGATGCAGGTGGGCAGTCACTTTCACCACATTACATCTGAGCCTTAATTCCCCAGCAGAGCTCCCAAAAGCGGCACGGTTCCCAGTCTGCGTTGTTTCACTTTAAAGACTTCCTCTCTTCACTCCAAGACATGCAGCAGTGTGTGTTTACACAAAAGGGTGAGAAACTGTCAAGAAACTGACAAGACTCTTTAAAAGTTCATTAACTCATCAGCCTGGACTTTGTTGGTGAGATTTTTTTTTCATAATTCTGACACGATATTATGATGGTAGAATGTAGAAGCTGTTGTGAAATGAGTCATTAAATGAACTGAGAGAGAGGAATGAGGTGTACAATAAATCAACTGAGACCACCCCGTTTTCCCACTTTCAGTCCTTACAGTGTTGCAGTACTGAGGCTCCATCCACCTGTTTAAACAAAAGCAGAAGATGGGGACAATGCATCACAATGGACAGATAACATAAAATCCTGCTACAGCAGGGGGCCAAAGAGACAATGATGTCACCACCGCTGCACTCTGACTAACACCGCTGCTGCGTCACCATTCAAAGGGCCGCGAGACGAATTACTTCACTCTGTTAGGAGCACGAAAAAACAACTAACCTTAACTCAAATTAGGGGTTAAAAAAAAGTGCATGAGGCAGGGTTGCGGTCGGCGGGCCTGGGCGATTAATCGTGGCACAAGTTGCCATTCAAACATGCATGAATGAGAAATTACAACAGTGTGGGGTGCAATTACCTCCCCCAGACCAGTGTGTGTCAGATGACATTATCTTGCAGGCTGAGGGGCTATTCCTGGGCCATTTCCAGCACCAGAAGAAACAGTCCCTATCTGTGACCTGGTGAAGCTAAAAAAGCCTCAAATCTTCTACATACTCTACAAGAAAGCACAGTTATGATTTATGGTATTTTTTTCATGAAGAGGTTGTCAAAATTGGAAACTCAGAACAGAAAGCAGCTGGTGTTGAAATGGCACGAGGGATGATTTAGTTCTGACATGCACTGAACACAGGTGGTCATGGGTAATGCGCGTTATGTAATCTCTTCATGCGCCCAACATCTGTAAGCAGAAGAAAGGCTCCACAATTTGATAGTGGGTTTTTTTTTGTGTGGGTGGGGGTGTTTTAGGGCAGGGCTGCACAAGAGTGGTGACAACAGCCTCCCTGCGCTGGGAATATTCAAGTGAGTAAGTTTATTAATGATAAGGAGACGGCCTGGATTTACAGCTGAACTCATGCTCGGATGCGTCTCCTGCTGAGGTGTTGAGTTACTTGGAGCACGCTGAGAACACATTCAATCAAGGAAAGCAGCTAAAATCAATGCGTCACCGTGGATGAAGTTATGCAAACCCAGTTAGGAAATGCTGGCACCTGATTTGAGGAAAGTTTATCATTCAGGAGTTTGCAGGGAGGTTTAAAAAAAGTGAGAAGGAATCTGTGAAAGTGATGACAGAGAGGCTGGATTTGATCGAGACAGGCAGGAGCGGGGCAGCTGCATTGGTGACCCCACAAAATGAGACCATTGACTCATCTCTGTCGTTGATCAGTCAAGGGAGACCCGAGAATCAAAGTGGCCACTGGCCCGTGTTGCCCCTCACGTCTGCCCGATCGATCCATTCATCCAGAGACAGCTTTTGTCTGGTTTAAGTGTCACCCCTGATGCGATCAGCACGGGATCAAATGAAGTGGTGAAGGTCTCCACTCCTGCTGCAAGGCAAACTTTGCAGCAGGAGCCAACATAGGAATTAGTAAAGCGCTGCTACACACGCCAACTACAGCCAGCAAAAATCATTTTCCCACAACACCTTAAATTTCCACGTTTCATCGCTTCTCCTGGTTTGGATAAGTGTGGCGCAGAGAGGGACGTTTTTGAGAGAGTTGGAAATAATTCTATGGAGATTTGTCCCGCCCTCCCCCATAAAAAAAAAAAAAAAAACAAGATCGAGGGCGCTTCCAACCTCCCGAGTCGGAGTCAGGGCGAAACTTTACGCACAAGTTTTTCCACCGGAGAGAGCAGCGCTGAGAGCCCAGAGACGCAAGGTAGGTGAGATGGTTTTTACTGATTCAAAACAAGCAAAGGCAGAACTGAATCCACCATTACATGGAGCGCTTCGGTGCGGGCCCAGAGCAGCTGAGTGAGTGAAACATAAATAATATTAAGAATTTTGCGCTGCACATGCATTTTTGTCATCTTTTTGTTATTCTGACGTCATCAGCAAAGTTCCACTTTTCCTTGTTCTGCGCCTTGTTTAATTAACTTCTTGACATTTAGACATGGGATTGACGCGATTATACGCCTAAAAAAGATGCGGGGTTGCACGTGCATGCGCGCACACGGAGTTTAATGGTCAGTTTTTTGGCAGCTCTGACGCAAAGTCACGCAGCCGCTGTTCCGAGGTGTGTTGCGGGACTCTGGGCTGAGAGCCGGACAAACATTCACTCCAAAAAAATCTGTCAAAGTCTGCAGAGCTCGATGAGCTCCACACTCACAGCATGAGATTCTCTTATCACCAGGTGGCCTTTGTGCCGTGTTGAAACTTTCCTTTTCACCAAAGGGAATGTAAACGTTCAACAGAGGTTTTGGGGGTGAGGGGGGGTTTGGGGCTGCGCTCAACACATCTCAGCGTCGGGCAGTGTGCCTTTTCAGGACTGCAAGGTCTGGTAAAATGATTCTGAACTGGCAGTGCACAAAGAGATCATTGATTCTCTAAATAGAGCTGCAGTGCACTTAATGTTCTGCTGCTTTTGTCTGTTTGATGAAGAAAAGCAGGACCGCAGATGTTTATTTTTGATGGCCCATATAGATGAGCTCTAAATTAAATCTCCATTAATCTCAGAATGCTGTTTTGCTGAAGCACGTTGGTCGGAAATATGGAATTCCCAGCGCAGAAACAGACAAATGCACTCAAAACAATCCACTTTCCTTCAATTTTTAAACATGGTCTTCCCAGAATGCTATAGTCCTCCTTTATGGAGCAAGTCATTTGCAAACATCAAATTATAGCCGTACTTTGGCCTCCGCTTATGTGGTGGGAGTCTATTCCAAGGACAGTCAGTTTGGCAAAAAAAATTAATAATGTGATAACAAAGTAAAGGGCTGAAGAGCAGTATTTCAATTTGTCAGACATACGAGCAGGAAATGTCTAGAACTTTGTCGTGCAGAACCATTTTGAGTTCATCTCTGGTTCTGAACTAGATTTTTTTGGAAAGATGCCACCTACATCTTGTGCGATTGGCACGGATGCAGAAAAGTAAGGGAAAACAGGAAAAGTCAAATAGAAAACACCTGTTTTTTGTCTACGATTGTGTTCGGATTTGAAAGCATCAGTCATTCACTCGATATCGCCTCTCCTATTCTAATTTGCTGTGCTTCTGATTCCTGCTTTACATTACACTTTATTTCACCTTTGCTTTTACAAAAACTTCTACGTCTTGGCACTGGTGTTCGTCCTGCAATTTAATATTAGGCTCAAATAACCGTGAAGTATTAGTACAAATTCCACATTTTTCGGGGGAACGGACACAGTTTGCAGGACCGGCTCTGTTTATCCCCTCAGTCGGACTTTGGTTTTCATCTCCTGTGGTGTCAGAGAGAAATCATGGAAAAATGCACCCCCGGCCGGTGATCAAATTAGAGCCGACAGGTTTTTTAAAAACAAACCAAAAATAACAGGCCACTCATTGTGATCAAGCCTCAACCTAGACGATGTCATTAACCGGTGTTTCTTTTTACAGGCTAAAAGAGGCAAATTTCTCTCACCTGGAAAAGAAAAACTGCTCCTGAAGAGAGATTTCTACCCACCAACTTACTGGAAGTGTCTTAAAATTCCACATACTTGCTTAGAAGTTAAAAATGAACTTTCAGAGGGCAGCATTAGTTTTGTGCTGGACACTCCTATTCATGGACAGCTGTCTAAGCCAGAGAGACTGCACCGGTGTGGACTGTCCTCTGATGGACAACTGCCTCGAGACCACTTTAGAGGTGGGCGCCTGCTGCCCCACCTGCACACAGAGGGGCTGCACCTGCGAGGGCTACCAGTACTACGACTGCGTCCTGGCCGGCTTCCAGAAAGGGAAAGTCCCGGAGGGGGAGTCCTACTTTGTGGATTTCGGAAGCACTGAGTGCTCCTGTCCTCAGGGGGGAGGGAAGATAATCTGTCATTTCATTCCGTGCCCTGAACTACCCACCAACTGCATTGATATTTTACAGCCAGCGGATGGATGCATGCAGTGTGAACGGATTGGCTGTGCCCATGGGAACAAAAAATACGAGGCGGGACACTCCTTTCAGATGGACGAGTGTCAGGTTTGCCACTGTCCTAATGAAGGTGGAAAGCTGATGTGCTCCCTTGTCCCTGAGTGTGACCTTCACAGTGGTAATAAGCCCGTACGTGCCGCCACCACTGAGGACAACAGACGTTTCAGAGAAATTAACAGCCGCCCTGTCACCAGTCAAACACACCCAATGGAGCCGTACTCCAAGCTGGCACTGGGAAACACTCTCCCACTCTTTAAGCAGGACCCACCCGGGCTTGGCACAACAAATTACGACAACATATTGGCGGGCCTGACGTCCTCCGCTGTCCAAAAACTGGCCCAGTCGCTGGAATCTACTACAGTACCAGCAGCTTACCCAGAGTCAAGCTCCACTTCCTTCAGCTCCCACGATGAGCAGAGACATGAGCTAAGAGAGCCAGAAGAAACCAGAGAGGCTGTGGTCACGCAGGACATGGGTCCAACCACCACAGAGGTTCAGAGTGAACCCACAACAGTGCTGACGACCACACAGGAGGTGACCACTGAGAACCTCGGGCAAAAAAAAGAGGTCGGCGAAAGGCCCCTAAAACACGAGGACACAAACGTCTTACAGGATCCCCTAAAAGACCTACTTCACACAACTCCACCAAAACATCAAAAACCTTCCCAAGCAACTCACTCCAGGAGTCACGCCAGCTTCCAATCTGTGGTTGACGAAAAAGAAACGGTCTCAGTGGAGCTCAGGGAGCATCCCAAGCTACAGTTCAGCCCCACCAGCCACGCTCCTGTCAGGATAAAGGAGGAGAGACAGGACAGCCAGCCCCAAAACACACCCCAGAGCCACAACTACCAGGTCCCAGGTGGAGACGGGGTCACGGAAGGTATGTCAAGACACAGAGCTCCAGGTCTGTCTGACCTACTCCTGAACACTTCCTGCAAATCAAACACAGGGTTGTGATATATAACGTCTGAATGACAAGGTGGGGGTACTACATTTTGAAAAGACATACTCCTTTTTCCTTGTTCTCACATCCTGCCTGAGCAGGAGGAATTCATAATTACTCTGTTCAGACTGGCAGGGGTCCAGGAAAAACAATTGTCCGTGGAAAAGCTGTTTTCCCTAGATAGCGTTTATCTACCTTAGTCAAAGCTCAGAACACAAAAGGTCTGTTTTCTGGGGTTGAAGCCCTGCTGCACGTGGCTTCAAAGTTGAGTAAATAGCGATTAAAACCAAGGCCGCTCCTTATGTTTCCAGCCTGAGTCTAAAGCATCCGAGAGATCCCAAAGGGACACCCCTCTCCTTTTACCTGAGGGTTCTCCGGTTTTACCCCCGAACTGTGAGTCCTGGGAAAGAATGAAGATGATGAAGTGATTACAAGGATGTCCAGAGGATCGGTTACACTAGACTGGAAAACATCATATTCCAGTCCAAAACATGACGTGAGGTAAAATAAATTGCCCCTCAGTTCTAATCCCTATTACACACTATAACAATTAAGGTGCTTTATTGAATAAATAATGTTATTTTAGGCACTTAACCCTGCCAGGGATCGTTACCTTGGACCATAAGTTCCCAGTGTTTTACAACTGCATGACACAAGGTAGTGTTCCCCCATCTTATTAATGGACTAAACTCAATGGCAAATATTTCCTCTCTAATTCAGTTGTTGATTAAATTATTTGAGGCTTTTTTGTTATTGGTGGCGCTTTACCCGGCCGCCCACAGTCTGGAGGTGTGTGGTTAGTCCACTTTACAGCACAATGATGTCTGTTCAAACCTGTCGGGACTCTTCTTTCCTTTCAACACCCTACTTCCATTGGTATGTATAGTATATGTTGAATCCATAAGAAACGACCTGTTCAGGTGCCCCACCTGGCTGCACTCCGGAAGTGCAAGAACGAATGTAAAAGCACTGTTTTTTTTATTATATTTTGACATTTGTGGCTCAGGTTGGGGGAAGGTTTGCTCCTTATGTTTTCAAGTTTCACCGTTTACAGATAAACAGGACCAAACCCAGCCATTAAAGCCAGTGAATTAGAGTCTCATGGGAGTCCGTCTGAGTTGGAAGCGGAAGCCAGAACTTTTTTTTTTCCCGAATGGCAGAAAAAGTTCAAAAATTCCAGCCAGTCAGGATGCAGCGGCGCTGTTTGGTGCCGTCGAAGGTCGTTGCGCTAATGAGAGTGATGACAGGTAAAAACAGCAGGAACGCACAGCTGACAAGGGTCTGGAATGACGCCTCTTGTCGACGCTGCCATCAGAACACGGGAAAGTTGTTTGGGAAGGAAGAGGGGACGGATTTTCATGAACATAATGTGTGTTATGGCCCACGATGAATGTTTTATTTATTTATTTTTAGGCACTAATCCCTGTTCAATTGCTCGGTCTCTTTCCAACTAGACACACTGTACACCCAGAAAGGGGGGGGGGGGGGGGGGGGGGGGGTGGAGGGACTGGGATTGTTTAGACCTTCTGATGCTGGGTTGGCCCTGGTATAGAATTTCCTGGGGGTTGTACCTGCAGGCGGCATAATACCCATGTGATGAATGAAGCCCCTGTTGCGGCCTGATTGCCGACGGCTGCTCCCCGCTTCCCACGTGAGCCGGTGCGATTACCCGTGTCCCGCGAGGCCGCTGGCTTCCCGGTCTCCACGGTAATCGCCTCGTTTGGAGAACACCTCAGTGCGTCCCCCAGAGAGACGCTTCTGGAAGAACGGACGGTGAAATGGAAGGGGTCCGGATCTGCCCGGGCAAAAATCACAATAGGGGCTCTTGTTTGGATCAACAGGACTGTCGGTACACGCAGCACGCGGGGATGGGCTAAACAGATGTATAATTTTCCCTGGGATGAAACAGAGGGAGCATTCCAGAGCTGCATGACGGACTTCACTGTACCACTACAGGGGAGACCAGTTAGAACGGGATTGCTTGGCCTGTTCAGTTTAGTGTGCCTTCCAGGTCCTTTTCCATGGACCACATGTCCAAGGACGGAAAAAACACACGCTCCGGATCCGTCGAACAATAGACTCACAGTATAAGCAGAGCTGGTTTATATACAGTCGAACTGCATCTGTGGACACTGCAGACATCACCTTCCTCGTTTCTTTTTCTCTGTCAATCCCAACATTTATCCCGACGACAGCAAAAAAAAAGGTGCAGTGGGATGGAAGCTGAGAAACGGTTAATTGTGAAATATTTTCGCTCTCTTTTATTTTCTTCCATCAGGTCCAACATCAGCATTTAATTCCCTATGTTTTGGCTTGTGATCCCAGCTTGGAATGAATAACAAATAATAAGCCAGCGAATCACCGCTTCAATTACACAACTGTGGATATTCGGTCAGAGTTTTGCGGCGAAGTGCACTTAATTAATTTAATATGTCAGAGGAATCTCATGCTGAGGTTGCACAAAGATGAATCCGGCATGCGCTCGCTTTGTCATGTGGCTTCAGGAGACGCGACGTGCAAGCTAACTAACTGCCCCGTCGGTTTATTGAGGTCCGTTGTTTCGGTTAGGACGTTTAGGCCTCTGGACCTGGATCATCTGGGGCCTGAGCACCGATCGAGGCGACAGAAAGACGGATCAGGTTGTTACTGGCTTTCCGCCTCAGTGAGATTAGGACATAAATGGACAGTAATTGAAACCTGAGTGAAGTCATGGGGACACTGTCTTTCCAGACCAAACTCAGCCTCCGACATGTTTGAGCCGCGTGACTTCGCCAACACACGATGTCGGCGCTCTTCTCCGTCGTCCACCTGCGATGTAAATCACTCGGAGTCCACAAAGGCTCCGTAATGACACCCGAGCCTTGATTAGTAGCAGCACACGGCTACACGCAAACCTGCAGACATGTCCAGAGCTGCCTCTTTCCTGGTTGTTATTCTAGCTCCATATTTTCAGGGGGTGTGATGTCATCGGTTCTGGATCTGGAAAAGAGGAAAGCATCTGGTCGGAGCGCTGGTGTAAAAGCCAAACATAATGACAGGACCGGGGGGAAAAAGCGATGCTGCACCTCAGCCACCTTTCAAGTGTATATTTGTGCAAGCGTGATAAATCAGCTGAGCTAATTATTGCATAGCCGGATGGAACAGGTTGCGATGCGGAGTTAATTAGAAGGTCTGTGGACCGGGACAAGACTCACGTAGACGAGTAGGTATTAGTTGTTTAGCGCTGATTTCATCTGGCAGCAGTGTGTTTTAATCGAACATTAAATATTCTGACACATGCGACATTCACGGGCAGGAAAAAATCAAAAGAAATGGGTTTGGTTCGAAGTAAAAGAGTCATTCCGTCCTAAAATTACAGGAGAGGTGTATCGAGAGGTGGATGTGAATTTTTGAATGCTGGAGTCATCAGAGACTCATTTAACCTAAAGCTGATGTCATTTACCAATTTCAGTGGGAAAAGTACTGAATAATGTTGATGTTCTGGCGAGCCAAGAACAAATTCAGAGTTCAGCTTTATCTATTTGTGATTTCTATAATTGATTCTTTTGGGATTGCGCAAGCATCGGAGTCAGTCGACCACAAAACGCAAGCCGAGCTAAAGCCTCCCAGCAACGGCTTCACCTTTGACCCCTGATTTACGGTAGTTATTGAATCTGAAATCAAAAGTTTGTCCATTGAAAGCTAAAATGTGTTTACTGAAGATGGACTTTCCCCCCCAACTTTGCTCACACACAGCTTATATAACGGTTGTTGCCCGTGGGGCTAAAACGGTGAGCCTGTAATAGACAATGAAGTCTTGTCGGCCCGCCGGACCGTCTGGAACCCTTAAAGGCACTTTTGTTGTGTCCGTAGGTCGGCTCGACTGATAACAGGACTGAGGTTTGATGGACTGGAAAAGCATGAATGTCATGAGTTGTGTGTTTTACAGTAGTCAGGAGCCACAAATCAAAGGCGGAATGCAGCGGCCTGTTATTGAAGGAGCATGAGGTTTTCCTGTCTCTTCCCTGACCCGAACTAAAATGAAGTGCTAATGTGCGACTCTGTCTTTCTGCTCCAGCTCCAATTATTCAGGATGCAACAAAAAGCTCAACTCCGAAGGCTGTTTTATAGAGTCTTGGCTTTCAGAGCTGCCAGCCAGTGAGAGCGAGAGGCTGAGTAGAAAAACACAGCTTGTTCCTTGCTATTCCCATTCTCCTCCAGTCACCTAAATCAACTTTGGGGATGAGACGTTCGCTTCCAACGTAAACAGCCTGTAGGATTTTAGAGCCAGTCACTGATGGGATTCAGTGATGGTGAATTCTCTTCCTCCAGCTGAATCATCTCGTAATTCCCCTGAAATGCCGGCTGCACTGAACGGGATAAATCTGGAAATTGGTGTTTGTGTTTCAATGTAGTGTCCGCCAAGGAGCTGGTGCAGACTTGCTGCGAGACGGGGGAAAAATGGGCCTCCAGTAATGGTCACTGCAACGACATGGAGCCACCCGCTATGGACAGGCACTCCATCTGCTGGTAAGGCTCTTTGGAAATGCCCACTTCTGCACCTTAGGGATTATTTAAAATACTCATATATATGGGATTTGATTCCACCGGGATTGGGTATTCAGTCCACCTGATTGTGTATTTCCCCGCCAGGACCGCCCAGCGACAGTGCTGCGTTGGCTCTCTGGGAGAACAGCAGTGCCTGGCTGGGATCAATGCAGCCAGAGGAGGCGAAGCGTGTCCGAAGAATGTCAGCGACAAATGTGGAACGGATTCATACAAGGTCTGTTTTTCGACCCGGCTGTGTTTTGTTGAAATGGATTGATACCTTCAGGCTGACAGTTGATTCCAGCATCCTTTCCTGTGTTGACAGTCGGCATGTGCTGAAGTGATTTGGTTAATTTATTACAGTGGCATGTCATATTTGCTCACACTTCCCAAATATAGCAACAGCATGTGACCCCTTCCCCCAAGAGGCATTTAAACAGCATGGGGGTCATTAAAGCAGTAAAGCTGATAAATATTTGTTTTTCAGCCTCTTCTTCTCAGATCCTCAGTAATGGCATCCCTCCCATAGCTGGTTACATCACAGTAGTTGTGATTTTAGTTTTGTTTTGGTATCCTCCCAGACACCCCAGTTGGTGATCTCACTGAGAGCAGCGGGGCAACCGAGTGAGAGGATCAAAAGATCATTCAAACGTGAAGTCCAGGAGCCTTTTGCGCACATCTGCTAACATCGTATCAGCTGCGCGACAAAGCTAACTTCCTCTATAGCACTCAGACTGTCACAGATGAAGGGAGCGTCTGATGGTGGCAGGAGAAGGTCCAGAGATAGAAGAACTGTGTTAAGACTTGCTGTCTGACCTTCAGGAGTGCTGCGACTGCTGCTTCCTGGGGCTGCAGCTGCGCGCCGAGGGCCGTCGCTGCGAGCCCCACAGCTACTTGGGATTCCACTGCAGACACGTCTTTCTGAGCTGCTGCGAGGAAGAGGAGAGCGGTCACGAGGAGAGCTACTCCGCCGTCAGAGAGAGGCCCACCTTCACCTCCAGTCCGCCGCTTCAAAAAGGTAGACCGCTCAACCACTCGAACCTGAAATCCTCCATCTGGGACCACCATTTAAAGGGGTTCTCTCTGTGCGCTGCAGTATCTGACAGTCCCTTCCCCAGAGAGGCCTTCTCCATTGGCGAGGAGCAGGACGGGGGCAACGCAGTGGATGGCCCGATTGAGGTGGACGACATGGACAAGTGCCAGCTTTATGCGGGCAACAGCTGCCACCACAGATGCGTCAACACGCCCAGCTCCTTCCGGTGCGAGTGCTTCCCTGGTTACGTGCTGCAGGAGGATGCTTTCACTTGTGTGCCAGGTAACGGGGACGACCGGTACTCACCTTCTGTCACCGGGGTGGCGCTCTGTGCCATTTGCTGTTGGGAACGTGATTTAGAGCGTGCGTTCCTGTCAGGAAGACCCCATTTGTTGTGATTTGTCTACACATTCGCAGTGTATTATTTTCCTGGTCTGACTGAGTTCCTTCCTGTCTGCGAGCGCCGATAATGTCTAATAATAGTTATTTTAATCATAAACTCACATCCCTTTCCTGGACTACACTGCTCTTTGCTTCTTTCCTTTATTTGACAAATTCATCAAGCGTTGGGCTCCTCAGATGTTGAGAATGAAAGCATTTTCAGGCAATTCTGCATGACGTGTGTGTCAGACTTCCTCACCGTGAGCCTGCCCCGACGGGATTTTAATGCCAGAACTTGTAAATTACAGTGAGGGACATGGCTCGCCAATAAAACCAAATGTTTGTCTTCAGGCAGTGAGTTTTCCCCGGCTTTCATCCGCAGCCGCTAGCGTCGCGCTGTTGGACGAGGATGCAAAAGTTGCACGCGGTTCCCGCCTCTAACTGAGGCCGCAGCGGCCGGTGAGGTGGAATTCTTTGTGGCTGCACCTGTGATGAGATCATTCCTGTTCCTGCAGAGGCAGCAGAGGAGGACAACAGGCTGAAGGAGACCGAAGGCGCTGCTGTGGAGCCCACGTCACCGCTTCCACCCCCCACCGAGCCGCCTGCCCCAGCCGACCCCTGCGAAGGTAAGGAGCGAAAATCGCCCGCAGTAAATGCCTTCGTCCATCCTTACGCCTTCAACAGGAACTGGAACACGCAGCCAAGTGTGTTCAGAGGGAAGTGGGCCAGGCTTGTTTTAACAAACTCAATCTTTCCATGAAACTTAATTGTCCAACACAATCAGCGAGATGCTATCAAAAGCTAGTTTGTTTTCAGCAGCAGCCGCTCATTCTCGCACCTTCTCCCCATCACAATCGGCCCGTCACAGCGTTTGTGTTGCTCTTGTTTGGTTTCCATTGCACCAGGGTGGAGGTCCCAAAAGGAAACACAATATGACCAGGTCAGGGTTCAGCCTGGAAAGAGAAATACAGTCAATAGTGTTCTCCTTTTCCGTCCCAGGCCAGGGAGCTGTCATCTGTGGTGCTGTGCATTTCATCTGACCTGTGTTTTTTGCTCTTTTACCCAGGAAATGGTCCCTGTCAGCAACAGTGCACCTCAGTGGGCGGAAGGCCACACTGCTCTTGTTTTCCTGGATTCTCTCTGATGACTGACGGACTCTCCTGCGCCGGTGAGCAATAGGAGAAATAGGAGAAAACAGTTTTTTTTTGTTTGTTTCTTAGGTTTTTTTGGGCCACTGACCAGGCAGAAGGCAGGTAAAGGCTTTGTAGAGCCGGGCCAGGATATGGGAGGACAGTCATGCGCCATTAAACAGCAAACTCCATTTTAAAAAAGCACATTCCTACTGGAGCAGATTTCAGACATCCTGCCACGATTTAAGGCCAAGTGTCTTCAGTCAAAGGACTCTTATCATAAAAGTGACATATTAGATGATTAAGAGTCGTTACCTGAGGGATCTGGCTGTGTCTTCTCTCAGGCCCGTCTCCCTTGGGACACCTTTACATTTAATGATGCTAGCACACACAGTGGCTCAGTATGGTGACAAATTCCTTATTGTTCAACTCGGTGGTCTCACCTGTGAGTCCCCCCTGAGGGCTGTCCAGCCAGTCTCTTTCATCTCCTTTTGACTGCTGATCTCAGCTGATAATGCTGCTCCTTTTGAAGTTATCCACCCAGATTCTCCTGCGGTGCACTTTCAGGTTATCGGCTCCCCTTTTGACCCCCCTTTGCCGACACGTTGATCGCTTTTTCTCCTTGAACAACAGACGTAAACGAGTGTTCGTCCGCACGCGCCTGCCAGCCGAACCAGCGCTGCGTGAATACGGTGGGGAACTACGTGTGCCAGAGACCAATCAGCTGCCCCCCGGGATACCAGCTAAACAACGATATTTGCGAAGGTACGGCGCTCTTTATCAGCATCCGAGTCTCTCCCACCCACAGTGAGTGCACTGTAAGTACCAACATTGTAAACATGCGTGCTCACAAAGGAAGGAAAGCACATTGTTCAGTTACACAATCATGTCTGCCACCATGGAGAGCAAGTATTACAAACCTGATTACATTCTTAATATATTCCTCACTTCTGTGAGTGTCTAATGCCATGGTTGAGCACAGTCAAGAGGCAATAATCAGGAATTTCCCACCAGAGAGCTGCTCACATGCAGTTGTTCTTCCTTGCTTGCCCATTTTTGAGGTGCAGAAAACCTCCCCGTATGCGTTGTTATTGCCTTGCTAAATTGGGCTTGTGCACAGCCTGGGTTCACAGATTTTAGATTTGCAACTGCAGCGGGGTTTCCAGGGGCAAGAAAACGAAATTCTGTGCAAAGTGAGATCGTATAGTTTGCATTTTCCCCTTCGCCTTCACCTCACAGCGAGAAGCCAATTTCGGTCCTCTTCCACGAAGACTGTGACTCAAGATTGTGCAGGCTTATTCATCGATACTTTGCTGCCAAGAGCCAAATTCAGTCTTTAATAACAGATGCACAAATAAGTGTGTGCCAAAGATCACACCCATCAGTCCTGTCATTACTCAACAATTCAAAGATTAGACAGGTCATAAATCAGCCCAAATAAATCATGTTGTTGGTTTCTTGAGCGAGATAATCAAATTTAGGATAGGATAGGATAGGATAGGATAGGATAGGATAGGATAGGATAGGATAGGATAGGATAGGATAGGATAGGATAGGAAATGTCATGTCAATGTGGCACATAATTTACCTGAAGCCATAACCCTCCACCTCATGGTGGTGCTAGAGGAAAAGTTACCCCCACAAAGGTTGGGGTTGTTTTGGAGTCGTTCATCTCTCGATGTTATAATCTATAGAATCTGTATTTCAGGGAATATCCTGATATTCCTCTACCAATTACTCAAACTCCACTAAAGAAATGGTGGATTCTTCTTTTTGCCTTTCACCTTTATAGATCAGTCGGCATAAGCAGTGAATGATGTGGAATGCAGCCCTGTTTAAAGGTTAAAAAGGTTGAATTCTCCCATAAAGCACAAGACTTGGTTGACACCTGGTGATGCCTTAAACCTGGTGCATTATGGGAGGTCATGTCACTGCCAACCCCTCACACATTTATCCTGCTTCCTGCCTTTTGTCTACCTTTGTCTCTGTCTCGCTCCTGCCAGATTCCTGTCAGGAGCGAGACACTCAATCACTATCTGCTGTGTAGAGACCAGACCAGTGCAGCGGCGAGCAGGGCTGCCTGCCAGAGCTGGGTTACACCGGACCACTATGGACCAATTATAGGGCTGAAGCACCCTTGATACTTATTATGCACCCTATTATGCAGCCTTCTGAGAATGTGGTCATCAATCTTTCACCCATATATGACAACAAAGATGCAGGATTTTGATTAAAGTGAAGGCATTAGTGGATGGTAGGTGGAGTACCATGTGAATGTTCATATTCAGATGGCAGAAAACTAATAAGTAAATTAGATAAGATACGACTGCACATTGTAACTCATCAGGCTAAAATAAGGCTATTCTGGCTGCTTCACTTGTGTTTTTACGTTTAAGTTTAGATGTAATTGTTAACATCATCCAATTATTTTAGTCTAAATCAAGCTTTGTTGGCAGAAAAACCTTTATCGTGAAGGAACTGCGGCAAATCGAGCGTCTTCATAAAATCAGCCATTTGACCACAGTGACACCGTGTGGTCAAGTGTGGTATCGACAGATTTCTGCAGCTGCACGCTGGATTTGTGCTTCATTTATTGTTAATCGTGTCCTCACTCCTCAGTGTCTGGTGAAATATTTCATTTCAGATATCAACGAATGTGCGCAGCAGAGCCATAACTGTGGACAGGACGAGTGCGTGAATACGGTGGGCTCCTTCAGGTGCAATTCCAAACCTCGCTGTCAGCTGGGCTTTAATCGTGACGCACAGGGCAACTGTATAGGTATGGAAAATTCACTACCTCTGAATACCTCATGATACAGCTGTTTGAGATTCATCCATTTTGATCTCAAGTTTAAGTTAGGGAATCACAGCTGATAGGTAATCATGGCCGTTTATTGGACGCCATGCCGCTTGTGGCACAGGGGTTAAATGCCACCCAGACAGGAGATCAGAGCAATTGCTGTTAGGGGTTGCAGAGGGGTGGATAAAAGGCAATGCTATGTCCTTCAGTACAAAGTGATGCAGTGGAATTAGCCCCCAGGGACAGGAACTAAGGC
Organism: Takifugu rubripes; assembly: GCF_901000725.2. Classification (NCBI taxonomy): domain Eukaryota; kingdom Metazoa; phylum Chordata; class Actinopteri; order Tetraodontiformes; family Tetraodontidae; genus Takifugu; species Takifugu rubripes. The sequence continues at coordinate 13,276,409 of NC_042287.1, read as the reverse complement.
GTGTTGAGGCAGCCCACACCCCAGTAAAAGGAGTGCAAAAGCAATACTGTGAGAAATGACAAAATCGCCGACACGTCAGGGGCCAATAAGACATTTCTGTGACGAAACCGTGCGACGTGCTTTGATTTTGATTGAAAAGGTGATTCCTCCTGTTACCCCATGCACCGAATTTGCACCCCTGCGCCTTTTCTTGCATCTTTTGTCACCGTTCATGTGCACATCTCCGCTGTCCTCCTCTGTTCCAGATACTGATGAGTGTGGCGCCTCCACTCAACCCTGCAGTCCAGCATTCAACTGCATCAACACTGTGGGATCCTACACGTGTCAGAGGAAGCTCGTTTGTAGCCGTGGCTACCACGCCGGTCCCGATGGATCCAGATGTGTCGGTAGGATTTCAACTATATAGCATGTTTGATACTTTAATATGTTGCGTCCACATATTTTAGCACCACAACAACCAAAGTCTAGTTCAGGCAAGAGTGTTGGATTAAGAAGGATGCATTTAAATCAAAGATCCAAAGAAACAGGTTGATGCAGTGGATGGAGATTTTCTTTTACACCCATTTGTTTCCTGCAGATGTGGACGAGTGTCAGAGCGGAGCTCATCGCTGCGGAGACGGCCAGATGTGCCACAATCTGCCCGGATCCTACCGCTGTGAATGCCAGACAGGATACGAGTACGACTCCTTCAGGAGGACGTGCGTGGGTGCGTCCGACGGGACACGTTTGTAGATAAACACGGCTTCATCGCCGGTTCTTCCGCCCCCCTGCTGTTTGTTCCTCTGGTGAAAGGGAGAGGCGAGTCCTGCAGCAGGCGCAGGGCATCTCGTGCACGCTGTCCCTGCCGCAGCTTCCCTGCACGTGTGCTCCTCATCATAAAGCGCTCTGCCTGGGTGTTTGGACCATCTGCAGGCAGCTGCTCCTCTCACATCACACGCTCTCTGACAGGCGTGCACGGGGCAGCAAAAATGCTCATGCTTGGTTACCTTCATACACGCACAGATGGAATGCACCATCGGTATTAATCCTCCTGTAATAATGATTTGAAAGTACACTAATGCATCACTGTGTGTATTTACGTTACGCTATGACATTATAATTCCCAAATGAACTCAGGACACTGGTCCTACTTTTTTCCCCTCACTTTACACACCCAGTTTGCCTCTTGAGGTCCGTTAAAGCTGTCTCTTCCCAGAAGGTTCAGATTTTGCAGCGTCTTCACAGCGACGCCGTCTCTCGGGCCTGCTGATCTAACACCGATGTCCTCCTCGCAGATATAAATGAATGCTGGCGCTACTCGGGTCGCCTGTGTGCCCAGACGTGTGAGAACACCCCCGGCTCCTACGAGTGCTCGTGCACCTCCGGTTTCCGCTTATCCAGCGATGGCAAGAACTGTGAAGGTGTGTGTGTGTGTACCTGCATGGGTGTCTTCAACCGTGTGTACGTGTCTGTGCAAGCGGCCGTATGTTTTTGAGAACCTGGAGCTGCGAGTAGTTGTTGTAGCATCACGCTCGCGCATGCGTGAACAATACGGATTCACCGAGCAAGAGAATATCAAAGCTGGCCGGTGTGTAACATATCAAGGTTGGCTTATTATTGTTTGACTCTGTACGTGACTTGCCTGGGAGCACAAAGCATAATTGGTTGAATAACATCATCTTGTTTACATGTAAGGGTGGAAACTCTTTGATCAGGCTCTGACAGTAATGAGCTCTAACCTCTACTCTCCAGATGTGAACGAGTGCTTGGCCAGCCCGTGCAGCCAGGAGTGTGCAAACATCTACGGCTCCTACCAGTGCTACTGCCGACAGGGCTACTTCCTCAGGCAGGATGGGCACACCTGCGACGGTTGGGAACACTTCCCCCCCCTCACTGAAATGTCACATCATTGTGCCAAGCCTGTGTTTGGGACCCGCACGGTTAGCGTTGTCACCTGACCGGAATTCTCCCCTCTCGCCCAGACATCGACGAGTGCTCGCAGAGCATCGGCCATCTGTGCACCTACAAGTGCGAGAACGTCCCCGGGAGCTATCAGTGCGCCTGCCCAGAATACGGATACACCATGTCTGCGAATGGACGCTCTTGCAAGGGTGAGCGCAGCGTTTTGAGAGCGTCTCTGCAGCCATTCACAAGTGGATTCGCTCATCCAGTCAGTTGAAGTGACCTCTGACTGTGTTGTAGACATCGACGAGTGCACCACTGGGGCCCATAACTGCTCTCTGGCTGAGACCTGCTACAACATCCAGGGAGGATACCGCTGCCTTTCCCTCAACTGTCCACCGAACTACCGCAAAGTGTCCGACACGTACGTAAAACCCAAGGTCTCGCATATGTCTGGAGCTCTAATGAAACTCCTTCTTCTTCTCCTCCTCCTGTCCCTCTCTCCCCGGGCAGACGCTGTGAGCGGATTAGCTGTCCCAACTACCTGGACTGTCAGAACTCCCCCCTCAGAATCACCTACTACTACCTCAGCTTCCAGTCCAACATCGTCATCCCCGCTCAGATCTTCCGCATCGGGCCCTCCCCCGCGTACTCGGGGGACAACGTAATCATCAGCATCACCCAGGGCAACGAGGACAACTACTTCAGCACGCGGAAGCTCAACGCCTACACCGGCGCCGTGTACTTGCAGCGGCAGGTCGAAGGGCCGCGGGACTTCCTCGTCAACGTGGAGATGAAGCTGTGGCGGCAGGGCACGTTCACCACCTTCCACGCCCGCATCTACGTCTTCATCACAGGCAACTCCATGTAAGGGTCAGCGGCGCCGGCGAGGACGTGATGCGTTCACAGAGGACTTCCGGTATCGGTATTTAACAGTGTCGTCCAGCATACCACTATCTGTCCTTAACGGTTTGACTAGTTAGTCTCGATCTTGTACTGTTGAAGTTACGTTGCTGTAGGAATAGTCGGATGTCCGGACTTTTTTTTTTCCTGCGTTCCCGTCCGTCTCTGTTGCATCCACTACATTTGCATGTATTTTATTTTATTTTTTTAAGGATCGCAAAGCACTACTTCTTTAATTCCACGCGTTAAAACTAGAAACACATCAGAAACCAGTCGAGCCTCTGTTGAAAATCGTTGATATTTCTGTGCACAATTACCAGCCGGTCACTGGTTTCCAGTACCTGCTTCCTTGTTCTTTTTTTTCTTTCCATTTGCTGTCAGCAGATGATATGACAACACTGTGCTTGTAGGTTTTCACGTTACAGTGCCTAATCTTAAAGTCTCTTCCTTTGACCCCCGCGCTGCTGTTTTCAGTTTGTCCTTGAAGTATTTTATATTATGTTATTGTCTATGACTTTATATGATGTATTTTTTTGTATCAGACACATTATGTTTGGATGTATGATATTTTTATGCTTAAATTGCAGGCTGCAAAATATTTTAGTAAAATGTTAAAAAAAAAACCCACCAGCGCTGTCTAGATTTCCTCATTGACCCGGACACGTCATTGATTCTGGCCCGCCCGATGTAAATAGTGAAGATTATTCCTGAATTATTCAATCCTGTCGTGCTGGGGCATGTCGCAGCGTAAATATCTGTGCCTAGTTATGTACCTGTTCGCGTACCTGTTCACACCTTGCCTGTGAGCTGAGTCACTGGTGCCAAACTCACGCACACAGATGAGCCATCAGCGATCGCGTAGCGTCTGATTTCTGCCATAAAATTATTATGGTGTGTTTCTATTCATGTCTGTTCTCCGTTCAATGGTCTGTTCAATGGGTTACACTGCCACCTACAGGCTGAATACAGTTCTACACCATGAAGTTATGGCGACATGAATTCAACCTCAAAACAATATCTTTGCACAATATAGACATAAAAGCTCAATTATTTTACTTTACTTTGTTTCTAATTTGTGCCACAAGGTGATTCTCTGGCCCTGCCTCAGGGTTCACTGAACCTGAACCTTCCAACGGTCTTGTAATCATCGGAAAGGGTGTGCATCTGCCTCCCTGACAGCTGTATTAATGCCGGTTGTGCATCCTAACAGAGCCGCTTGCGACAATAATTGCTTCTCCATGCAGAAAAATGTTCAGAGGAACAATCAGCTCCTTCATTAAGTCCTGGGCAGGTGTGCATGTGTGTATGTCTGTGCGTGTGTGTGTGTGTGTGTGTGTGTGCGTGTGTGTGTGTGTGTGTGTGTGTGTGTGTGATGGCTTGCAAATCCACCCAGATAACACAGTTGTTGTGTACAGTCCACAACAAGCCCTGTGGCCATGATTGATGTGTCTTTCCCCTAATTAGCTTTATCTGCTCTTCAAGATTAGCTGCTGTGTTTCAGGGACAGAGGGTAAGACACACACACACACATGCACGCACGCACGCACGCACGCACACACACACTCACACACATATCTATTATGGGTTTAGGGACACTGACAGGAAGTTTTAAAATCTCCAGGACAAAGGAAGAGGGGCCGAAGGAGGGTTACAGAAGCGGATAGTTAGAGAGGAGACAGTGCTGTGGTCCTGTAACCGTACTGTAATCTGGAGAAAATAACTGGGTCAGAACATGTTGGTCCTGAGTAAACTCTATCCTCTGCTTCAGACCAAAACTGGGCCAAGTGTGACTCAGCCTGGTTGGTGGTTCGAGTCTGAGTGTGGATCTTTGTCGAGTTTTTTTTGCAACTTTACTTTGAAAAGTGTCCAATCGAGAATGCGCACAACAAATTTGTACCTAAACCTTTGTTTTATTCCACATATAAGTAAAATTAAAGCAATGTAAGTAATATGATGATGTGTGATGTTAATATTTGACCAGTTTAAAAAGAAAATCACAATATATCGCGTTGTTGCGGTTGCTGCATACATCAAATGATGCCGTCTGTATTACGTGTGCTGTATTTATTCTAAGATGCAGCCTGACTTTGGACCATAGATGCTTCCAGAATATCACTTTGAAGGCGGTAAAGAGGTGGTTGTTCCACAACTGTGATATTTGTGATATAATTAATTATTATGTCTCGGCCCGTGGTCCGAGGAGCGGCCTCCGCTCAGACACGCCACCTGAGAATTAGGCTTTAAGCTGAAAAATAAAATGTTCAGAAGGAGTGTGGCCTGCTGAAAAACACACCGTATTTAAGCGGCTAGACGTTGCATAATGCAAGGAAGAATTTAAGTTTGGAATCCCCTGAATTCCTGGGAGTAAGGGCTAAACTATTTAAGTGCGCTGGTCAACGTTGCCATCCACGACTCTCCATTATTCTTCCCCCTCAGCTGGGAGTTTATCTCACCGTCACCGGCGTGTGAAAACAACGTTTCTCCCACGTGGGCCTCGACGTCGCTGGAAATAGGCAGAGCGAAAGCAGCTGGGCAGTCATGAAAGGGTCATTTTTGTCCATTACACTGCGCGATCAAGGCTTTGTAGCACACAGACGACCACACACGACCACACGCATACAGCATCAGAAATATCTGCTTAGCACGTGTCTGGGTTCAGACTGAAGCCAGGCGAGGATGCAGCGTGATGGGGGAGAGCTGCAGACGTGCTCGTCTTTGATAGCTCAGGTGGTCATTACCTGAGGGGGGAAAGAGCATTAATGGGCATTCTCTGCAGCAGACAAGCACGGACTAGTGCTCCCTCCTCTCTGGCTGCCATAAACAAGGGGAAGTATGCATCATTAGATCAGGACGACCTGCAGCCGAGCCAGCTTACAGTAGCTGGAGGTGTGAAGTGCACGCGCTCGACCTCTGGCCTCTCTCTAGAGAAGCAGCATGGAGCCTCAAAGGGGGGAAAGAAAAGACTAGACAGATGGGCAGCGTCAGGAAAAACCCAATCCCTGGAAATGAAAAAAAAGGGAAGAAAATGAGAGAAGGGTTGAAAAACAGAAAAAACAGTGAGAGAAGTATTTGCCTGAGAGGAGAAAGAGGGAAGTTATGTGAGTATGAGTTTGGCTGTCACGCTGACGCGCCTGATAGATCCGTCTCATGTCACTGCATCGCATTTCAGCAGCTGTTACGCCACATCCTAGTTCCTCCACCTGTCGACAGAATAAAAGAGAATGCATTTAAGAAGCAATCTAACCACCCCAAAACCCGGACTCAAGTCAGGGTTTAAAGGAAACAAGGCCCCAACTGGTGTGAATTAACCTGAGGTGGGTGGATGGGGGGGGGGTTCTCCTGGGTGGGAAGATTTACTGGAGTTTTAATCACAGGTCGAGGCTCTGACCAATGGGGAAGGAGCCGCAGATGATGCGCTGCCTTGTTAACTGCCACTTTGACAGGATGCAATGCCAGAAATCTTTGGCATGTGTGACATTTGACACCCCTGACACCGCACACATCAAGATCCTGGCTGAGGCATCATCACTCACCCTGGTGTGTGCCACCAGGGGCACTTGAAACGATATTTTAACGAAGCATCTTGATGTGTGTTTATGGTTTATCTGTAAGGTAGTCTGTAAACTAGTAAACTAGTCAAACGATCGCAGAGTTGCTGAAGCTCTGGCTGATAAACAGCGCCATCTGGTGGACAATCTTGAAGTCAGAAAATGCTGAAAAGCTCGGGTCGATCTCTCCTCAAGTCGTCCGAACACGATCGTGCTGGTATGAATAATCGGACCGGAGGTGTGTGTGCTATGCCGGCCCTCTTCATACCATAGTTTCGGGGATATATTTACCCTCTTAGCTTGTCTGAGGAGCAGACCAGTGCTGATGTGAATGGCGAGTCACGTCAGCGGGTCCTTGACTCTAATTATTTCTGTAGCTCACCCCCACCTCCCCATATTGATTAACCTCCTTAGTTTCCCACTGTCAGCAGAAGGCTTGTTTTGTTTGGCGTCTCTACTGTGGACCAGGTCCGTCCTTCACCTTCTTCGACATCATTACTTCAGTGAACTTGAACTCTGGCTCAACTGTTTCTGCAGCTGGGTTACTGTAATATTTTGTGCTGACATTCATGGTTCCCCGATGAAACCCGTAATGACTTTATCAATTCCTTGGCCTTCCAGTCGGACCATTAATGTCACTTTTTGCATACTCTTGTGTGCAACGCTGACCTCCGTCTCCCACAATTAATGAACCTCGTCTTCGCCAACAAACGTAAACTGGAAGCGGGACGTGTTTACTCCAGCACCAGAAACCCTTTCCACATCCATGGACGCCATTTAAAAGGTAATTTAGCCTCTTTGCAGTGATGTTAGCAACAGTTCCAGTCCTGAGTCATCGGCGCGCAGCATCGCATCATCCCTAATCCTTTCATCTCACCATATCAGCAGTCCTTTGATTCTAAATAGAATAAATAGCCTCCTCAATTTAAGTGCTGAAATTTCACAATATTCTGCAAATGAATTTGCAAGATGCAACAGGTACGGCGCTGCTTTCATGACTGTCTGCATACCGATGTGACCGCAGTCTAACTATTACTCTCTTTATCTCTGCCCCCTCCGGCACCGTGCTAGAAACCCCTGTGTTCTCCTTCCAAAAAACACTTCTCCTTCTTCTTCTTTTTCTTCTCTAAAAATTGAGGCACATGTACGTTTGTTTATGTTCGCCCCGGCGGCAAAGTCGTTAATGAAAGGCCTTTCAATTTGAAGAAAACAGAGTAAAATGCAAAACTGTGAAAACACATTATTCCATGATTTTCTCTGTTTGTTTTTATTTTGAGAGAACTTTATTGTTTATGCTCAGGGCTCCTCTCATCAAAGCAGCGATCGCAACGTTTATCATTTTTTAACTGCAGGTGGATGCGTTGTTATTTCTGTCTAATTGTCTAACTTGTCACCGAAGCGCTCGTTGATGACTCACAGGCAACACGCCCACATAATGGACTTGTTGCGGCGGGAAATTTCTCCCATTAACCGGTGAGTGGATCACCTATGAGGGGGGCTGTGAGGATGCTGGGTTGTCACTGGAGGCTAGAAAGATATTCTCCAAGCTGCTTCATCTGATATATGGACACATGGCCATTTTGATGTCTGGCGGCAGACAAAAGTCGGCGCGCGTCAGTGGAGGGTCTCATGTTGAAACACGATGAGACAGAGATCTGACTCCTGTGGGACCCTCTTTTCTTCTCTGACACAAAGTGGACGGGAGATGGAAAGGCCCCTTTTATTTTATCAGGTTCTTGCCGCCCCGAGGCCGACAATAAGAGAGATGTGCACCAAAGTGCATTTATATTACTCATGGTCGCAAAGTTAAATAAGTGGTTTTAACGTGTAAATGGTCATTTTTCCATAAGTAGATTCCAGGACAGGTACCGTTGCATTCAAAGATATATTTATAATAGTATAAAAAAGCAATAGTTGTAGAAAAAAAACTTGAATTAGATTATTTTTCTTCGGTCCTTTTTGGGTCCCTCCTGTTTTCTCCTGTTCTCTCTTACTGTGCCGTCTGTCAGTAAACAGCTCAGCCACGAACTAAAGCTGGCGCTTTGATTAACAGGTGATTTTAAAATACTGCTGAGAGACCTCTGCAGGTTGTCAGCCTGCCAGCGATTGTGCCGTGGCCGCCGTAGTCCTCAGAGCTGCTGACCTTGGCGGAACCTGTCAGGCGAATGCAAACACGGCTCTGACAACTTCCCCAGGCGCGTCTGAGTTCTGTGATGGTGTGTTTCTGATGCTGTCACTCAGGGAAAGGCAGCTGAGGTGGGATAAAGACTGGAAACCCGCAGATCCTGGAAGTTTCTGTGGAAGTCCGTGTTTTTGTGTACATGCCTGAAATAAGCAGTTTGTTTCAGGAGATTTCCATGATTTATTTCTGTGGCTGCAGCACTCAAAACTACGCCTTGGGAAGGATCGGTCTGTGGGAGGAAACCAGAGCCACAGAAGAAAACCCACACAGGCACGAGGAGGACCTGTTAACTCCATTTAGGAGGGCCTCCATCGCTGTGAGGCATCTGCGCAAAACCACCATGCAAACCAGCCAAGCTGCACCAGTGTGAAGGAATTGGAGTTGATGGGAAGCAGCAAGGAGGCTCTCACATGCATGCTGCATGTCACAATGCTGAAAAGACCCCAGGAATTTGAGAAAATTTGGCTTTTTTTAAAGCTTCCTCTGTTCATTTATTTACAAAAGGACACAAGGACGTCTACTTGCATTGGTTAATGATTGCTAATGTCTTTGTTTTTCTCTGGAGCGCCTTTAAACAAAGCCAGAAAAACCTCTGAGATTCCTGTTCCCGGTTGAAAGAGCCTCCGCTGCTCCTTCAGGATCAACCTGCACACTTGCTAAAGCTGGAAGCTGCCATGGAGGTACCTGACCTGCCCTGATTACAGGAGAACGAGCTCGACCTTTTTCAAACAAAGCCCCCTAACAAAGGCCTTCCCTGGCAACGGTGGGCAAACTGTGATGGGGGGGCAAAAACTCAACAAATTCCTCAGATAAAAGTGGGAGAAAATGACATCTCATGAATGTGATCATTGTTTCCTTTCCTTTGGTGTTTCACATCATAAACCTCCGGGAATGCAGCTGCATCAGCAATTGAGCTTTGACTAAATCCATTCAGACTCTTTGTTGTGCAGCCACTCAGATCGTACACACGTGCGCGCGCACACACAGTTACAACACACCTCAGTTATCATTCATCTGCTGTGGCTCTGATAAGTACCATCTACACACGATGCAGAGCTGTGCAAAGCGCCCCTCCATTCACTGTCAGCGCCTGTGAATTCCCCCTCTCCCTCGCTGCCCTCCACTTTCTCCGTCGTTTCCCACAATGCACCGGGCGGCCTATCAGCTGCCGCAGATCTACAAGCTATCAGATGCAGTGGGCGGCGCAGATTCACACCGAATAAAACCTTCTCTTTCTCGGCTGAAAGAGAGATGGAGGCTTGGCTTTGAGCAGGTGCTCTCAAAGGTTCTCCTGTGGTTATGGAAAGAGCCTGGAGTGTATCGGAGACACGGCATCTCCTTTGAATCCGATGAGGAGTTTAGCTCCTACCTGCAGCAGTAGGAGCGCTGCTGGTCTGATCAAACAGCTCCCTATATGAAAAGGGATGCCATATCCTCTCAGCACCTGCGGCAGTGCAGAGCAAACGCAGCGTCTCCGGTTTCCCTCTCGCGGGCACCTTTACTCCGTTCGGAAACATTTTTTCATAATTGCGTTTAATTCTATGTTAGGTGTCCACACAGTGCCACTATTAAGGCTAAGCTGGGGGAGCTTTTCAACCTTTGTCACGGGGGCTTTGGCCCATTTAGTGGCAAAGTCATTGATCCAGATGTAAGAACAAAAGAAAACACACAGCACATTAAGGCCAATCCCTGCTATTTTCGATATTCCGATCGTTCCCATAAAACGAGTGTTTTATCTAACTTATATTGTGAAATCCCCCTTAGCTGTATCACATTATCTACCTGATAGGATCTCAGTTAAATGAGAGAGGGTTTTTCCAATTTGACGTGAGTCATCGAACTATTATTTTCTTTTATTGCTATGACAGTGCTGTAAAAGGGGATCTAATGAACTGTGAATGTTTTGGTTCGGGCTGAATTCACCAGAAAAAGCTGCCTGAAGTGTCTCCGCGACGGGTTTGCAGGCGTTTTCTTCTGCTGGGGATTCTTGGCGTTAACGCGGGAAGAAGTTCGCAGCCAAGCGGAGGGCAAAGACGCTGGAAGAGTCGGTGAAAGTGTGCAGACGCACTCATGCCCCCACTTGCATGTGTTTTCTCACTCACTCACACACACACACTCGCATACACGCACAACAAGGGACTTCTGCTGACTTCAGAATTAAAAGATGGATTCATTATGGGATTATAAAGTCAGCCTGGAAAAAAAGAAGAATTGGTATTTAGTGAGATTAGCCTCCACTCTTCGTAGACAATACCTAATTATGGGGTAATTCATGAAGAGCCTGACAGAGATGACAGAGAAAAGGAAAATTCAGATATTTTGCCCTCTTACCCACAATTTGGTCACAATTACAGAACAAAGAAAAGCCACAGAAATATATGCATATTACATTTTTTCAAACTGAGAGAAAATGGTATGTGATAAAAGGGCTATTTGGGATTGGGCTGCCCCCCCAGTAGGTGTTAGCCTGTCTTTCTGTACTCCACTGTACTCAAGACGTGTTTGGTGCCGGCCAAGGCCCCAAGGCGAACCATGAGCATTCCTTTCTGCTTGATTTAAAGAGAAGTCTCCTCTTTTTTCTTTCTCTTTTTTTTTACTTTCAGGGATGAGCGGGAGGCATTCCGTGATCAAAATTGTGTCTATCAAAAGGTAGAAGTCAGGTGACTCTTCTGGAAAGTTACCTTTGATGCCAACTTCTTGATGTTTGGTTTGCTCAAGGGAAAAGCATGAAAGTGATGAAAGATTAGAGATAAGAGCTGATTTAAGACCCAGGTTTAGCTCAGATTAGAGCGGCTTCACCATAAAGGTCATCGTAAATGTGCATGTTTAGAGAATCCTGCACTAAAGTCCCTCACAGGATGGCCTTTCCTGACACAGTGTGGGTCAGAATAAAATCCTCCCACACATGCTGGGACTCATGCACATTCACACTTGTGCACACAGAGGGCAGCTGTGAGCCAACAATCCAGCTGCTGCCTGGTCAGAGCCAGTGGACCCATATCTGATCAAAACCCTGAAAGCACCTGATTGCACTCAAATGGTGAATAGTGTCATTGGCCACACAGCAGTTTGCACAAGCAGACCGACAATTATGGCTTTACTCCCATAGTCTTTTAGTCACATTTAAAATCTCGCCGTGTTCCAAGTATTTGCCCTGAAATAAGCAGCACTATTTGGTTTTAAGGCTGTGGCTTTTGCAATTGAGGCGTCTGCCTGATGCGTTCACGTGACTTCCAAAACCAAATGAGTCAAACATGCACGTATGTAACATCCCTGTGTCCAAATCTGCATTGCTTCCTCACATTTCCCTGATGTGTGTGTTGCTTCAGGGTTCAAATAGGGTTCCCCTGTTAATACTGAGCTATCTATAGTGGTTGAAAAGCAATGAAGCGGCGAAAATGGGGTTTGACTCTGTTAATTGGAAATTGTAAACTAACTTTGTTGAATGTCTGTGTAAATTCTCAGTCATCCAGGTCATTGTATCCAAGGTAGTTTTCTCTGTCAACTGGACTGGGTTTCTTCTCTTGAAGACGTTTCGCCTTCTATCCAGAAGGCTTCTTCAGTTCTTCAACTTTGTTGAATATTTGATGCACGCATGACGTAATCTGAAAGAAGTTTCTGTTTTTGTAGAAAAATGGGGCCGGAAGTCAACAAACATGATATTATTTTGATCTTTTTAGATTTAAATGTTGCACAGCACATCAGATGTGCCCAAACTGGCACCGAATAACAAAAAGCTCCGCTGGGTCTGAAATGTCAAAGTCTCATATTAATAGGTAACCAGCTGGATAATCTACATTCACGACAGGGAAATCACTCCCCAGTCTTGGACTTTTTGCTGAAACTGTTTCCTGCTTGTCCATTAAATATTCTGACCCACTGTTTAGTTTTTCCTCCTGTTTGTTTTTTTGGCTCCTGTCCTGGGTTGAATGGGTTATCCTCAGACCTGTTCCCACAGGAGCCGATGACTCAAAAATGATTTCAGCATCGAAAATCAGATCTTTGCAGGCACAAACAGCTTTTCTGAGGTTCATCCTCAGTCAAAATGTAAAATAGAGGCTTATAAAAGCCCGCAGTCCAGCTGCGTTTTGCTCTTCCAGTCAGATAAGAAACCTGGATGAGGTCCTGAGGAATGTGACTCCAGGCGTGCTTCCTCGGATCATTTATGCAAACAGCACAAATGTCAGATTTAACCTGAACGTTAGGAGCAAATAGGGTTGGAGTGAAGATGATAACAGAAGCAAAAAGGCTGAAATGTTCATGTGCTGTAATTTAGCTTCAGCTCACCTTCTTCAAAGTAAAGGTGATGAACGAGGAATGATAAGATGAAAGACCAAATAATTCTCTCAGATGACAGTTTCAGTCCACCTCTGTGGTTCAGACTGTGGTCCAGACAGAAGAAATGAATCATCTCCAGAAGATGAGACTCTGATTCAGGTTACGCTCTGGGTTTTTACATAACTCCACGGCGGCAGGTCGATGATATCCGGCACCATCTCCAGGTCCAAAGTTCCACGATGAACCTGCAACAGGCTCTGCGGAGTCTGGCGTTGCGATGTTCTGCCACATCTGCCAACCATTTAAGGGAAATCGTCACGTTTCATTGATCCACGTTGGCGTTACAGTTGGCCGCGTCACCGTGTATCCGCAGGCCTCGTGCTCCTTCTGATTCCCAACGACGGCAGATCACAATGCAGGAAAGTGTTGTGGAGTTTAACGTTCAGTCAAATAGGGCCATACAGGTATTTAGGCTGAACAATAACATGCCCGGATCATCAGGCGTCTTACTTAAGGCCGTATTTAGCTGACGTAATAGGATAGCGGCGTTTCCATGGCAGCGTGTCATATCCAAATATTGTTGTGCTTCTAAGTAGTCACCGTTTACACATTTGTACATTGTTCTGGAATACTTGGCATCACTATCTGCGCTGGATGCCTGCATTAAATGTGGTGCAATAAGAGTTGTGTGTGTGAGAGATTACCTGACATTTCAACAGCTGGCACCAGGTATTCCACACAAAGCGCTTTTCTCTCGCAGCCTACCTGCACTATGGAATGCATACCGTCTATGCGGATTTGAGCGAGGCTAATAAATTTTCCGAGCATGAGCAATGGGCAGAGTTGTATAATGATGAAGAGTTGGGGCTTGCCTCGGAAGAAACAATGTCACCCATGTGTAATGAGCTAGGTTCAAGTGTTATTTTAAAAGGCATTTTTGCTTGCGGACTGTGCTGCGGCATGTTGTCCTCACAAGGAAACGTTGGAAGGGATTTGTTGTCGGTTCTCCCAAAAATACAGTTAGGCTGCAAAAGCCACACCCGAAAATCCCAAAATAGTAGGACTAAATGAGATGTTGGAACATAATGAGGTGTCAGTGATCAGCTTTGGAAAATGTGACGGATGCTGTGTGGTGATTAAGAGACTCGACAGACAAATAAAAACGAGGTTAACCCGGCAATTCGGATGCTGGTTCTAGGGTAACCAAGTGATTTGAATACAAAGGGGCAAAAAACATGGGCGAAAATGGCCAAATGTCTTCGCCGCGTCACCTGGATCGAATACCTTCTGTCAAAATGTTAATCTGTCCAAATGAATGTGCAGCAGACAGAACGAGGCAGGAATCAACACATGTGGTAACGTTATAGCATGCAGAGGACAACGGGAATGCCTCGCGTTCACCTGCCAGATGTGCTGCTTTCTGGAGCGACAAAAGCATAAACAAAGAGAAAAATGCTCACCGCATTTAAACCCAGCGTAATGAGTAGCTGCAGCTTCGGACTCCCACAGTTCCCGTACAGCAATCAAAGAACACCTGAGGCTACCGAGAACACTCCCGCTGCAGTGTGACACGTTCCCTCTACCATCTGTTTACTGCTGCCGCTTCATTAGCTGATTATAGCATTAGCAACACCTCCATACAAGACAAAGCTGTAAAATGTTGAGGCAGAGTGTCGACGGGGTTTTTTTTTTTTTTTTGTAATCGTCCTATCGTCCAAGACTTACTTTTAAAGACTCATTTCTTTCCCAGTTTGGACGTTGAGCATAAAAAACTCTTGCCTAGTCCTGCCTTCATGCTACCATTCTCCAGCTCCTGCAGCTTCATCCCTCCTGTTAGGATTGCGGAACGTTAATGCATTAACCTGGGATGTTGCATTTCTTTTCACAGGTTATGGGCAGAACAGCCCGTCACGCTGATGTTGTAGCTGTCAGCCGGTGGAGCGTGGAGCGAGCGGAGCAGAGAAGAGCCATAAAAACAACAAAGAGAACATGTTGAGGACGATCTAAATGAGTTTGAACAGAAGAGAAGCAAAGAGGGATCCCTGGATAAGAATGTGTTGAATTTTTTTTTTTTAAATTGACTGAATGGTTCTAAGTTTGATGTGCCACCTCAGTGCTAAACCTAAGCTAGCGGGGACTTTAATCATTGTGATTTACGCAATCAAAGCATGCTGTTCCTGCTCATGATGACGAGGCTTCCATGCTATGCAGGTTGGCACAGAACTTTGGAGGAATGCGCCGCTCTTCTTTTTACTGAATGCATAAATTCAGGAAGTCCAAACACTGGTTGACAGCGTTCACTACCCTCGGAAGAGCATGCTGCCAGATACAAATGCGTGCTCTCCCACTCATCCGTGCTGGTATGATACCTCAGTCAGTGTGGCCCTCTCAGATGGAATTACTGTCATAGTTGGCAGGATGACTCTCTTCAGGTGATAAAAGAGGTGATGATACAGAACCATCTGGCAGACTCTGAGCCACAGACAGATTCTGCTCTCGCCCGTATCTATCAAACCGTAGACAACATCTGTTTGGACTGTAGATTATCCTAGTTTACAGATATTGTGAATTTCAATGAGCCTGCTTTGTGTGCAGAACAAAATCCTGTTTTTTGTCCTATGAATTTACCCTCCGCCCGCACTCGCCATCAGCGTTTCCTCTGAAAGACAGAGCTTCGCCCGAATATGTTGCCCAATCAGGATATTATCAGGATTTAGGGAGGAATCTCACACAATTTACATTTTCTTGCACGAGGACACCTGGTGCCCATGGCATTTCCAGGTTTAGCTGCAACAGGGGGACTTTGGCATGTTGACGGACGTATTAATTGAGGTTTGAATGATGGCGGTTTGCGGACGTCAGTGACTCCGCTTCCCTGTGGATCAAAGGTGTGCTGACAGCTAATTTGGTTATTATGCCTGATTTAACTTGTAATTAAACAGTGCCTTCAAACTTTATTCCGTCAAAGTTATCAAACAACAAAAGCAAGCCACAACACCAGTCCAACTCTTTTATTTCGACAGGCCCAACATTCCCCGTGGGCCCAACTGTGGCTACAGTTGCTGGAAAATGTTGCTAAAAGCAAGATTGGGCAGTGCTCCTTTTTTTCTTTCCTCTTCCTCGTATCAGATTTACAGGTAACGAGACAAGAGCTGACTCAAACGAGTGCAGAGGCGGCTCAAATGTGGCCAAAACCCCTCAGGGACTGAAGCCATTTTTCATGTAATGTACAGAAAAACCTGCCCGGCTGGCTTCGAGGCTGCATGTAAAGCGAGCAGAGTCTCAACCAGTACAGTGCTCTCAGCCATTTGTATCTGCTGCTTCCACTTATTTCAAAGTTCTAAGAGGGCAAACCGTTCTTGCTAAATCACAATCCATGCTTGAAAATGTGCTATTTGGGATTTGCTAACCAAGGTTTTTCTTTTACATTTTTTTTACGCCATTGTCGACGTAACTTCAGGTCTGTCAACCTTCACCTGTGCATCCTCCTCTGGTCTTCCCCTCCTCATTATCCTATATATTTCTCAATTTCTCCTCTCAGGCGGCTCTTAATAATGGAATGTTTCCATTGTAGAAGCACACAAATATATCATCGTATGACCCCATGTTGACAACTACAGTCTGCTGCAAAGAGGGACAGTAGCAAAAAGGAATTTCCCCCCAGGACACATCAGTTCAGACTTGGTGAACTGCCTTTTGGGGTGTGCAGGGAAGTCTTGCTGAAGGAGGCAGGTCTGAAGTAATGTTTTTGTCTGTCTCTCCTTCAAGATAAACGTGTCATTAGAGGACTGACAAAACTGTGACGCTGTGACGCTCTGTCCATATTTTTGTCTCCTCTTGGAGATACGGTGCTTCATTTGACAGTGTATTGTTATTCAGTGGAAAGTGGACGCAGGAAAACTATGTCATTCTGTGCCTGTAGGGGGCGACTCTATCTGTCTTTTCTGTAATTTTGTGCCATTTATTTCCTCCCTTCATTTACTCATCATGTCTATTGAAAGTTACAAAAAAACACATCACAATTCGAGCCATATCTGCCTGATTGCATATTTGTCCCTGTAATGTTGTGAGTCCTGTTACATTCTGTGTTGACCTCCCATCTTCAAGGCGGCCGTTGAGGGACGTGCCATCTGAGCTTGTGACCTTTCTGTGAGGACTTTGCATGAGGAGGCCGGGCTCCCCGATAATCAAAAACATGTTTGTCTATTCTCTGGCCTAGATTATTGAACATCAGCACATCAGAACCAGCGGAACCATGTGGCAGCTGCCGAGGTTTTTTTCAATTTTTATCCTCAAGAGTTTTCCATCAATTCTGCCATTTCCATCCAAATCGTGACGAATAGGGCAAAACAATGTTTGTGGTTTATTGTGATGAAAATGTTCCAGTGACTGAACTAGGTGACATCATATAAACAGATCGAATGCTTGATTATTGCAGATTTAGTTAATACTTGTAACTTGAGCTGGGGGATTTTTGTTCAATTCTGACACACCGAAAAACTCCCCCAGCAGGCAAAGAATGGCATTTTAATAGACCACCCTGTCAAACTTGCACATTTGAACCCAAGAGGATGTGAGTGTTGACGGGGCTCCCTGTATGACCGAATGTTGCTGTATCATCTGACTGGACGGCAGCATTTTGTTACCGCCACCTGCTGCTGGAGCCTCTTTTCATCTGTTTTCCAGCTCATCCGGGTTTTGCCATCTGTGGTGAAAGATCCAGCGATCCAGATTACACCTACCCCTTGTCCTGAACCAAACTGACCACCATCTTTTACCCCACTCGAAACATGTATTGATGTATTTTGCTGAGACAGAAATAAAAGCAACATAAGAGCATAGATGCTAGCCACAGGTCCCTACTGCCTTTATGTCGAAACACCCAAATAATATTCATTTGTTCTCACGTAAGTGAGCCTTATAGCTGTCCTGAGCTTGTTTCCCTTAAATTCTGTCAGATAGAAACTAATTCCAACCTCTCGTGTGTCCCCCTTTCTAACATTCCAACCTTCAGCTGATGGGTCCTTGGAATAAGCCTGGTCCGGTTCAGGGTTTCTTCCAGTTAAACTGGAGTTTTTTTCACCGAGTTCTTTCCAAAGTGTCTAAAGAACAGTAAATATTTATGCTGGAGGTGATCGTGGTAAACTGTTGAACCACAATGCTCCAGCGGCTTCTGTCCCTCCTTCGGGAGACGTCGGCGACGTCAGACTACAGACCGCGTTCCCTCGTTTATCCCGACTCTTCCTAATAGCTGGTGTTAAAACTGTTTCTATCTATTGCTCTCTGTGCACAGAGGGGTAAATTCTTTTGGAAAAGGGGTCTTGCCAGAAGTCCTTTAGGGTGTTTGTCACTCTGGCACAGTTTCAGGAGTCACCGCTCATAAGGCTTTCACTCGGGATTTAACTAGGCCAGGAGGAGAAGCTCGCTGGTCCGTTTGCTTTTGCCTGTAAAGTATTCGACAGTCTTCAACAGCAGCAGAACATTACTAAACTATAAATCAGCTAACTCCAGGTATAAAGCCTGTCTAAAATCATTAAAGGCCAGTGAGAGTCAGATTGTCTCCTCTTTGTCGCTGTCTTTATCCCATTTCCCTTTTGTCCTGTTCTTTATCTCATTACCATCACTGAGGCTGACCTCGGAGCAGAAAATCCAGCTGTGTTCCCCCACCCTACAGACAAACCTCTGACCCCGCGCTGAACCGTAGGATCATCTAGCACTGTCACGGCCCCATCTAGCACTGTCAAAGAATGACCTCCGCGACTCCGAGGTTGCTCGGCGCGCAATACCTATTCGTTTGAATTCTTAACTGCGTAAGGCGCTGAGGGGAACGGGTGACGAATGGAAAGTAAAGTCCGACGTGTTCGGTGGATCGGGCTGAATGACCGGAGATACCACCTGAGGGACACCTCCGCAGAGGCCTTCACCATGTTTACAGCCAACACCGGCTATTTACAGGGAGGCAGAGACACAAAACGTCACACACGCGGTTATTGCAGTTCACGACATCAGTGACACACATTGTTTGGGGAGTTGCGCGCAAACCACAGACAAGAAAAATCTAATTATGCAGTAAATTGTCTGTTTTTACAGCTTTCTCCTCTTTCTACAAGCGTACCTTTTCAAAAAGGTCCGTGATTTCAAAACAGGCCTTGTTGCCAGCATTATGGGATCCATATCAAAAGGCAAACCTAAAACTATCACTTTACCTCTTTTGGGTTGAAGGTGAGGGTGTTTCCAGATCTTGGTAAAGCATGAGTGGAGAAGAGGGAGATTAATGATATAATAGCTCTGACCACACGGTTTAGTTATTTAAACTGGCAGCATCAGCTCAAATTGTTTCATAGCTTTCTGCAATGATACATTTAGGAGCAAGTCTGGACAGGTTACAAGATGCTATGAGGGGAGAATTCATTGGAACTCCGTCTGAACTATTCAGCCAAAAGACGGGGGCTTGGAAGCTATGACACCATCGGTACATGTAGAATGTAGAATGTTTACCACCCAGCAGCTTGTTTGCACACTTTTCCATTGATGGTGACTAGAAAAGAGCTTGATGGGATAGATTGTGCTGAAACAAGTAAGATATGAAATCGCAGAGGGAAGGTGTTGGTTTGCTCCTGTTGAGAGCAGAGATAGGGGGAGTCTGGCGGACGGATGTGACTCTGGAGTAGGATCAGTGATATTTCCTAAGCGTTCCTGCGTCTTACAGGGTTGTAGTGAGTTTGCTGTTTTTGTTCAAAACATCCCGTGCTAGGTCGCCAGAGATGCCGGAGGATTACTGTAAGCTTAGCTCAGGTGACGTCTTCCACAGGGAGGTGGGGGAGAGAAGGGAGGGCGGGTATGAGGGCCCTCCATGGCCCTGCTCCACACCTCTCCAAAAACAAGAAAAAGTATCATATGGCGCGTTCAGATCATTTGAAGATACATCGCTGCACGCAATCAGGACCTTTTTACAGACTCGGATATTTCATTAGCCCCATAAGTCTTCCATGGTTGCAGATTTGAAAAGCTTCCGAAGGCGGGCAAAGTGGATCGGATTGTTCAGCCAAATCGTCGTAAATGGCTCCTTTAAAATCCCCACAAAGTCCCGATCTAGTCCGGGTTCTTACCTTAATGCTGCCGACAATAGCCAGGAGCTTTTTTTTGGACCACTTTGTTTACCTGTAAAATCAGATAGACCATGGGAAGTGAGATAGACACCGTGAGGGCCAAACATTGGTGGATCTCTCTTGTGGGGAGTGGATATTGTCGGCTATCTCTGACTTCCATCGCAAGCTGTTAAGAGAGTGCATGAATGAGCCGTGCTTCCATAGAGTATCTCTGGAATCACATAAAGACAACCTTGTGCTCTGCAATTTACTGTGCGGCGCTCAGGTGCTTGTGCATGTCTCAACCAGAGGAAAAACAAAAGTATGACTGACATAATCATGTGTCAGAAGATTTATGGTCAGAGAGAGCGGAGGGGAGAGAAGAAGTGGAGAGCACATTTTCTCGCTCCTCCTCCTCCTTTAAATTATTGTCTTTAGCGCTGTCCGCTCATTTGAGTGAAACGTTGAAAGCTGCAGAAGTGGAAGAGTTCACAAACACACGCACAGACAGAGCTGCCGGTTAATGGAGGCCCTGTAAAATGTATGATTTAACAACTCTTTTACCATGAAATTATCAGCCATTTCCTTTTCAGTGGCGGCGTAATTTCGACCCGGCACGGCTCTTTTATTCTGCGTTCAGGTCTCATCCGGCACCAAGGCAGAAGAAGGGAGTAATGCAATCTTTTTGGAGACGGATCACAGCTCAAGAAACATCTGCGCCATTAGTTAAATTTTAATTTGAGGTATAAATCTGATCGATGGCACGGTTACTGTAAGGCTGATCTAATGATAAAAGGGGAAGCAGGAGGGATCTTGCTTGAATCTGCTCTAAAAGAGTCATTGTTGGCTCTGACGTCTTTACTGTTTGGAGCGCACAGCTGGGCCACCCTGATGTAACAGGTCACGGGGGCCAGATAAGGAAGCCGTGGCAGGTCTCCAGCAGTAACAGCAGGGAGCGGGCCAGACTGCCAACCATAAATATGCAGCAACCAATTTCCAAACCACTGCAGGTGACGCGTGAGTGCGTGCGTTTGTGTGTCAACCTGCATGTGTGTGTGTGTTTTACCAAACAAAACTCCAAAGGGTATCGCAACCCCACTTCAGAGCGACATGGATATTACACCCCAGAACATCTTGGCATGGGCCCGCTCGTGTTTATGGAGAAACACGGCTAAGAGTATAATTAGCATCTCAGTGATCCTGCAGCCTGTCTGACTTAGGCTGCGATATCAAAGAAGGTGGTATTTTGTGTTTGTGACTCAATAGAGATGAAGTGACTGTGGCCTCTCTGTAGTGGTATTTAACACCTGACTGGAAAACAGTGCAGGTGGATTACCTGGAGCGGCTCAATGATGTTGTTTATTTGCAGCCACGTTTAGAGGCACCTCGCGCTGCCGTTGATAGCGCCGGCGGCGTGGAGGTGAACTATAAATCCCCGCTGATTAATCAGCGTCAAGGCAGATTAGGGTCGCGCTCAGGAGCCACACAAACCCCTGATTATTTTTTCTATCGTGGAAATCCGGCAGTGAAAGTAGATAATTCGCGTTTAAAGGCAGACGTAAGGGCTTTGTTCATCACAAATGCGTTGTGCGGCCTCAACACAAAAAGGCCAGTTTGGGTTTAACCGGAGCAGCTGTTGCTTTTATCCACAAATCTTTTGTAGCGATGTTATGAAAGCCGTTTTTTTTTTATCCCATTCACGCCCTTTTTTCTCTTTATTTTAAGACAAGCGCCGCCAGTGTCACACGACACAGGTAATCTATAGTACATTACGTCGGAAGTCTCGTGGATCCCTTCTGTTTTTGTGTAGCAGGAGGCAGAAGCGCAGCAGAAGGGAAACTTCACGTGTAGGAATGTTCTGAAACGGAGGGCAGGCGAAATCATCTCAAACTCCATTTGTCATATCCGGGAAGGTATCGGGAGCATGTCCTCTGTCAACACGCTGTGTCCGTCTTCCCCCTCCACTTCCAAGCCAATGGGAGCGGAATCCGTAACGACTGTGAGCTTTAGCGTCGTTAACATTTGCCTGACACTCCGGCCGGCCTCTCTTGGAGACTGCCCTGCATTTTCTTCGCCGTGCCGGAGTTGTTGTAGCAACTAGCGGCCCAGGAGTGAATGAAGCAGATGTGCGGCTCATCTATCACCTGACAGCTCCCACTCCCCCAACTGAGCAAGTCATCTCTGTTGACAGTCTGCCTGACCGCTCTCATCAATTACATCGGTACCCTACTATTAGAGCACAAACACAATTCTTTCCTGACACATTCGACTGCTTCCCAGTCTGCTAGACGGACCCTCAATTAAGCCTGAATAACTTTCCCCGCTCAAAAGACGACTCTCTTTCCGGGCCTCAGCGGTGCCCACGCTGGCCATGTTGGCTCTTTGATAAGCTGATTTACCTCCACGGTGGCCGTCCTGAGCATTGGTGTTGCCGTTTCATGACCTTATGATCACCAAATGATGATGCAAACTCCAATAAAACCACCATCAATAAAGAAAGACGTTACTTTACTAAAGCGTAGGTACTTTCTCTTACGAATACTTAGGACCTTGCAGCTGAATTTGAAAATAATTTTGATTTCTAATGGCCAGAGGCAAGAGTTTGTATCACTGTTTCAAATGCTTTAAACCCTAAAACCCCTTTTCTTTGTTGCATTTAAGTGTAATTCTTAAAAAATGATTAAAATTCTAGACATTTGCTCTTTCCTCATAGGTGCTTGTGTCAAGTTAAGGGAGAAGCTGTACGAAACAAAGGCAATGAAAGAAATGGTGTCTTAGTTGGTGTTACTCTGTTCTTGTATTCCATCAGTAGTAGTCATGAAAGGCAGTAAACACAGACATTTGAACGCAGACACAAATGAACAGTTTCCATTAATTACAATATACAACTGTGGCAGTGGAAGCAGGGGTCAACGTACATACGTCATATTCTGTTCACAAAGCATTAGAAACAGCTTTCAGGGTCCGAACTTGGTATTGAATATGCAAAAAAGAGATATAAATTAAACATTCATATAAAAATAGGCTTTACAAAATATACTCTATTAACCAATATTTACCAAAAGTGGAAATTGTGCCTGCGTTTTTGATCAGTGGATAAATCTTGTTAAGCTAAATCAGCTTGAAGTAAGCAATGCCATTGAAGACAGTCAGTAGAGCGTTCAGCCTTCTACCTCAACAAATTCTCTAGACTAGCAGCAAACAGAGGGAAGACAAACTCATGAGAAGGACAAAAGGTCAATGCGAGTAGCCTACAGCAGTCTCATCTGGAACAACAGCATCATTCCAGGCAGATTAAAAATCCAGTGTGCTAACCAAGGACAAGTACACTAACCTCCCAATATTCCGCTATATTTGTTCCACAACAGAGAAGATCAGTAGTTTTCATATAAAATAAATTAATATTAATTATTGTCATTCTCTAAATACAGTATTGTTAAATATTTCAGATGGCTGTCATTCAGCAGTCTGTCCCGCCCGGCAATCACGTCCACCATATTGCATCTGCGTTGGCAAAGTCCGTTTCATAATGGTCCATATAGCTTAAAGTCTTAAAATATTTGCTTAACTGACTCACAGCATTGTCACCCAGTCCCACATGCCGGGATGCACGGTGCCAGTGTTTAGTCACACTCTTTCGACATCGCGCCCAAGGACAGACACAACACTCCCAGAAGACGGGTGGGAAGAGCTCTGTGTGCAAAAGGAATCATGACGCCACATCTCCAGCTTACAGTAGTTCCCAAAAGTTCCAGCCAAGACAACGACCCACACGCGCGCGTGCGGGCACGTCACCGTCCGCTCCAATAAATACTCTCACTTGCATGTGTACACCTCTGTCCTCTCGCTGCAGGTGTTGCATTTAACGTAGCAGCACCACAGGAACTTGCAGTTGCACTGCCACACCCGCGAGTACTGGTGCGTGTTGTAGCCCCGGCCGCAGCACATTAAGTCGCAGCCACTGATGTGCTGCATCATTGTCTTGTTGCACACCCTGCCGTGCGTGCCCAAGCTCCCCGTCAGAGGGTCCGCCTCGCAGTAGTTGGGAGACTTGTCGATGTACACCAGGTCCGTATCCATGGGCTTCCGGTACGAGTAGGGCTTCTTCAGCTTGAGGAATTTTGGGCGCTTGTTGCGGCTGGCTTTGACTGATTCCACGTGCACCGCGTGGACATACTTCTCTTTGAGAATGTAACCGAGCTCGCGGAACTTGGGAAGTGTAGTCCAGCAGGTTTTGGTGGTGCAGGAGCCTGAGACGCCATGACACTTGCATTCCAGTTGCATGCTCTTCTCCAACACCTACAGACACAAATGCAGCTTAGGGACAGAGTGCAAGAACAGTGATTTCACAGCCCTGCCTGCTACTGAAACACAATTCATTGATATATTTGCCTGAAATAAACAGAGGTCTTATCTTTGCCACTACAGATGGGAGCGTTCTGGGCAAACGTTTCAGCTAATGCGCTTCAGGATGAGCGATAGGCATCAAATATGGCTAATATACTACAACTGGGGATTAAAAACAGCCCCACCGCGTCGTCATATGGAACCATATAAACAGAAGCCAAAATAGTGTATCGGATTTCAGGCTGTCTGTGTGTTACCACACACATCACACAAATGTCAAGAGTGACTGTACAAGGTGCCGAATGACAGGGATTATGGCTAAACCCTTAACTGATGACAACAAGAAGGGCCATTGCCTGAAAGTGGAAATTTTTTTTTTCCTTTGCGAAAAAAGGTCATTTGCAATTTCCGTTTGCTCAGGTTTTGGTATGCGAGGTGGTCTCCTTAAGCCGCTGACAAAATATTTATACCTCTGTGTTCTTGGCAAGTAAACTCTAACGATAAAGCCCCTCGACAGACGTGTGAACAAGAACCGAGAAAACAACTTTTCCCTAAGCGGGCCGCTTCGTGAAACCCTTGGCTTCAACACCCTAATCCATCAGTTGTTCTGTGACCAACACTTGTGACAGCTTTTGTCTGGATGTCTTCGACGAGGCCACTGTGAACGCTGCTGCTGCTCAGTGTCACTGCTTTTGATTAGCATAAATAAGAGGGGGGGGGGCAGGGAGCTAACAATCAAAACAGAGGGGGCGTTTGTTTGCAAGAAAGAGGAGAAACGAAGGGAAAAACCGCCTGCGAAGTCTGAATCCAAGTGCAGGCTTTTCCCTGGGAGGCGATTTAGTTGTTCGCGTTGCTAAAATGCGCGTTAAAAATGAGTCTGATTGTGTGGGGAGGCTTTTGGGTAGTGTTGGGACGGACGTGTTGGTTTTGAGAATCAGGTTGTCCTGGCACGCTGTGTGTGTGGGACAGAGAGGAAAAGAGATGGGGGGGGGGGGGGGGGGGGGACTTAAATTGGGCAGAGCAGCATCTTTATTCTTCCCTGGCTTTGACCTCAGCTTAAGCTGTTTTCACCTCATTCAACTCAATTTCGAACTTCCAGACTTCCTGCAGTCTGCAAGTCAGCCTCTCGCTTGTTTCACACCATATATTTGGATGCATGATTAGCAATTAGTGCAGGAGGTATAAGGCACGGTGTTCTTAACGGCAAAACACAATAAGTACGTCGTCATGGCACCGGCTTTAGGAAATCACTGCGGCAATGGCGATTAAAACCACACCGAACCAACAGGAAACACCTCTGCTCTGCACCTGATGATGTTAGCAGAAGTGCATTCTGGGTAACCGTATCCTGCCCAGCGGCGCGAGGCATGCGAGGACTGGGTTCATGCGTTATTGTACATTGTCAGTCTGTCATCTCGAAAATCTGGTCTGTAATCAAACCCCACCATTTAGGCAGCTATTCCCCTAAAAGCAGCCCTTTTATCCTGATGCCGGTCCCACCTCGGCTGCTCTGCCAGGGCCTTTGGCAGAGGTGCGCGCATCACGGCGGCGACTGTCAGCGCTTAACTGAGACTGGCCCCCGGGTCAGATCGCATTCAGGGATAATCTACTGGGTCACCGAAGCCAACGAGACTGTTTCGCTCCGCACTTACCTTGCGTCCAACCTCGTTGTTATGGAGGTTCATGAGCGTCCTGGCGTTCTGTTTCACTTCCCGTGCGTCGATGAACACTTTGGAGAAGTCCAGGCCGTAGCTGATGTCCGCCGAGCAGCCCCCCCACTTCCAGCCCTGGTCTATGCTGTAGAAACCCTGCTTCTCCTTGTCGCAGCTGCAGTCGCCCAGGTTGCCCTGCGTGCAGGCGGCCGTGATGGCGTGGGCCACCCCCGCGGCGATGATGGCGTAGGTGAACGCTGCCTCTTTGCTGCCTGGCAGAGGAGGAGAGAAGGCTGCATGTAAAAGCTGTGATTTTCTTTTTCTCTAAATGAAGGATTTTGCATCGTAAAATCGGATTAATTATTAACAGCATGTGTGCGGTCATTACAGTCTCGCTGTCATATGATTCAAGGGCTGCACTGTTTTGAAACCTGACCTGGAAACTGACTAGCTTCATGACTAGCGGGGGTGGAAAGGAAGGGCTATTGATCCTCTCGGCGGCCGTCACGTTTTGTGTAAACTTATAAAGCGCTGCATTTGGAATCTTCATCCCACTGTTATCTTGGCCAAGTCCAGCTAACAAATCATTTACACATACTTTACATGGAAGTATCGACAAATAATTAAAGGTTAATCTGACATCACTCACATAAACCTGTCCTGAAACTAAGTTCTGGAGTGAAATATTAATATAAAAGGCTCGTATAGAGCAACTAAAAGAGTTCTGGGTGTATCTCTAAGGGTGGTTTTCAGGTGTGTGCTACATGCAGGAAACTCCCCTTCCATCAAATCTATATGTAAACAATCCCGACTTGTCTCTGCTCTGATCCCAGTGCTCTCTTGGCTCTTCCTCCTGCCACCAGCTCCTCTGTGAAACGCTGCCATGTTTTTGATAAACATCTTGGATGCGTTCTCTTTCCCATTGAAGAAAAAAAAAAAAAGAATTCATATTGAGGCATCAATTATGTGGACGTTTTTATAGACACGACGGGCTCCGCGCCAAAAAAGAAGGTGTGCCGGTGCTCTCAGCTAGTTCTGACTGCACGGCGGTTCATTTTTTCCCCCTTCGTTTCTGAGCGCAACACTGGGTGTGAACCCCTTCTATCCTGCTAATGAGAGGCGGGCGAGGGGGGTATTTTCAAACAACACTTGTGTAAGTTGGACCTGGAGCGCCAGTTTGCTGCTCTTCTGCCATGTTTGTTTCCCCTTTCATCTCTGCGTGGTCATGCACCTCGCAGGATCCAACCTCTTCTCACACAGCTTAGTGGAGCTGCGAGGTTGACGAGCAAACAGGGCTGAGGCCTGAAGCTTCTTGCGCGGGTTTTTTTTGCATTATATCGGTTTGCCGGTCATTCTTCCTCGGGACAACAGAGGCCTCCGCGGCGCTTCTCGACCACGGCGTCCACAATGGCAATCAGCGGCTAATCTGCTCAGCGAAACCAATCTATTTGACACGGCCGTCCAAGATATGGACCTAAAATCCTGCCTTGAAAAAAAAAAATGCAGTGAGCAAAAAAAAATAAAAAATCTTGCCTATTCATGAGGGAACAGATTGTCAAAGGCAGTTTTTCTTATTTCAGCAGTGTAAATAGATAATCCCTCTCTCCCCAACAGTAGCAGCGCCTCAAACAGGTGGTCCAGGCTACTCCCAATTGTGCTTTACCTCAATGGTTCTGGGACAGCGACACTTCTTAAAAAGACACAAATCCTTATCAAACCTTATCAGATCTATCTGGTATTGACAACTCATAATTTCAGTCTCTCCAGGCAAGGACATTGATTGAAGCTAGTTGCTCTAAATTAGCCCTTTCAGGTGGTGCCTTCCTCTTGGCTTTGCCCCTCATGTGTAACTTATACCCGTGGTAAGAGCGGCGTCTTTACAGTGAAAGCCACAGCACCCATCACTAGACAGGATAAAGACCAGTGAAAATGTGCCTCCGGAGACTTGGCGGGGCTGAAAAGAAAGGCTGCAAACATTCACCAGCGCTTTGTGAGATCGCTGGCTTCATGATACCCTTCATACGGTCTCGGGAAGCCCTGTGAGTCACTGAAAATTGGGCTTGACGGAGTGTTTCATACACGGGTGAATGTTGAGGAGCAGGTGATCAGTTGGAAATGAGTCTGAAGCAGGTTTAGGCAGCACCGTCTTTGAGATTTTGCCCAAAGGTCTAATTTGCATCTTCCTGTCCTTCATTATTCAACTTTTTATGTTGTAATTGGTAAAGAATTTTAAGCAATCAAAAGGCGAGGCGTGCGCCGTTTACGCAGGACGCGCACAAAGACGCTTGGAGGTGACCGGCTGTGTTCATGCTGGGAAAAAGATAATGAGAGTTGGTAAACAAACGTTAACAGACAGCAACATACCCACTTTCAACTCTTTTCCGAAGACTGTCCTCTCGCCGAGCGCAGAGCAATTCCAGCGCCAGTTCCTGAACTGAAACTGACACTCGTTGATGCCCATTTGGGCTCCCTCTCCGATGACGATAATGGCATCGGGGCGACTCTGGCAGATTATCCGTTGTCTCGGGGCCAGACCCGGGATCTTGTTACAGATTATACTCGCACCTAGGGCCACCACCGACGAGAAGCCACTGTAAAAAGAAGATGGTGAAACTTTTTAGAACTTTTCTTTCCTTTTTATTGCGTAATTTCAGAAATGCCAGTTGATTTAATAATCGGTTTTACGTATCACGGCTGATTTTACACTAATCAGTTGAGTAAAACATAATAATGGGCATAAATCTGATTACTGTGTCGGTAAATGCAGACTTTAAAGGTTAGGATGAAGGGAAATATCATTAACTGATAAGGACGCATGTTGGCACGAGAGTGAGATAAGATTTATGCTCTTTTCTAAATGTTTTAGTCATCGTGAATCAGTCAGCTGTTGTTTGTGCAAACATCGGCTAGATTTAACTCCAGATAGGCGCGTAATTGCCTGTCGGCAGTTGGACTATCAAGGCTTATGCGTCAGAGAATAACCTTCAAAATCAAAGAAGCGCGGCTCACCCAATTTTCAAATAGACAATTCCCAGACAAAGCAAAACTCTTAAAATCCAGCGTCTCGTTCTCCGACTCATTGCGGCCCCGCGTTCAGTTTCATGCAACGATTTGTAGCTGATGAATAACTCGGTTCACGCAGTCTCCGATCGATCACGGCGCAGGTAACTCCAGAGGGACTCCAAAAACGACGCGGGCATAAAGTACAAGCACGGGAAGGTTTTCTAAAGTGCAGGTTACGGTATCATCCAGACTCCCTGTACGTGGCCCGTCTTCGCTGACCCGCTTGTCATTGCGAGGGTGCCACAGGTAACCCTCGGGGTGAGCAAGTGCGGTTATCTCTTTCTCACAGTTCCTCTGCTACCCGCAGGTCTCGGTTATATATCTGCTTCATCTATCTGGGGCGTGTTCACAGGAGACGTGGGGCCCTGTTGAAGAATTCCGCCAGGGCTGTATCTCAACGCGCACGCACGCACGTCGACGCGCACGCGAATGCACAAGTCTCTGTCGCGAATTATTGGATGGCTTTTCAAAAAAAAGAAAAAAAAAAAGATGTTGGCTAATTGTAAGGTAAGGTGTTGCTGCGTGTTTGTTGACGCACTTTTTCCACATTCTTGACAACACTGATGCGCAATAGTGGAAAAACTTTACAAATCAGTTTTAAATTATTGAAATAAACAAGAATAAATCTATAAAGACATTTCTGGCTTAATTATAATGCATGTTTTCAGACGCCCATAATACATTCGGATTCAGAAGTGATCTCTAGATTTTTACTGTATTAAGAAAGATAATTCATCATTTATAGGTTTATGCTTCCACTTTCCCAGTCAACTTTCTTTTACAATGGCGACATCTAGTGGTCACAATAACACACGACACCCCTGCAAACTGACCCAGCAGCTCTTCCTGTTCACGCAGTTTCCTCCCAGTTTGGAGATCCTGGAAGTGGCAGCTGGAAACGGCTGATCAGACTTGTGGAAATCAGTATGGATATTCACCATCCAGGCCTGATCAGCGATTGCCTCATTTCTGTTTTCACATTTTTGAAAGAGGACGATTTAATCGTCGCGTCGTGTGTTTGTAAGGTGAGCGGCGTGGCGACTTGCGGAAGTGCTTCATGTACGAAAGGAAAGCGGTTGCTAATGCGATCTGATTTGTTTCTAGGATTGGCATGAAGCTGCAGAGACACCGTGGTTGTGGAGGTGATGTTTCCTTCATGCACCTTTCGGTAGAAATGTCCACCTTTAACTCCTTTTCCCCGCAGGAGGTTGTGTCTGCAGCGGTGGAGCTTCTGCAACTTTGCTGTCACGGGGACTGAGGACGTGAATCACTCGTGGAAAAGATATTTTCTCCGACGTTCCCACTTGGAAATGAAGATGAGCAAAGGCAGGTCTGGAAGTTACACCTGCAAAAGTCTGAGAGGACACACAGGTGAGGCGCATCGAGGTGTGTGAGGACGATGTTGTTTGTGTGTATGTTGTGTTTAAGTACATGTGTAGATTGTTGTGATTTTAGTTAAATATCCATGCTGAATATGTGACACCTGCTTTCCATCAGGCAGCGTGGTGGGGCTGGTGTACCTGCAGGGCAGCTCGGGTCACCTTCCTCACCTTTGGAATACGAGTGCCATAGTTTGCAGCGCCTCAACTGATGGTACAGTCCGCGCGTGGAACGTCCAGAACGTCAGTGCAAGAACATCAGCATTATCTCCTGTTTAGTTCTTTACCTTATTCCCAGAGGAAATGGTGATAAAAGTAGCACCTCTCTGCTCCCAGGGCGAACTGCTGTGGTGCAGCCCCGTGCAGAGTCCTCTGATGCAACTCATTACCGACGAAAAGCACGAAGTGGTGATCACGGCAGACTCCGGAGGTCTGATCAAGACCTGGCAGGGTGAGACGGGCCGGGAGATGGGGTCCTTTCCTACTGCATCTTCTCACTGCTCGCTCCTGCAGTACAACATCAGCAACACCTGGTTTCTGACTGTACGCCACCGCAAAACTGGTTGTGATTTGAAAGAATTTAAGTCAGTGCGCTAGTTGTTTTCCTATCTTCTAGGTTGGAACAGGGCAGGGATCTGTCTGCACGCTGGAGGAGTCTGCTTTAACTAAAAAGTCGAGCATCATGGTGTGTGACAGTTTTAAAGTCAACACGCTCCTGATTTCCCCTGACAAAAGATGGATCGCAGCTGGAACCACAGACCACAGTGACCTCAGTCCAAAGGTATTTCGTGTCTGTTCTTCAGTTAGTCTTCCGTGCTCTAGTGTGTTTTTGTTCATTACCTCATTATCTCAAAGAAAAACACTGGGGACAAAAGGTGTTAACGGAAGAGAGCAGTTAAAGACGATGGCGTTCACAGTTGTGGTCTCTTTCCGGCTGTTTGCAGGTGATTTACACGGAGAGCTTAACCTCTCCAGCTGAGGATGAAGATCCTCTGTGCCAGTCTGTCCCAGTCACCGGGCTCCAGGCTGCAGTCTTTATACCAACCCAGCCCTCCAGGGTGGCTGTCGTCCACAACAAGCGTCCGAACAAGAAGATCCTCTCCGTGTTTGACGTCAGCATTAAAAAGTCAAAGTACAAATCGGAAATCCAAGGCAAGTATCCGGATGACCCGACGGTTGTCCAGCTTCAAATATTGCATTTAAATCACAGTGCAGCAGGTGGAGTCCTTCACCCTGAACACCAGCTCGTCTCAGATCCTTCTAGAGGCAAAGAATAGCAACTGCTTATTGCTGGCAGCCAACCAGGAGCTCCTGGTCTACTCTCTGAAAGGGGCCTTGCTCGCCAGCTTCAAAGAGCACACCATGCCCATCTCGTCCATGTGTGTGGTAGGCTGGTTTCCACTTGTGACATTGTGGATGGTAAATTCTTAACCTTAAAATGACCACTAAGTATCGTCTGTAGGACAGCTTCCGGGTCGTGACTGCTTCCCGGGATCTCTCCTTACGTGTACTGACATGGAGGAATGATGGGGGGACACTGGAGAGCAGGTACCACTTACTGGGAGGCTCTCACACCATGGCCAGGTACTACAGAGTTCGCGCACTATTTCTTATGCAACTTCATCTGAAAGTCTTCCTCCTCTGGTTTTCTAGAGGGTTCACCCACGTCGCCTGTGACTACTCGAGCATCGTAGCCTCAACAGAAGGGAAAGATGGAAAAGATGTCCTCAAAGCCTACTATTTTACCTCCTGAGCATCACAGATTTACTGATAATGTGGCGAAGCTATTTGCACAATCCACAAGAAAGAGTTAAAGGCTGTTTACGCAAAGAATCTTCTAAGTCTGTGTTTACCGAAAACAGAACGTCATGAGTAAAGCCTTACTAGACTATACTGACAACACCATTTCTGACTTGATTACATTACATAATTACATTCTCTGAACGTGGGTTTGGAAATGTTACCCCCCCTCACTAATATACAGAAAAATCAATAAGAATAGTCCAGGAAAATGTTAACATTTAATGCACATCGACCAAAAAAAACAAACATTATATTAAAAAAATAACATTGTTAAAAGGCACAAAAATCCCTCATAACTGAACCACATCCACGTTTAAGTAATTTTAGCTCCACTTCCTGTGGATAAAACCAAAAACTTGTAAACTTGCAGTGCTGTATAAATAAGCCTTAAGAGCATATGACAGGCGGCAGCTAGGTTCAAGCAAAAGGGTTATCTGGGGTCGGCTCCTCTTCTAAGGCCACACTTCTCATGTCTTCGAGGACGCACCGTAGTGCTGCAGTCATGGTCTCGAGCACTTTCTGTCCATCCTCCGAGTTATTTTCAATCTGTTGAAAAGCAAACATTCAATCAGGCAGCACTGATGCGCATAACTGTTGTCAAAGCTCCCAAAAAAAGGCACTTTCAAATCTCACCCAAGTGAACGCCTTGACGGTGCGGTTCAGGAATGCATTCTCCAACTCTTCTGGTACTTGCAGCAAATGGGCCATGCAGTCCAGAATGCAGCTTATTGTTTCTCTGGCAGCCTGGAAAACAAACCCAAGGATTCATGCCGCCGTTTTTCATGGTTGGCATGCGAATAAATTAGAATATGGACCTTGTCCAGGGTGTTGAGGATGTCGGCGTTGTCGGGGTTCAGGGCTAAAGCCTCCTGGCGGGAGATGACGGGCTCTTTCAGCTGTTCCAGCCACGACCACATGAGCCCGGTGAGGATGAAGGGATCGCGCTCCGTGCACAGCCTCTCCCAGCCGCCACCTTGATTCAGTTGTGCCTGGACACAGATGTGTTCCATCTCAGCATCGGGTGACCAGCCACGTATTGACCGTGGGAGCATGTGGTCTTACCTGCCAGGCCAGGACTTTGGTCTTGTGCTCTTCTTCTCCCTCAATGAAAAGGTCCACTGCCAGCGCCTGTGCTGCCAACAGCCTGCGGGCGTCCAGAGACAGCTCCGACTGCAGGGTGATAAACGGCACCACCGACGTCTTCAAATCTTCCTGCTTTGCTTTCATCCCGTTCATTTCCAACTCGCCCCTCTGCTCCGCCTTCCACCTGGACAGCATGTTGCCCTTTTTGGCAGGTTCGTTGTTGCCCACCGATTCGCTGCGCTGGATGGATTTCCGCTTGATCTTCTTCAACAGTAGCGGGCCCTCTTGGTTTTCTTCGTTCTTCGTTTTCCAGAGCGAGCTCCTGGATCCATGCGAAATGTCAGAGGTGTTCTTCTCGTGCTGGGCAGCAGGAAGCATGGGCTCGGATGGAGAAAAGGCCTTCCCGACATTATCCTGCGACAGGGATCCAAATGGTTGCGTGAGGAGGTTCAGCTGCGAGCCCAGCCGTCTCAAATCAGACTCGCTGTAGCTCAGACTCTTGCGATGGTAGAAAATGGCCGGTTCGTTGAAATGTCTCGGCAAGGTGGGCATTCCCGGTAGGCGCGGTTCTTTTGTTGAGAACTCCGTGCCCATTTGCTCGATGACGCTGATCGTCATCTCAATGTCATGGATGTCGGGGGCCTCCAGAATGTCTTCTTCAATCACCTCTCGATTTTCTACAATGTCCAACAGCAGCTTAGAAACCAGCTGGACAATTTTGGGGAGGTGCCTGAGGTCCTTCCTCTCGCTGCCGTGCAGTATGTGTCTCTGACGGTTCAGGTACTGGGACAGCGTGACCGGTTTGTACCGCGGCTCGGCGCAGGAAAAGACGCTCCTCAGAGGGGCCAGGAACTGGACGAACTCCCTGACGCAACTCAGCTGGGAGCGGGTTTGGATGGAGTTGGGCCGTTTGGAGCGCACGTACAGGATAGCCTGGTTAGCTGCCATTCCTGTAGCATAGGCTAAGAAACATGCCAAAAGCACACCTGGGGGGAGGGAAGAAAGGAAGCCCCTCAGAACATTGAAATGAGATTGGTGAAATGTGCAAATGTAGAATTCTTGCAGCGTTTACGCTCATCGTTAAGTATCTCCTACCTGTTCTTCCTAGACCGGCATGGCAGTGAACGGCCACCTTCCCCTCCTGCAGCGCGAAGGCCATCACCTTCACTATGTCCAGGACGGTAGTGAGGTTCGCCACTCCGTAATCACACCAACCGAAATTGTAGAAATAAACTGGAAGGTCGGGGGAATTTCAATCCGAATCGAGCAACACTACGAATATTTCAGGAATAGTGCTTTAAAGAACATACTGTTGTTTTCCATGAAGATCTCCGGGTTGTAGGAGAAGCCACTGTTAGGCTCCAGAGGGTTCCCGCAGTCAGCGTGTTCCCCAGGTATCTGCAGGTTGATCACCGTTTTAATGCTGTTCCTTGCGAACAAAGACATGAAAAAGGTCATCACGTTCATCTCCACAGTTGCTGTATTACGTCACCAGTGCGGTCTAGTACCTTCTGAACTGATTGATGATTTGATACTTCTCAATTATTTCCGTTGAGGGCCTGGACATGGCCAGAAGGTGATCAGTCACCCTGCAATTAGTGCAAGGAAAGTCTGTGAACATGCATTAAAGGTCAACGCAGCTTTTTGTCTGAATAAGAGCTAACGAACCAGGATGAGTAGAGGCCTTTTATGGCCTGCTGGTCGTCTCTCCAGTAACATGGATTGTCATACTTGCAGGACTGACCCCCACAGCCGATTGAGCACTGTAAATGACTGGGGATTAAATAGCGCACTGCTTCTCCCACGATGGTGTACTTCGCCCTCGGTGCATTGACTAAGGGGAGAAATCAGATTAAAGATTAAAAATCATCTTGCCATCAATTTATCTGTGTTGTTCTTACAAATTAACATGATCTAATGCTGATATTCTGGGTGAAACTAAAGCTATTATTTGCTACTGCTCACTCGGGGTTTAATCTTCACGAGTCCTCTGGGCATTGAGCCGTGTTAGGTACCAGCGTATACCTTTAAATTCTCTAACAAACACGAGACACAGTCTTTGGTTCCTATTGATCATTAAATGCAGATCTTACGTACTGAATTCCACCAGAGCCCCACCCATTGTTTTTGGATTGAGCGCCATTGGAACGGTTAGATTGGCCCCCACAGTCATAGCAGATTCTGCAACAAGAAGAGATCCGTTTTTTTGACCGCTTCAGTTTGACAGAAACACTCACTTTTGCTCATAATGAAATCAACCTGATAATTCACTCAGGGATGAACAAACTAGAGTCAATGCAATGTCTACTACATCTAAATGAAGTAAAAATCTGCAGTAATTACAGATTTACCTGGCGTAGGTGAGATGAGAGGTCCCTGAGCAACACCTCCGATGGTTTGGAGCTCATAGCTGCCTTTGCCAACATTTCTGACTCAGACTTCCACCTCGCTGACGTCTTTCCCTCTGCTGCTAGGTGGAAAATCAATCCTCTGGCTTTGCTTGATTTGACTTGTCTCAGATTAACTCTGGGTTGAGGGGTGGGGCAATGCACTTAGCAACAGGATCCACTGTGCGCTCTATGTGATATGTGACTTTCCTCATGTGACACATATAACCTGGAAGACAGAGATGGCAAATGATTAAAAAGCATGTTTTGATGCTACAGAGTTTGTGTCCTTATCTAACCTACTCAATGCAAAGATCCAGCCTGTCTCTGGATTTGAGGGGAGTTTAGGGCTATTCCTGACTCTAGGATTAGAATTCTAATCTGATTAGTTAACAGGTATAAAATAGCTCCCCCTCATCACCCAATTCATAGTAAACCATCACCATCGTTGTAGTGTGCCTGTCAAAGGCAAAACCGATCATCAGTAAACACCTTTCTACCTGTATTTTTTTAAACGAGAACTTGCCTAATAATATGAATTTGATTTCGAATATGTTTTTTTAAAGCAACAATTCAGAATAATTCTGGAATCAATGTAGTACAACTGCTGAACCTTAGTGAAGCAGCAAATAGATAAAATCTGATTGGGCTTAATTGGCCCACTGTGTTAACGCAGCTTGTAATTAGATTACTGGTGCACAGCGTTATGGTAGGCTTAAAATCCAATGAGCCAAATGAAATCTTTGAATAATATTCAGAAGCTCTTTTGGATTATCTTCATTATGGATTAATAATTTATACTGCGATCAGCAGTGTAAGAAGGGCAACAATTTCAATAAATAAAAGACAGCCACAGGTTAAAAAATATATTAAAATAAAAAAGAGGCACATTTTGTTCCAACAAATGAAATAAGATTTCGTTTATTGAACAGTACCTACATGAATGAATGTATAACAAATCTAATCGTGAAATGGAAATCGACGAATGACCTACATAGATTATAAAAAGGAATAGATCGTTTGAGATATTAAGGTATAAATCAGATACCCCGAAACTGGAACACGACGTGCTGCTTTTCCATATTTTACCAACTCGATTAAATAAAAGCACATATGTAAATAATACCATTGATGCGTTCCCTCTTCTAACGATAGACTAGTCAAGCTGTATTAATTTATGACAATTATGACACATTTGATTCTTCTGTCAATAAAATAAGGAAATACTGGTAAAATGTCCAGACCCGGTTGAATACTTAATTACTCCGACGGGTGGCAGCATATACAGCAGGAAAACACTTGAGCGCAGCCCATCCAGCTACAACCGAAGCGATTTCCGTGTTCCACATAAGCAAATGAACAAAGCCTATTGGGAAATGAGTCCTCTTCCTGGAGTCGATGCGCCGTTGTTCCATTGCCCTCTATGTTGTACATACTACATTTCCCTTCAAGCATTGCGGTCAGGAACGAGGCGTCCCAGCTGACTGCGTAGGCGTTACGCATTTTATCAAACTGACCATTCAGCTGTTTTAAATAAGCCGGTGATGATGGCATGTGGATACAGGAAGTTCATTGATTTTACTTTCAAAATAAAGTGATCGGCAGTTGGTTGTTTGAAATATATAATCACCCTAAACATATATAGCATGGTTTATCTGAAAACAAAATAAGGTTTAGTCATTTTACACTACGTACAAAAGTATCGAGTAACATATAACTGTATAAACTGTAAAGTATGATTGGCAACTCGGGTTTATTTTGAAAGTAAAACGAACAGACTCTTAACATCCGTTTTTGTCCTGACAGTTGGTGCCGCTGCTCCAGCGCTGTGGATCCGAGTCCGACAAGCCGGGGGAGAAGAGAGGGGAACGCAACTCCTCAACGATGGAGCATTTCTAGATCTTAAACGCGAACTCCCCCGACGGAGATAATCGCACCGAGTCACCCCTATGACCAAAGAAGTGAGAGCGGCAACGAGAAACAACAAACGCAACAACCATGCAGTTTAAATACAGAAGAAATTAAGCAACCCCTTCTTCAAGGTTACACCGCTTGAAGAAGCCCGACGTCTCCCGAGTCGCACAGATCAGCTGTTTGATCGATACCGGTACCAACCATGTCTGTCGAAGAGCAGGGATACCTCGACGCTATGCTGTTGCAGGAGGCCAGGCCGGAGTGGATGCGCGCCGAGATCGAGCGTCTCTCTCGGGAGCTTCTCGAGACGACGAACGAGAAGATCCAGGCGGCGGAGTACGGGCTGGTGGTGCTGGAGGAGAAGCAGCAGCTCAAACAACAGTACGACGACCTGGAGATCGACTACGAGGCCGTCAGGCGTGAGCTCGACCTGCTGAAAGAGGTAGGGTGCCTTTAAAAATCCCAGAACACACCGAAATCAGCTGTTTGACCATCAAACGTGATTTGTGGTCCTGCGTACCCAATTAATATCACAAAAAAAACCCAAAACGTGAGTGCACATATTGAAAATTTGTATCCTACTTTGGTGCATGAATCCCTCTGTAACAGCAGGTGTGAAATAGGTAGCCGCCATTCATCCTGCAAGGTCAAAACTGCAGGATGAGGAGGGGACGCACCCCTCCCTCCCACCCCCTTCTCTCAGCATCTCCCCCATTACACTGTCACCTTTATTTATTTATGCACCCTCTTCCAGTCATGACTGACCCAGCCTGGTCCTGAAGCATTTGCCTCCTCTCTTCTGGGGTATAACCAGTGGTATAACCATGATCACAGGCACTGATCTGCACTTCTGTTAGTATTTAGTGTGTTTGCATTTACAGTGTTTCTACTGTGCGTGCCTGCTTGTCATAAAACGACATTTACATTTTTGAGTTTGCCTCAAGATGCTTTTGGTCATGATAAGCTCAGAGGAAAAGTCTCATGAAAAGGATTGGCTCTAATGTAAAAAAGGGGCGGAGGTATGTTTGAATTTTAAACCTTCCCGCTCAGACGAGCGGAGGATGACCGAGCTGCAGAGGAAGCCAAACCAGTTGGGAATGGAAAGAATGTGGAGAGTGACAGCTCATGGTGGTCAAAAGAGCCGCACAAAGGATGTGTCTGTTTTTCCCAACAGCGGCTGCATTTATTTCCTAACGTATCGCATTATCAGAGACAATTTTCTTCCCTTCAGCAGCAGTCAGGATCTTGTGTTTGGCTTGAGAGTGACATCATGAAAGGCAAACGCCAACTGCCTCCGGATTGCCTCCTCATAGCAGACTGATTTCTACTAATTCTTATTCATGCTGTCTCACATCCTCCTTTGCATTATGGCTTCTTCCTGCGTCCTCCCACGAGGACTTCTCAGCTATTGGCTGAGAAGTGGTTCATGGTAAACCCCTAACTGCCCTGCCAGAAACCTTCTCCCCCATCCCATGGGGTTTTGTGCTTTTCTCTGGAGGACCCACAGAGACATTTTCAGCTGGTGGCCCTCTGTCGAGTTGTTATCTCTGCTGGAAAGAAGAGTTCTCGGGGCCCTTTCAGCAGTCGTTGTTCAGTTTCCCATGAAAGCCTCTGGCAAGAAATGGCTAACAACAAAACTGAGGAACAGGAACAAAATGGCTCTGAGCGCTTTTTCTCTGTGCTCGGAGAAAAGTAAACCAACTTAATTTTAAAATAAATTTTAAGTCTGAGGTGAATTTCATTAAGTCTAGATGTCTGTCTGATTAATTCTCATGTTTGCACAAAATACTAACTACTTTTGCCTCAGGTTTGGGTATTTTACAGCTGGTTTAACGAACATAACATTTGTCTTATCATCCTCTAACCCTCCTCTCAGCCCCGAACACATCGATTGTATAATTTGATGCTATTAGAGGTACAAACACCAACATAAGTTGTTGGTGCAAGTACGACTGAAATGACTGCTTTCTACTCAAAATCCCAACATTTAATTTGAGATATTCATTTAGTTAAATTAATTAGTCTAACAATAATTTGTTTCTTTAATTTTCAAAGGATTTAAATCGGGTATCTTGGAGATATTTATGGTGTCTAAATATTAGATCCTCTCCAATGACCCTAACCCTGACCTCAACCATGTTATTTTCAAGAAAACAGCTCATATTTACTTTCACTTTAATGTCCAAATTTCAATTTCATGGGGAACTCGGGTATAAAGAACCGATCACAAATCATCTTGGCAGCCTCCAAACTTCCCCTGAAAGCTGTCCAGTCCGCACCTTCTCACGTACCGAGGGATTAGAGTGCTAACATTCACACTCGTGCACACCCCCGCATGCAAGCAACTCCCAAGGCAGGCGATGGAGGAATTCTGTGCAATGTTGTTGCTTAGTAACGGTTTCAGTGTAAGCAGCCGTGTTGCCCTCTGAGCCATCATCTCACAGCAAGCTATAAAACTACACATGTCGTACACATTATAGATGGCAGAAAGTAATATCCACTCTGCTAATAACATCCATGGGGAGGTCTCTTCTGTCAGATATCTGCCACATTTGAATTTATATTACATCTTATAGACCCTTCAAATGATTCCTCTTTGAAAATGCAACATGGACTGTATGTAGTTGCCTATACATAAAACTGCTACTATCAGTCGGTGAGTTTATATTATTTTTATTGAATTTGTTTTAATTAAGGAATAATTAATTAAGGAATAAAGTGCATTTTTTGTGCAGAACTGTTTGATGTTCACCGGCTCTGTCTTACTGTCATGATTCTTATTTAAAAGATTTATGAATCTCGAGTTGTAGAGGTTTCCGGCACTAGTTCATATGAAAACACGAGCCGTTAGTTATGAAGGAGAGCGCAGAGTCCCGTCACAAAGGTGAAGCAGCTAATTGCATTACTCTGCACAAGAGCACGTGGCAGTGGTCTGGTTGTTGATGTACTTAAGGTAAGCCACTCATGGATGACATCATGTGCCAGAACTGTATATACGTTACTGCCGTACGTGCTGGCCCTAGCATAACGTCTGTCTGTTGGTGGGCTCGGCATCAGCTCCTACTGCCTTTTTCTGGTCGTGTATCTCATGAGATAGTGACCACAAAGATGATCTTTTATCCAAAATGACGTGCCCCGGAGCACCTATCTTTATTTTTTCAAAGACCAGAAACACTTGACTCCATGACGCCATACAAGGCCTAGCTTTCATTGTAGAAAGGCTATCAGTATTGCAGCAGCTGCACGCTGCATTGTGGAATTCAGCCCGACATTCAGAGCTGTAAATATTGTTAAGCTCAGTGAAACCTGGGTTCTCTGTGCTTGTCTCACTGGCCCTTTGTGTGCATGAGCCGTACGGGGTTAACGGGTCTTGGGTGTCACAAATGGAGAGAGGGTTAAATGCCAGCAGAACACAGTGTATAACAAAGGACAGATTGAAAGAGGCGGCACATTGTGGTTATCTGAATGGATCGGCCACTTTGGTCCCCTTTGAAATGGTAGATTACAAAAGGATATATGTCAGTGTCCAGAAATAAGGATATCTTCTGTGACTTCAAGTCTGCTAGATGCTGATTGGATGTGAGAGTAACACAGGACCCATCTGGTTCCTTACAGAAAGAGTTGTAAAGTCTTAGTGATTGGATTTCCGTCCCCAAACGATGTTTCATCAGCAGTCGTCCATTGTCCTTGTAATCTTTCAATCAGCATTCTGAGCTAATCACTTCATCGTACATTAGATTAATTTCCTTGCATCATTAGTGGGTCGAGATTTTTCTGGTTCTTAAACCTATTTTTGAGGCATTCTGAATATCTATTTTATCCATGATATCCTCCTGACAGTTAAAGTAATCTTTTGTAAATGGCGCTAAATAAAGTCCCAAATCCCCCACCCTGTTGGGCTAAGTGGATGAATCCCAGCCAGTATGCATAGGGCTTACAAAGGGCCGGGAGTGTGTCGGGCCCAGTCACCCTTGGCAGCCTCCATAACCCCACAAAGGTAGGTGAATGTTTGGGCCTGTGCTGTACAGAGGCTATTATCAGCCCTGTGGCCAGTTCTAATGGACGTCTCTGTGCTTTCATAAGTGGCTCTGACTCACATGATCATCTGAATCAGCCATAAGAGTCCATCATTCTATAATTCTATTAAGATGTTCAACTTGTGAACTCAGATTGGGTCGGTCTGTGTGAGAGGTCCCATCGTGGACCAACGTGACCTTCTCACAGGGGGAAGACCATATGTTTCTACAAGGTAAGGAAAGCATCCACATACAGTTTCAGAAGGACGCCCCGCTAATCTGTAATGTTTTTAAAGGCTTGTGTTCTTAACTCGCCAAAAACAAAGTGCCACCAGTTCCCAGACCAGTTTGACTAGAGGTTTTGACTAGACTGATTTGAGCCTCAGCAGCTGAACTGTTTGCAGTGCTTCTTGGAATGTTTTTTGTTTCATAAATAGAGTTTTGTTTGCTCTGAATATTTTTCAGACTGGGCTTGAAATTTTTTGAAAGTTTTGTTTGCTTGTTTTTTTTTTAGCCGTCTAGCACCATCATGATTCTGCAGGACAGAACAGGAATGAAACCAAAGGATGAGGTCATAATAAAGGCCGTGCGCCTCCACAACGCCTCATGCTTCACTCGGACAATAAGCCAGTCTCCAGTTTCCTTCGCCAACACCACAATTAACAAAGAACCAAGGGTTTATGCACGTGACTCAGTTTTGGTGTGTGCGTGTGCATCTGTAACGAAAACCGTGGCTATTTCCCTCCCAGTCTGTCCAGTTGTCTTCACATTATCGTTCATTTTCTTGCTTCATAACAGGGGAAACTTTTTAAATCGAAGCCTGTCCAGCACCTCGGGCACCGGTCGGTCACATGTCTGCCACAGATTGTACCTCTTGTAGGTAATAGAGTGACTTCAGGCAGAATTGGCTGACACAACACTTTGTACAAAATCAGGTCAACAATCTGATAAGGGGTTGGGGTTTTGATATCAGATACTGTATATTGTCTTTTCCCGTTGAAACATGTGGGCATGTTTGCTCTAGTTAAAGCTTTATTTATTTTGTAGTGAGTTAAACTATTTCCTTTGGACATTCTCTCTCAGGATGGTTGGAATAAATATGTATCAGTTACCCCTTTTGACGCCCTTTTGACATTTTTAGCAGCAGAAATGCTACCAATGCAGTTTGCCTAATGCTTACACCAATGTTCCAACCAAACCACTTCCTTCTATTTAAATCCTCTCTCACTCGTTCATTTACTGGCTCCAACACTGCATCCTGTTTGCCTCGTGCTTTGTAGAGTGGACAGGAAGCTTAAGGAAATAAGGATTCTGGCACCGTATCAATGAGGACTTGTTTACAGTGGAGGAAATAACTATGTGGTCCATTATTTACTGCGGCCGTGTCACCTGTGCTGAACAAGGGACAGTAAAACAGTCAACTTTTCTATGAGAGAGGAATGCATGTCCATGTGTGCCAATATGAGCACTTGGTGTTTATGTAACTCAGTCCATAGTTCAATGAGCAGACATTAGAATGCATGATAAGGTTGACTGACTGGAGGGTGCATATCTATCAGACTTGACCCACCCACATCCGCCACCTAAAGAGACGGTAATGCAGTGTTTTTTCTACTGTTTGTCCTTTTAGATGGAGGAGTCAGACAGATAATATGCTCTGTTTACGTGAGTACATTCTGGCCCACCCTCCACTCATCTCATTTATTTCCTGCCTTCCGTGGAAGTGGCTACTATATCAGCCAAGCTAATTAAATCAGAGGGCAGAATCTATAAAATCATTCTTTGCTTTAATAAGTCATCTGTGAAAGCAAGTTTCCGAGGGTTGTCCTGGGCTTTATTTTCTTGCTTCAACAGCTTGAGTGCAGTCCACCCTCCATTTCCACCCCCCGCCATCATCCACACCTCCTCTTCCGTCCCCACGGCTCCTTTTGTAAATAGGCTATTGCATCTGGGTCCCCCGTCTCAGTATGTCCTACCCAAGTCCCGTGGAGAACACGCTTTAAAGCCCCGAGGCGTGATAGAACGGGGTCGAGAGGCCAGACTTGGGAATAGAAAAGGGGCTAAATGGGAAGGGGAGATAAGAAGAAAAATAAGTTCTCTCAGTAAGGGGGGGTACCCATACAGCAACATTACAATTTGGCTCAGAGACAAGGGGGATTTAATTGGATGTGTGCCAGTCTCCAAGGGGTCCGAGGGAACTGGAAGGACTGGGGAATCAGTTAGAGTTTACATTTAGACTTTTT
The DNA here is from genome assembly GCF_901000725.2 of Takifugu rubripes. Taxonomy (NCBI): domain Eukaryota; kingdom Metazoa; phylum Chordata; class Actinopteri; order Tetraodontiformes; family Tetraodontidae; genus Takifugu; species Takifugu rubripes. Next base: position 13,232,642 of record NC_042287.1, on the reverse strand, counting down.
ACCTGAAATTGTGTCTTACTGACTGGTAGGATATAAAAAGATTCTAACAAATGAGGAAATGCTCAGTGTTCACAGGGGGGACTGGATGACCCCTGCCTTGTGTCAGGTTTGCCTCGCTGACCCAGCCATTAACCTCGCCTGTAGAGGGAATGTGCCTGTGCAGACATGGTCATGTGCAGGATTTAATTACTTCTAATGGGCAAAGAAGGCAATTATAGCCTGTCTACCCAGGAGGAAGCTAGGGCAGGACCTGCCCCTGAGACTATTGGTTTGGTAGGAGATCCTTAAAGACATCACATAACGAAGTGCACGCAGACATTTGGGATTTATTTGTTGTTGGGGGGGGTTCCTTATAGATCTGGAATGATGAATAGCTGCATTAAGGTGACAGTGCATGAAGCACATTAGATGGAAAACCTCAGGAAGAAGGCAGATGGATTACTGCAGCCCCCACCTCCTTCTGTCAATGCTTCAGACTGATTGATTCAATAGGTCTGAGCAGTAACAACTTTAGACTGGGGGGGGGGGGATCATTGATTATTCTAAATAACTTCTGGTAAGCTTAAAGCAAGAAAATAATCAAATCACCAACTGCGAAGTACAAACATTTTATGTTCCTTTGTGTTCAGGGTGGATTCTCTCTCAGCTTTTTCCCTTTCGTGTGTGTCACTGTGCCTCATTTAAAGTATGACTCAACTCCAGCTGCAGCCCCCCCCCCCCCCCCCCCCCAACAACCTCACAACACAAATGTGAGCAGCAACATGATGCTGTTCAGCTGCATAAGGCAGAAGTGCCCCAAACCACCGTGTCTCTGCGCAAGTATTGTAAAATAATGCTGCAGAGAATACTCTGTCACTGTAGAACAAAACCAGGAGGTAGCCTCGGACCTGGATGTGCCACCAACACCTCAGCTGGTAGCATGCAGATCAGGGTCGAGGTCTGTTGCCAGCAGAAGGAGGGGCCCAATCTGGCCTTGTCTATACTCTGAAACAGCCATCTGTGGTGGAGGATCCCTCCTCGCCCAGACTTTACCGGCCGCCCCTCCCTGTGCCACAGTAATTGGCTGAGTAACCATAACGACGGCTGTTTCCCTGGGGTGCGGGCGTGTGGATCAGGGAGATCTCGTCCAGACACAGAGTGTGGCAGAAATTAGAACCATGGGGCTGACTACGGGCAGGTGGAGATAAGGCTCACGTTGCAAACGATTGAGGCTGTGAATTCCTGAAGCGTAAGCCGATGTGTAGGAGTGGCGCGATGTAGACGATGATAAAGGACGAAGGCTCCAGCTCAGAAGCTGATATGGTTTTATCGTGTGTATGGATTCTCATCCCCAATCTCCTTTTTTCTGTCGTTCTGTTGCATATTTAGCAGCTGAACAATAGACCAATTCAACACCGGTAAACAGTGTTTTCTTGTTATTGTGTTACATCCTGAAGCAGACCCTAAGACCTTAGGGAGAAACCATGCGCAGCTTAAGCTAAAACAATTTCTTAAACCTGGCTAAATAAACTGCAGTTTGGGTTTTCTATGCTAGCAGCTATTGATTATTTTAGCCTGTCATCAGAGGCTGGTGCGAGACAGACTGAATAATGACACGCTTGTCCAGGAGACAAAGGCTGTGTTCAGATTTCTGACTCAAATTGAAAATATTAAATTTTGGAGTTTCTTTTTTTTTTTTACTGTTTATAATTTCTTTAGCGAGGCATGTAAAATGCCTCATGAGACTTATTAGTACATCGTTTTATGAAAGAGGGCTCCACTATTTCTCCATCTCCTTCTGGCTAAAACTGCACACAGCAGCTGCTTTCTGACCATAAGGAGTTTAGAGCATCAGCAGCCATCAACCTAAAGTGTAAAGTTATTTACAGTTTTGTTTATTTCCCATCTTATATCCGTTGTTGTTTCACACATTGAGTGGAAGAGATCAGCCCTGCCAGAACCTGCAAGGCTCTGACCTCCCCCCACACTCTTTTTATCTCAGAAGAGAGAGCAAGCTTGAACATGGCTGGACCAGCATGTGCTGCAGCTCTGCTGACTGCAGGGCACACTGGGACAAGGGAAAATGTGAGTGTGTGTGTGTGTGTGTGTGTGTGTGTGTGTGTGTGTGTGTGTGTGTGTGTGTGCGTGTGTGCGTGTGTGCGTGTGTGCGTGTGTGCGCGTGTGCGCGTGTGTGCGTGTGTGCGTGTGTGCGTGTGTGCGTGTGTGCGTGTGTGTGTGTGTGTGAGTGAGGTTTAAGAGTGTGAAATATAGTCCAGGCCTACATGCAAATAGCAGCTCTGAGCTATATGCAGTGAATCAATGTGGCTGTTTGCCAGGCAGCAGCCTGTATTACTCCCCGCTCTATATTTTACCATCTCCTCTTTTCGCCTAAACCTTTTTGAGCCTATGTGCACGAATCCCATTTGGATTCAGAACCGAGAGGAGAATGCTGCGTATTTGTCACAGGGAGGAAATATTTCAAGCCCAGTCTGAAGTAAATAATTAGCTTCTCTGTTACTGATTACAGCAAGTGTCATTGATTTGTACACAGCGTGCCTGATGCAGCGTTCAGTGCTGCATCGTGACTCTCTCTCGCCTTCTCAGAAAGCAGTGTAATAAAACCCATTAATGCTGAAATTATATAGTAAAATGGTCTGTTCCAGTAAAACAGGAAACCAGGGCCTGCTAGGTCCTTTCCAATTCATGACATTGGCATTGTGTAGAGTTGATAACATGCCACTAAATATAGAAAAGGAGATACGGCAGAAGTGGTCGTACAATGACCTGTGGCCCGACACAGAACAGGAGACACAATGTGGGCTTTTTTTTCTCACTAAAAAGTCCACGTGAGCGGCCATTCACGAGGCTCCACATCCAGCCACTGTTTGTATCCGCTCCACTTCCTCTGCAGTCGCCTCTGGTAACTTACAAGGACCAGTCCTGGCCGGAACGCTGCTTCGGCAGCTAGGAGAATTCCATACAGTCACCCTGAGTGCTGAACAGGAATCCAAATATAAGCAGATGTTATGATGTTATGTTATGATTGTCACAGCTTCTGAAAAAATGCTGCTGAGGAGGCAGAAGATCTCCATGCTGGCTGTTTTCTCCTGTTTAGGCATGTCCCAGCACCACGGTCCATGGCTCAGATTCAGGTTTTGTAAATCTAACGCCTCCCCCACACACGCTGTGGTCAGATTGGACGCTTTCCTGTTTTTGGGTTCCCTTCCTCATATACATCCTGGTCTATGGCTTATTTCATTGTGCTCACGCGTCTTCTCAAGCACAGAAGTATTTGGCCGCAGATCCGCGGAGTTTCCATGACATCATCTCTGTCTGTGTCTGGTCTTCAGGCCTTGCTTCACTATTAAAGCCAGGCCATGAGATCACAAAGGGATCGACTGAAACTTTAACAGTGAGACCCAGAGATGGAGATGCAGATTTTGAACTGTTTTTGTCTTACAGCTCCATATTATTTGTATGGATTTAACTACCTCATAGCTTGTTATGTGTTGAACATGTCCACTTAACCGTACATGTTTCTCTCAGTTCCTCCTCTTGAAAGTTGAACTCCAGATTCAGTTTCCTTCTGCTCCCCCAGCCCCAGAGCAGCAATATTGATCTGCTGGTTGCCTCTCAGATCCTAAGCCTGCTTGTGCCTCAAGGATTATGTTCCCTCACTTCCCCGACAGCATGAGAGAGGTAGAACCCTCCATCTATGACATTCTGCATGTGTTGAAATGGTTTGATTAATTGGTGGTTATCTAACCCTGTAATCGGTGGCCGTTTCCTCTGAAAGCTGTTCCTCTTCAGGACAATGCTATAATTACACCGTACACAAACACACACTCTGCTAAGCAACACTGGTTTTGCTGAAACCTGAAGCATTTGGAGGTTGATTTTAATTACCTATAGTGTAAAACAGAATGCTTTTAGATTGATCTCAGTATACTAATGTACATTTTATTCACTTTAGTTTTCAGAGTGCTAATCCTCAGAAAAGAGCTTGTGATCATTCATGTGATTTATTTTTTTATTTTTCACATTATTTTACTTTGAGCTGTGCACAGCAATCTGAGACAAAACGACAAACCCAGCAGACTGGCTAATCTGACCTCATCCTATAATTTTTTCCATATGTGGAATTATACTTTTGGGATAAATCATGTAGTGTCACACCATAAGCCAACAAAAATCCAGTTTTCATAGCGGAATGATTAAGAATACGCCTTTGATTAGCCTGATTTGTGATAAATAATCCATGTGGACATGTGTAATATAAAAAAAATAAAGAATACAGCATATGGCAACCTAAAGATGAATTATGAATTGGGTGCGAAGCCCATAATCCCTTGCCTTAGTTGCATGTATCATTATATTTTTGGATCTTGCATCTGCTTTGGAGTCTCTTTTATGTAACATATCAATTATAAACTGTATTTCGGAGTAAAGTGCTGTAGGTTGACTTTTGGAGTCATACAACACTAATTTGCTCGTGTCCGTTAATGCTACCTCCCGGTTTGGAGCGCGATTTTTCCTGGAATGTGACAGATATTCTCAGTGGTCTCCATGTGGCCCAGTGTCCAACACTTATGTGACCCATTAAACCAGTTTTATAGATTCTCATAAGTCCTGAATGTAGGCCAGTTTGACTAATACAAATTTCCAGATTTTCCTTACTCTGCAGGAATTACTGGGATTAATGCTATGCGGTCGAGCGGAGAAAATCCTGCCGCAGCTCATCACGTGCAGATGTGTGTGTGTGTGTGGGGGGGGCGTGCACCACAGCCGCTCACCAGATCAGATTGTGCGCCTCAGGTGACTTCAGATTACCGTCCGCACTCAAGCTGCAATCACTGGAGATGTGCACCAGGATTTCCATTCAATCGCTGGTGGTTATCAGAAATTAAAGACATAATCAGTGATTATTTCTAGAAAGGAAGAGTCGCCGAGCCCAAATCTGTGCTTCCCCTACAAATTAAGGCCAAATTTGAAGCAGGCCTGTTAATATCTCATGTTATTTCAGAGACTTGAGGCCAAACCTTCCATGGTTACTTAAGCGTAATAAAGTTCACCAACCCAGAGGTTCAAATCAAATATCTGCTGACCTTTGCCTGCTCTCTCTATGATCTCGTGAGGTATTAAGAGCATTAGCATACTGGCCTCTCATGATTTCAGGCCATTGCATTTGCTCTACTTTTCCTGTTTAGTTTCACTGCAGAACACGTGCAGAAGACGCCAACTGCCTGTTGGGGGGGGGGGGGTGCTTTGGGGAATAACCAGGAAAGACGGGATGATGCCCAGATGGAGCCCAACTGATTATCTCCACGGGGCAGCAGCAGTATTTTGGGAGATTTTTGAAGCCTCAGCTAGAACAGTAGTAGACAATAATGTGAACCGAGATAATTCCCAATGCGAGTTTGTCATTTTCATTTTCAATTTCAAAGCAGCTGCTTAAATGAAGTACTACAACTTGTCCCTGAGGTTTGTAAGATCATCCAACATTCTTCAACTAACAGTACTGTTTTTTTTGTATTTTTTTTGTATTTTCCAGGCCTTTGGACAGGCGTACACCAACCACAGGAAGGTGGCAGCGGATGGCGAGAGCCGCGAGGAGTCTCTGATCCAGGAGTCGGCCTGCAAGGAGGCCTATTACGAACAAAGGGTCCTGGAACTGCAGAACGACCTACGCCAGGCACGCAACCTCGTCTCCAATACGCAGTCTGAGAACGACCGACTGAACACCCTCTCCCAAGAGATGAAAGACGTAAGAGCGCTCTGTGCTACAAAGGTTTTAATGAATTACCGTAGTCATCTGGGTTTTCATATAGGATGTTTGTATTTCATTTTTGCTGTACCCTCGGTTGAGACGCTTTGTACAACATGTGTTCAGCCTATTAGAACATCTCTGGGGGATTGTTTATCATAGTGCATTTTATCTTTTAGAAGCCGTAGAGTACAAAAAACATTAATCCCACACATGATGAAGAAATCAGAATCCATCCACCCTGGACAAAGTCTGACCCGCTCACTCTTTACATTTACTTACCATCACAACTAATTAAGCTCATTAGGAAAGACAAGCATGCGGCTCAGTGCAGAGCGTGGGTTGTGTGTCTCTGCCACTGGCCATGCATGAAGCTGGGGATGATGGGATTTAAATTAACTAGCGAGCACTGCAGGTTGGGAATTCCAGAGAGCTTTGAAGAAAGTCAGAGAGACATGAAGGGATGAGAGGAGATGAATCATGTATAACGGCAGGGGAGAGGGAGAATGACTGGAATACTAAAGGTGGGGGTTGTATTAGCAATAGCTTGGGGGACCGTGCCTGTAAGATTGGGGAGGTATAGGTTTCTCACACTAGATCTATCGTCAGTTGGCCTTTAGATTCAGTCTAGCTTCAATCCTTAAATCAGCTTTTGTTCACCCATTTCTTCACATGTTTTCCTAAAGCAACAATACTTACATCTCCTCACTGTTGCAGTTGTCAAACTCTGTGGCCCTGTTCTCTCTAGTCTATTCCCTGTGCAAACCTCTAGTTGTGTGGTTTTTAAACCACTTGGCCAAATCTATGCTGCCGTTGGATTTAACTCATTTCCTATTTTGCAGAACTAGTTGATAATTCCAGTGTAATTAGAAGGAAGGAGTTAAAAAGGGCCTCGCTGGGTCTGACTGGGTCTTCAGCTGCTGTGCTGTTTTTCGTGTCGCCACTGCTTGAGACAGATGTCTGAGATTAGTTTAAAAGAAAATGACATGTTGTCTTCCAGCATCTTAACTTCAAGCACGCTCCACCATAATTAGGTCAACTGCTCCTAAGCTCTAACCCTAGTCGGATGTTCTGCCTCCCCACAAAGTGAAGGCCCCTGTATGACAGACAGTATTAGATTATTCATGTATCATCTCTCTCAAAGTACTGAAAGGTTGGCCTTTCTGCAGGTGCCTGTGCACATTATAAACATCCTGATGCAGCACTGCCAGCTCTAATTGGGTGTATAGAAGGGGTTAGAGTGTAAATCAGGAGGTAATGACACCCTCCAGCTGGTACTTTGGCGGGTGTGCGGGCACTAAGGCTGGCATTGTGACCTGGCTGCTGAAAGAGGCCATTGTCTCCAGGGCCCTCTCCTCTCCTCTCCTCCTCTCCTCTCCTCTCCTCTCCTCTCCTCTCCTCTCTCTCTCTCTCTCTGTCTCTGTCTCTGTCTCTGTCTCTGTCTCTGTCTCTGTCTCTCTCTACCTCTACCTCTACCTCTACCTCTACCTCTACCTCTACCCAGCCGGCCATCAGCAGGAGGGTCCCCCTACATGAGCCTGGTCCTGCTCAAGGTTTCTCCCTGTTAAAGGGGAGTTTTTCCTTGCCACTGTTGCTTGTCTGGGGTTAGGACCTGGGATTCTGGAAAGCCCCTTGAAACAATTTTGATTGTAAAAGACGCTATATAAATAAAAATTGATTTGATTTGAATGAAGGAGGCCCAGAATATATTTGAGAAATGAGGAGGCTAATATTCATTGCAGCGCCATGTTAGATAATTCTGCTTTGCTGGGATGGTGTGACTGGTCACATTGAGTCAGGAGGGAAATTAAATGACGTAGATTCCTTATTGAACTGCAACTAAGATCTTTATGCTGGGAGCCTCCACGCCACCAACTGAAGGAAAGCATGCATAACGCCAACAAATTGCAGTTTTCCTTGTGTGTTGTTCATAAATCGTCCCTACAGGGTTCCAGAGATCTGAAACGTCACCGAGAGAAAAACTGCTTTTGTCTGTATACACGATTCATTTCTTTCCAGTGCGTCAGCTGGATGCGTGCGTCCCATTTAAGCCTCACAGACAGCTCCTGTGCCAGTAGCACAACTGTTGGCCCCAAGCGTAGACAAGACACAAGTCTAATCACTGCTACGGCACATTACAGTATTGAACCTCAACAAAGAGCATGAAACCCTGTTAAGAGCTTCAGTCTGATAGGCATGACTTCATTAAAGTCAGAGATAAACGCCTACAGTGACGCTGCCATAATCCTCCCTGAATGGGGATCTTTTTATGGCAGCATTTGTAATGAAATATCAAGAATACCAGTGTAAAAAAAGGATAGTACTGATGTAGTAAAGAGGTCTGTTAGCTGTTTCCTGTTATCATCCACCTACGTAGCTGATCATCCCACTCCATCGCCGTGGTGACCGTAGATTACCTTCTGTATTCTGCTGGTTATCTGCTGAAGGCTACGTTTGGTGAGTCAAGTCAGCACCACCCATCGTGGCGACCTGGAATTTATCCAAGTTCTTCTGGGTTATCTGAACATGCCTCCCAAACAATCTCCCAAACTCAACCCTATCTATCAAGCTGCATGTCTCCCAGTTCTATTTTTAGCCGTGAGGAGGCGAGTCCTGTGGTATTGAACCCAGCCGATGTTTATGCTTTGGCGTCAGAGGTCCGTGTCTCGCAGGAACAGTCAGATTTTCCGCACCCATTCACTTAGTTTAATGGATGCAAATGCTTTTTTTGTGCCCAGGACTACACTCTCATCCCATTGACCCCAGAATCACTCATTCACTATTAAGTGCACGCTGGCACACTTTACCAGAGTGGGAGAAGAGTGCTCAGCCGTGCACCCGCAAGGCTCTTCTGCATTTTTTTTCCTAAATTTCTCAGTGAAAAGTGTGACCTTGACACCGTTTCCTCTTCTTGATGGTGTCGGGGCAGACTGAATGGAGTGACAGTGGCTTGCAGCGAAAGGAGGATAAAAGCAGATACACTTTCAAGCACAATATGGTCTGACAGTAGCTATGGGCTCTTGGGTTTCATTATTCCTTAGCTCTGTCTAAATCAATATCACAGGGGTCAGGCTGTGCTGCATCTTTAATTCCTTCCTCATCTCACTGGAGTTTAAACCTGGGGTGGCTCATGCTTGTTCGTGTCAGGGTTCCACAACCTTTAGAATCTAAAGTTTAGATGCTAAGACTAAAACCTGGACTAAAAACAATGGACCCAAAGGCTGGTATGAAAGAGAAATCCAACTGTAACTGATACATGACCTTTAAAAGCACCGCACACTAGGAGCTGTGACATTTCAGAAAATAAGAGCTGTAATGGTGTTGATCTTGCTAAATGGAGGTCAGTGTTGTTAGAAAGAGAGGCAAGAGAAGAGAGATTTAACACTGTATTGCCAACCAGTGACTCTCGAACCATTTGTGGACTCTTCTGCATTTTGTAGTATTAGAGAGGAAAAGCAACCCAGTACAAATGCACTTTGGTGAAGTAAATCATGACATTGGCAGAGGGTGACATTAATGTCATCAGAGAGGGGGGAACACGTGTAATAGCAGTATGTATCTCTATGTTTTTGTGCCATCTGGGAGGCTGGAAAGCACTTTATAGAGCTAATAAATACAGATTTTATAAAGGTCCACACAGGTTAAAGCTTAAAACGCATCCCAACACCTAACAAAATTTTGTAGAATTTCTTCAGTTTTCCTCAGTCTGTAGGCCACCTACTGTGGAAGTCTGTTGTTTTTTGTTTTAACTGCTACACATTTTAGAGGAAATTGAGACATATGTCTACGTGTGGGTGTATCCAAGCAGCTGTCATGTGTAGTCATTGGGGAGGGGGGGGGGGGGGGGGGGGGGGGGGGGGGGGGGGGGGGGGGGGGTCATCAGTCACCCACAGCCCAGGGTTTCAACAACACACAGTTCTCAGGAGAGAATCCTGCTCCTTCATCTAATTGTCATTCAGTCCAGACCAGCAGTGACTCACATGGCCAAACCCCGATGAGTTCACTTAAAACACCTCATCCAGCAGCAAGGCAGGGGACCCCCCCCCCCCCCACCACCACCACCAATGTCGGAGGTCAGCACCCTGCAATGAGACCTAATCAGACTGGAGGAGGTCCTCAATCACGTTCTCTGGTGGCCTATATTCAGTGGGATCATAGAGAGTTGACCCTCTAGCAGAGACTCATAACCTCGACCGGGAAAAGAGCTGAAAACCAGCCGGCACAGCTTTGAGCTATAAACAAGGGATTACTCCTGCAGTGTATCTACACTAATCTTGTTTTTTCTTCACTTTGGATCCTTTTCAGATGTCAACATCATGCTACAGACTTAGAGATGGAACTGAACTTTAGGTAGACTGTGATACTACTTTGATGCAAGGACAACAGAGAGGTTGCTAAATTCACCTGCTCTTTTAGAATTTAATGCTGTTCACAGTGTTTGCTTTACAGTATTCCTCCATGATGCCCACACACGCCTTTTGTCTTTTTTTTATAAAGAGCAAGGTCGATCCATCTTCAGGGAGTATCCCCTTACTCATTGCTTTTATCTCATCCTCTAATAGCCATCGGCTGAAATGTTGCCTGTTGTGTTGCTGGGCTTTTGTGCTCGGTCTGAACCAGACAGTGAGGGTAGAAGGGCACTTACAAGCCCTAAAGCCGGAGCTGTAGACAGGGCAGGTATGTGACAGGTGGCTCTGCCCAGCCAGGCCGATGGGATCCATCTGGCTTTTAGTTTAGTCTGTGCGTGCAATTTGGGGCAAGGTTGGTTCTTATGCTTCCCTGGACTTTAAAAATTTAATAAACCTTTTTCCCGGACGGCAGCAGAAAAGTTTGTGTAGTTGTTGTGTATTTAGAATCACTTCATCCGGTTTGATTTCTTTACTGGCCACAGCCACTTTAACATGAATGATGAGTCTGACCAGATGGGAATCCTTACTTAGCAAGTCTTAAAGTGTAATAGAGGAAATGTGACAGGAACAGTTAGAGTAACGCCTCCCTTCTCACCCACACCTTGTCAAATAGCATTGAAGTACTGATGTGCGATACCTCTGACACCCACAGCACAGCCAGATGGTGGAGCTCCAAAGGAACCAACTGCGTGATGACATTAAGGAGTACAAGTTACTGGAGGCCCGTCTGCTGCAGGATTACACCGAGCTGGAGGAGGAGAACATCTCACTGCAGAAGCAGGTCTCCGTGCTCAAACAGAGCCAGGTGAGGATGGAAGCGGGATACACAACTGATGAGGTTGTGGTACCGAAAATAGGCCTGTCTTGAAGGATTCAGCCTGGCTCATATTTATTCATCATGCATTCATCTCGTGTCTTTTATTGCTACTATATTCACTTGATGTCAGATGCAAATGAGTGACGATGTCCTGTATTCACACGCTACACTTGACGGAAGCATCTGTCCATTCAAACATCTGAGAACAAAAGGAATTCCCAAATCCAATTACTCTGAACCTAATTGAAAATGACAAAGAATCAATGTATCTTTGACTACCATTATCTTGAATAATTCTTTTTGAATCGACTGCTTTGGGGAGCATAAATTCCATCCAAGCTGCATCTTCTGGCTTTTTTTCCCTCCTTAAATCAAAACATCCCCTTTTCCCCATTTCCCAGGTGGAGTTTGAGGGTTTGAAGCACGAGATCCGTCGGTTGGAGGAGGACACCCAGTTCCTCAACAGCCAGTTGGAGGACGCCATCCGCCTGAAAGAGATCGCCGAGCGTCAGCTGGGTGAGGCCCTGGAGACCATCAAGACCGAGCGCGAGCTGAAGGCTTCCTTGAGGAAAGAGCTGTCCCACTACATGAACATCGGAGACACTCTGTATAACAGGTTGGGAAAAAAATATGATGAGCTTCTCATTGTGAAGAAGTCACAATGATTTCATTGTTAAACAAAATATCCTCTTCTCTCTCAGCCCACTTAGCATTTCTCTGGACGGTCTAAAGTTCAGTGAGGACACCGCCACCGAGCCCAACAATGACGAGGCGCTCCACGGCTATGACAACGACTTCACAAAACTGGCCAACGCCATCAATTATGACAACTGCGTCTCCACACCCAATAAGGAGCTGTTCCATCCGGCGCCGAGTCTCGTAGATGACCTGCTGAGCGAGCTCAACATCTCAGAAATCCAGAAGCTCAAACAGCAGCTGATGCAGGTTCGTTCTTCTTTAGTGACAACACAGTTGCAAACCTTGAAAACATGGAGATCTCAACATTTACACCTGACCAGAAGAGCGTTTTCACTTCTTCCTGCACTAGCTGCAGCAGTGGTTGAGCTCATCGGTGCTGCGTTCTGTGCAGAGAGGAGAGATTCAGCAGAAAGCTGGGTTAAAATGGCTGAACCTCACTGATTGACTGATCCTTATTTTCTCATTTAAGTCTGATTGGTCACATCTCAGGGATACTGTGCTGCTGCAGGGGATCTAAATCCCCTCCCAAAAAGCTAATCCAGGGAGATGCACACACACACCCTTCAGGCTCTGATGGGTTGTGAGGCAGCGGGTGGTGGCACCAGTAGACCACCATCTGTTTGTTCATCACCCCTTGAAACCCCCAGCCACAATTAATATGGCGCCATGGTAACCAGGAAGTACGGGAACCTGTGGATAGTAATTGTTCTGAGGTTTATGAGATTATTTTCCCCCCCTTTTATCAAATGTCAACACAATTGCTGGATTATTGTGTGCCTACAGAGACCCCCGCTTGGGTTCTTAACCTGAATTGTGGTAAATCTGCTGGACATTCCACACATTGACATTGCAGATCCAGTCACGCGCAGTCATGCTCAGGAGTTTGTGTGAAAGATGAGCCACTCTGGGTCTCTGCCAATGCTGAGTTGAAGCTAGACCAGCAAATTGTCAAGGTCAACCTGACTTTGCTTCTGAGCAATGAGCCTCTCCAGCTCTGGCAACAGGACATAGACGATGGATGGAGTTACAGTACCAGATGTTGTCTGAGATATCTGGAAATACATCACACACAAAAGGATAATGAGCAGTAGTTTTACTGTTTTCTGGGTCTCTGCCTCTTCTGTCAGATGGAGCGGGAGAAGGTCAACCTGCTGACAACCCTTCAGGACTCCCAGAAGCAGCTCGAGCAGGCCAACGGTGCTCTGTCAGAACATCAGGACAAGGTCAACCGTCTCACAGAGAACCTCAACGCTATCCGTAAGCTTCAGGCCAGCAAGGAACGCCAGTCTGCCCTGGACAACGAGAAGGAACGTGACAGCCATGAAGATGGAGATTACTACGAGGTTGACATCAATGGGCCAGAGATTCTGGAATGCAAGTACAAGGTACCTGTCCTCCTCCATTGTTTTGGAAAAGAAACAGTTTTTAAAATCTAGAAGGGGGAATTCTCACCTCATAGCTGCTGTTCTTCTTTACTAGGTTGCTGTGTCGGAGGCTGGAGAGCTGAAGGAGGAGCTGAAGACGCTCAAGGCAGAATACCAAACCTGTCAATCACGTTATGAAGATGATCGTGCCCGTCTAGAGAGTGATGTCACAACCCTAGGAGAGAAGCTGGCGTCTCTGGAGAAGACCAGTCACATGGACAGGGAAGAAAAGAACAAACTAGAGACAGAGTTGCGCAAGGTTAGGAGTTACGCATTATATTGCAGAAGTGGTTTCTTTTATCCTTTGTATGAGGACTTTAACGTGATTATTCCCTCCTTCAGCTGAGGGATGTGGCCGGTGAGTCCCAGGGCAGCCTCAGTGTGGCCCAGGATGAGCTGGTGACTTTCAGCGAGGAGCTGGCGACCCTCTACAACCACGTCTGCATGTGCAACAACGAGACACCCAACCGCATCATGCTTGATTTTTACAAAGAGGGTAAGGGAGTTCGGAGCAGTCCAGAGGGCCGTGGCCGGCGCTCTCCCATTTTGCTCACCAAGGGCCTGTTCCCCGAGCCTGGCAAGACCGATCTAAGTGACAGAGCACCTTCACCAGTTTCCTCTCTGCCGTCTCCCGTGTCTGATCATCGCCGCGAGCCCATGAACATCTACAACCTGGTCGCCATCATCCGAGATCAAATCAAGCACCTGCAGCTGGCCGTGGACCGCACCACGGAGCTGTCGCGCCAGAGGGTGGCCTCCCTGGAGTTCGGTACCGTCGCCGACAAGGACAAAGAAGCCTGCATGGAGGAGATCCTGAAACTCAAATCCCTGCTCAGCACTAAGAGGGAACAGATCGCGACCCTGAGGACCGTCCTGAAGGCCAACAAGCAGGTTGGTGGGCCATCTTTTCTGTGTCTCCTAGACGCACGGCAAATGTCAAATAACTGGGTACGGCTGCCACAACATTTGTCAGAAGAAACAGCAGGAATGGGAGGTCGAGCTATTTCAGGTCTGTTCAGCTGTTGCAGCAAATGTGCTGTAGATGAGATCTGTAGACCTGCGGGTGGAGACAGCGGCCCTACGATGCCAGCTGCCCTGTGTGGGTGGTGGTGATGAGAGAAGATAAAGATGTTTCAGACTGTGTTTACGGTTGCTCGGCTAACCCTTTCAACGATGGATGCGATTCTCTCACAAACACAAAAGTCCATAAATCACATACATTGAAAAAAGAAACGGCTGCATCCGGAATCTGGATCCGTTCTGATCTGGATTCTAGAGCAGTTAAAGGCTACAACTGTTGACCTGGGCCACATCCTCAGATTCCAGAGAGGAAATACCTCCCGTTGCCTTCCGCCCCCTCTCTTATCCTTGTATTCCTCTCTTCTGCCCTCAGACAGCTGAAGTTGCTCTGGCCAATCTGAAGAGTAAGTACGAGAACGAAAAAGCCATGGTAACCGAGACCATGATGAAACTGAGGAATGAGCTCAAAGCCCTGAAGGAAGACGCTGCCACGTTCTCCTCTCTGCGAGCCATGTTTGCCACCCGGTAAGAAACCACCAGTCTGCCCCCTTTAATATATATCCTGAAAAATAATGTCACCAGGTAATCTTAAAATGGGATTATGGAATTATAAACCATGCTCAGCCGATATTGTTACGGTTGTAGCGTATTATTGTTGCTGCAGCATAAAGAGGATTGATTGGGAGAATCACAATTAGAAAAGGATCCTCACATTGAAGCGCACAGAAGGTATCTAATCTGGATGTCATGTAAATATGTCACCTAATGGCGTGTGTGTGGGGATCTGTGTGTGTGTGTGTGTGTGTGTGGGGGGGGGGGGTTATGATGCGTAGACACACTTGCTAATCTTTTCTGATTCCAAAGAGAAGCCGGTCAAAGGTTCTGTTCATAATCCCATCTCATCTTAGTCTGGATTACACATTGGTCGGTGAACACGTAGTAGCCATAATGTTTGTATGGCTGTTGGTTCTATACTGTAGGTGATGCTAAGCATATCTTAATGTTTCATTTCCTCTTCACTGACTGAGCCTCCTAAAGTCAATAATGCAGACGTATTTCATGGGGGGGGATGGTGCACTGCAGAGCCAGATGGTCAAAGATTGGAGGTGCTGAACAGGTTCCACCAGCAAACCGGAGCCATAAAAGTCTTGTTTTTTTTAAAAAAACAGAAGTGAGACCAACAGATTCTGAAGTAGTATCTGATGTTTTAACAGCACAACAGCTTCTTGTTTACTGCGTGTGTTCCCCACCCGGGGTCAGAGCGCCCCCCCTGACGACGGCTCTGCCGCTCCTGCAGCAGCATGATTTACATTCTGCTTATGGCATTCAGTATTGGTATGCTAATTCACATCTATATGGTACACAGTCGGATTGGGACCCTCTTTGAGAAGCTGAGGGACTCCCTCAGAAAGTTTTCCCACACTCCCCTGCTTTGTATCCGCCCTTCAACCACCCCCCACAAGCCCCCTTCCATCCTTCCTCACCACCAAATACTGAGTTCTCTAATCAACTAGAAAAGAAAGAGGGGAGAAGAATTAAAGCCCACTACAGCAGCGATTTGAGAGTCGCTGAGAGATTTTATTTGTAGGAAAGAGCAGAGATTCTCTAAAGATGGATGTGAAACTGAAAGTTCTTTGTATCACCTTGTGCCGCTAAAGCTCACTTGAGATTTACCTCTTTGTCCCTGTGAGCAGGTTATTAGAGGCAGATCTCTGAATGCTTTTCATGCGCCCGTGTCTGCTTGTCTGTGCTCCGGCAGCAGTCTGGTGTCATGTTCTCGCCGGGCTCCGGCCTCCAGCATTCCTGAGTCGTGTCTCAACACCCTCTCAGAATTTTAGCCTCCTGAATCCAGAAGGAATCCCCCTGTTACCAACAAGCCCGTCTAAATTCACTCCCCGTTCTTTTTCTTTCTTCTTCTCTGTTTATTTGCCCCTGTGGGCCCCCTCCCAGCAATGACCCCGGACCCACTGTGACGCAGCTGCAGCTGATGTGGAGAAAACATGTTTTAATGAAAGATTCCTAATGTGACCACGTGATAGACTTTCCCGTGAAGAGTGAAGCCAAGTACGGATAAAATTCTTGTTTCTCAAAAATGTAAACATCAAAATTCAGACTGCCTCCCACCCATGAGCACCCCCCCCCCCCCTTATTGTGCAAAACACCCCACCAGAAGGGCAGAAAGGCTCCTATTGTGTCCCTGCCGTCCTCAGAATAGACTCCTCCACTTTTTCCCGGGAAAAATGCACACCCTCTTGGCCCTCTATGCAAAAGAGTCTGAACTGACTGAAGGTGCAACAGCACCCCCCCACCCCCCCAGCCCCCCTCAATTCACAGTGGGTTAAATGAAGCAGCACTGATCTTTGTTGTCTGGGTGTGTGTCCCACTGGGAATCAAACGGTGTCCACAGGAGGGGAGGGTGTGGATTATGTATGAGGTGTGGTCCCGCAGGACCAGGGTTCACGTGGCCCCCAGATACATGCACGCTGAACATCTTCTCTCAAGACACTGAGGAAATTAGAAAATGAAGGTTTTTGCATTTTTAAAGTGTATCCTAGCAGTTTTTATTCACACCGTACCATCTTGCCCTGTAAACTGATTCCAACCCAGTCTCTCCTGTAGGATCTCAGGGAGGTTGAGTGACGTTTGATGTCCCACTGGAACAATTGTGCTACAAAGCAAATTGTGTCTGAAAGCGAGAAAGAAGCATCAAAGGGGGAAAAAGGCTTAAGATTCAAGAGCTCAGAGAGAATATTGATCGAGAGATGAAGATGAAAAAGAAAGCATGCTCTCAGTCAGACTGTGATCTGAATAGCAACAGCTCAGACAGCAAATGCTATTATCTTGCATCCTTTACATCTTTCCTCCTCCTCTAGTTCCTCTCCTCAGCCACTTTCTCAGGTGACACGAAAACCATCTTCTTAGCCGCCCCCAGGCTAATGCCGTCACCGTCCGTGTCTGTGATCCATTCTTAACCTGTGCACATATGCCCCTCGTGTTATTCAGGATGGAAGCCGCCTTGGTGCTGGAAGGTTCTCGCCAGTAACATTAGAAACAAATAAAAAACAACAAAATAAACGTCAAATATCCAAAATTCAGGATTTGCTTTAATGTGCCCTTGTACCCAAAACATGGCCGCGAAGGCTGTGGACAAAATCTTTATTTGATAAATAAATGGCTGATGAATTAGTGCTCTGATGAGGTCTAGCAGGTCTATACAGTCTTTGAGGCAGTGGCGCCATCTAGTGGCAATAAATGACTTCTACCCCATTTCACCGGTGTCTTTTTTCCTCTCTTCCTGCAGTTGTGACGAGTACGTCACTCAGCTGGAAGAGATGCAGCGGCAGCTGTCTGCGGCAGAGGACGAGAAGAAGACCCTCAACTCTCTGCTGCGAATGGCCATCCAGCAGAAGCTGGCTCTCACGCAGCGGCTGGAAGACCTCGAGTTCGACCACGAGCAGGTACGCCGGGGAGGCAACTCCGGCCGCTCCAAGGCGCGCAGCAAGGCCCCCACCGGCACCTCCAACGGCTCGCATGTAAGTCAGAGTCTCACCTGCTCTGGCTCTGGCCGTCCGGAGCCCAACAATGCCCTGCCCAACGGCATTGTGGGAGGTCCCACTGTCTTCTGCAGTGAGAAGTACAAGATCTACTGCGACTGAGAAGACCGTGTGAGGGACTGCTGTGTACAGACGGGAGGGGGGGTCTCTGGGCGAGACCCTCCCTGCATTAGTGTTAAAGAGCCCCACTTTGCTCGCTTTGCTCCCTGGCCAGCCTGCGCTCCTCCAGGGTCTGCCGTGTGACTAACCAACCGCTCTCGTGTGTGCTAGCGTAAACGCTTAGGGGAACGCAATACATGTACGTTGTGCACTAGGCGTCTGGACTGTAGTAGACATTTTTGGCATGCAGGTTGTAGGGCCCCGGTTATATTGGGGGTTTTGTGGATCTTCTGAGGTGTCTATTCTTTCCACTGTCACAGTGCTGTGCATACAATGTCAACGGTGGCGGTTTTGTGCTCGTCCATTCGCCCCCTGAGTGTTTTGCCTGGTAACAGTAACACATCGTTGTGGTGGGTTTGTAAAGAGGGCGTCCATCGAGACTCGATGACGTCCTCCCCTCTTCGGCATCGGTGCTCCTTTAAGAAAAGCCTCCTCCTCTCCTGGTGCCCCCAGGATTGACCAGCAGCCCACTGTGTAATCAGGTAACTCTAAAATATGCAATCTCCTGGCTGATTGCCGGGGGGACACACTCTGAATCTACAGAAATCCCAAAAATAAACTCCAAAGTGGTTCGGCTGCCTGTTGACCGTTGGAATTTCCGGGGCAGAAAAGGAGCACCTGCGGCCACAATCTTCTTCCATCAGGATCAGTTCGAAGCTGTGATGCTAGCACACCAACACTAAAGAGTGGGTAGATTTGCATGGCTTTGCAGCTGAAGATGCTTATCGATTTTTGTTTTATTTTTTAAAAACTACTGTTTCCTGTTGTCAGGCGTGTTGGTACAAGACAAACGCGTGTGTTACGGGGCTTTACGCTGCAACACTGGCAGTTTATGTGGTGTTCAGTGAAGTACAGGAGGGCTATTCCATGTGACCCCATGTTCCAAAGGATTCTTTCAGAGCCATAAATTAGAAGAGAGGAAGAAGGTCTGACAAATCAGTTTTCATACCCAATTGAAGTGCACTTCAACATAGGTGCCTCAGGTTCCTACTTCTGCTAAAATGGATACGATTATTGTGGAGCGATACAATGTAAACGTTTTTTTTTTAATAGGAAGCAAATCGTAGAAGAGCACAATTCACAAAGAATCCGCAACCCCACCGTCCGCTCGGCAAAAGTGCCTGTCGAACCAAACACACGATATCTTTATCTTTACCTGCTGGTCTACAGCCCTGTCCTGTCTCTACTTGATGTGTCGCTCTTCTCCTCCCTCTCCTCCGCTCCATCCCTTCGTCGCCTCTCTCGGAGAGATTTGCCGCCGAATGCTCATGATGCCTGTTATCTTTGTCCTGTTGCCCCGTCGCCATAACGACCTTCTCTCTTTTAGATTGTCAGCAGCTTGCTCCCCCATCACCGCCGGTCTCCCTTTAACTAGAATGAGGAATTGTGGGGTGAAAAATGTTGGTCAGGTAATGTTCTTTTTACGTATGTTGTGCTTGCCTGTGCGTGCTTATGGGAGTCCAAATGAAGGGCCCTCGTCTTTACGTTTTTAACCTTTGCAAATGGATGAATATTCATTTATTTTGCTTTTGACGTGTTGGGGGGTAGAAAAAAAAGCAATGTACTCTTTTAGTAAACACGTTAGCTTTAGCCCCTTGTGAGCTAGCGTTACGCAGATAGAAAAAGATAAGTGGGGCTTGTGTTTATTAAGTCCGTGTATCGCTCGTGGATTGTAGACACTCTAGTTTTATGACGCTTAAAGCAGGGTTGATGCGAGGAAACCCTGCAAGGGTGATCAAAAAGCTCTAATCTTACTCCTAACGCGGCAGGTTGTAATCTTGCAGGATCCGACCGCAGTATTTCTTCCTCTTTTAACTCAAAAGAGGAAGCTTGAATCTTTTTCTTACGATGAACCAGTCAGCCCTGCTTGAGTGTGCATCCATAAGACACAGCACAAAGCATGGTGGCCAGGATATTATATTTATTAGAGGGGGGGAACCAACCCTCATTGGAGGGATTTGCTTAACTTTCTAGTGTGATACGTTCAGTTTCCCTCACGTTTGCACCGCCTGGGGAAGCACTTTTGGCCGCTCAGGAGGGATAACTGCTCTAATTTTATAAAGCGGCTCCTGAGAGAGGAGTCCAGAACAAAAACCAGCTGTTTCCAGGAGTCCTGGAGAAACTTTGGAGGGTAAAAAAGTGAGAAGACCTTTTTTCTCTCAGATTAGCCTAGCGTCCCCTGAGCACGTCGGTGCAGTTGGAGACTAAGGGTGTGACAAGCACCGCCTCCCTCCCTCTAGATTACTGAATTCATGGCTCATCAGGTGTCCTAACCGCACACCACCTGAGAAGCTCCTCCTACCTCTGCTTGCAGGCTCCTCCCACTCCACCTTTGAGTTGGATTATTACAACACATGACTCATGTAGAACCAATAATATGCCTGCACGTCAACTCCATAACTCATTAATCACACACTTGCATGACCCATGAGGTGCCCCCGCTCCTGGTGACGGGATCTTTCTCCTCGGATTTCACGGTACATGTGAGTTATTGGCTTCCTGACGCGGCAACAGGCCCGTTTCGATGCTCCTAACATGGCTTCTGTCGCCTCCACTAACAAACTTCTCCCGTGTTTGAGTGACCCAACTGCCAGTTGACACGAACTCTGACCAATTTTTTTGTTTGTTTTCCTTCGTTCTTGCAGTCATTACTGTAGCCGTGCACGGACGGCGACGCACCGGCGCAGGCTCCGTTCTCACTGCTGATTCTTTTTCCTTTTTTTAAACCAAAAAAAAAGCAGAATTTTTTATCAGAATTGGACAGATTTTGCCACTGATGGAAGTTAATTTCTCACAGGTCCGACTGAAATTCAGAGCTCAGCGATTGGTACCAGAACCAGAGGCGATGAGGTTTCTGGGTGTTATTACAAGTTTATTATTCCTGATTTACATATATATTTCATTTTTA
This sequence comes from Takifugu rubripes, assembly GCF_901000725.2. Taxonomy (NCBI): domain Eukaryota; kingdom Metazoa; phylum Chordata; class Actinopteri; order Tetraodontiformes; family Tetraodontidae; genus Takifugu; species Takifugu rubripes. The sequence goes on along the minus strand of NC_042287.1, from coordinate 13,211,909 downwards.
AGTTTATTGTTTTTGTTAATCTGTGCACTTTCATTATATAGATCTATAACTATTATTAACCTCTAGGAAAGCGTAGTAGTATTATGGTTTGTGAGTTCTTCAGTATAAGTTCTAGACTATAGGATAATATGCATCTTAACATCTGAACTTAAAAAAAACACAAGCTATTTGCTCCTGTAAAGGCTCCACCAACGTACTATTACGGTTTAATCCTCAAGATTTTACTCATGAAATCATTTTAAAGTTGTTTTTGTTGCATCTGATGCTGTTGGTTTTCCTTCCTGTTTGTTCTGCTGCCATGTTCTTCACAAAAATCCAGGGTGATCCAATTCTGGGGTTTTTTCATGTATTTATTATTCCTAGGAATAGCTCGAAATAACAATGAAACTTGACGACGCTCCGATTCAAACAGGTAAGTTGTGTTTTGGGGGGGAAAGCCGCGATGCTTTCCCCGGCTTCTTACCGAGAGCGTTCAACTGAAACCGGATCACTGGCCTCCAGAATCCTCTGCAAAAGTGCGTTGATTAAAATTCCAAATTGGAATTGCTCCATTCTCTCTTTGTTTATCGTGCCAGATCCTGGTGCACCGTTTGGATCAGAAAGAATTGAGACTTGGGTGGAAGCGAGACACCGGCGTGGGCCGCGGCTCGGCCCCCATTTATTTCTTTTCATTGGTTTGGGTCTTCATTTCTGACCAGTAGTGCCTTCCATTGTTTCAAGGGAGAATTTTAGACTAGAGTTTTCTGTTTTTTCTGTTTTTTATAGGTGAGGAGTTTGGGTTCAAACTGTGAGCAGCAATAATTGCTAAGGGAACGCGTCCCCACATCTGCACGAGGGAACCGATAGTGTTGAAATTAGCTCGATTAAACTCAAATTGCTTTGAATTCTGCAGGTCGGTGATCCACCTAATAAAATCAGGGGTATTACGATAAGGTTTTTGTTTGTTTGTTTGTTCTTGTCAAACTTTGGGAACCAAAAGAAATCCCTTTGGCCTCCTGTTGTTGAACGAAACGCCCCGGGCGTCCGTGTGCGGGGGCCCATCCGTGGGGGGGGGGACATCGACGTATCTATAGCGTTATTGGGTGGCGGTGATATGATATCAATAGTATTGTTGAGGGGGAAGAACGCGCTCTATGGGCGCGTTCTTTTCTTTCTTTTCGTCCTTGGGTTGGTTTTCTTTTTGTTATCATGTTGGGGTTGTTTTTTTCTTTTCTTTTCTTTCTTTTTTTTTTATTTTTTACTCTGGACTTTTTTTTTTACGTCGTTTTCCGAACGCGGTGTTTTCAGGAAACAGAAAACAGGATTAGCATCAACAAGCTCGATCGGCGCCACCGCAGCCCAGGCTTGTTTGTTGAGGCATTAAAGTTACCAATATGGAAGCTAAAAAAGACAAAAGTGCAATTCAGATACTGTTTATCATTTTTAAAAAAGAAAAAAAAGGTTTTCTGTTTGCTGGAAGCGACAGCGTTGTGATAAGTTAAAAAAAAAAAAAGCTGTGCAAACTTTATATTGTCATATTGTGTTTCAGTATTGATCCATAACGAGAGTTTGATATCTTTATATGAAATAACGACTTCATCTGTATGTTGGTATTTATTTGAACTGTCATGCAGTACTGTAATCTCAACAATTATGTGCATTGATTAGTGGCATATTGATTACAGCTAATTGTCATATGCATGTTTCCCCAGTCATGGGACCTTTACACAGGACGGAAAACAAACGCGCAAAATTGTTTCAAAGTGTTTCAAAAAGATGTTTCGGATTAAAGAAGTTGCGTCCGACGTATTACTGCTGAACTGACCCTGCGGAAGCGTTCCGTTTGCTTTCTGGTGCCGAGGACGTCTGTGTAAAGGTGGTCATGCTGGCTAAAATAAAGAAATGTGACTCGACGTGCAGGAGTCTGCTGTGGTTATTCGGATGCTGAAGGGTTAACCGGGGAGGTGGCCGCTCTGCAGCCACGGCGTCTCCTCGGAACGTTAGCAGCTGGAAACCGGGAGCGGGGGAACTTCCCAGCTGTTCCAGCGGCTCCAGGACTCGATCACATTTCACACAATCCCGCTCCCCCCACACCCTGTCCGGGACCTCTCTCCCTCTCTCCCTCTCTCTCTGCATCAGTCTGCGCACTCATCCCTCTCTTTTTGCCTTCTTTTCCCATCCCCTTTCCTTCCCTCCCCTCTTCCTGCCTTCTGGAGATACACCCTCACACTGAGCGGAGCCTGTTCCTCTTGACCTTTGCTGCTCCACCACTTCCTGTGCAGGCTCTGGAGGCCGGAGTTTGGCCTAATTAATGCCGTATTCTTCCTTTTTCTAAAAAGCAATAATAAATAGAGGAAATAACTGCTCTTTTAGAAATTCAAAAACAAAGCGCCGAAGCTTCATATTAAAGCATTTACTCGATTTTCTTAGTTCCAGTTCAGATCTTCTGGATTTGTCATTAGGTTTTACACCAAACCCACATTTTGTGCACATACTGGTGTGCATATTATTAACCTCTGGTCTAGATGATGTGCAATGGCACGGTATTAATGTGAGCCAGGGGGGGCAAGTCATTACACCAGAGCAACAGTAGAGCCTTTGTCAGCACCTGCCTCCTCTTACTGTACATTTCAAGACTTGAGTGGCAGGAGCCATATAGGTCAGTGGGCTTCATACCTTTGCACCAGTCCCACTCTATGAAGATGTTAAGGGTGGGCAAATCAGTCCTTGGAGGGCAGTTTTAAGCTGGGTTTTTGTGTCCTACAACCCTTTCATTCAGGATCCCACCTCCCTCCGTTAAAGGGGAGTCTTTTCTTGCCACTATTGCTTGTTGGGGGTCAGGCCTTGGGATTCCGTAAAGCACTTAGAGACAATTTTGATTGTAACAGACGTAATAAAGACTGATTGATTGGTGAAAGGGATTTCTGCCTGGTAGGACACAAAACCCGGCTTGAATTCGCCCCTCGAGGACTGGATTTGGCAGATACCTGTGATAGAGGTTCACCCTGGTGCAATGCCACACATCGCCACTTGATGTCGCTGTATCACAGCTGATTAGATCTTCACATTTCAGTCACGCGTGTGTGCGTGCGCGTGTGTGTGTGCGTGTGCGTGCGTGTGTGTGTGTGTGTGCTAACAAAAGAGTCTTCTTCATGTTTACAAGCCCGGGCTGTCATGTGAGGAGTCCATGTGGAGCCTAAAGGAACAGGCGGCTGTGATCAGCTGATCTGGAGACAGCACAGGCCTCACATGGACACATCCACACATCTACACTGTAAAAATAAAGCTTTGAAAAGCAACTATGCAGAAAACAGTCAATTACCATAACATGTGTACCTGCCCGAGTAGTAACATTCCTAAATTTTGCAGCTGTTTTTCTTAAAAGCGTGACCAGTGGTGTTTGTGTGTGTGTGATCTCAGCCTTGTGCTGCTTCAGAACATTCTTTAGTCCTGACTCTGGGTGCAGGGTCAGTGTCCTCCCATCTGACTCACTTGTTATCTCCCCGCTCCCAAAGAAACTGTGGTGTCTTCTCCAACATGCCAGGTTACGGCGGAACCATCATCAGCCAAATACAGTAGGTGTTGGGTCGAGCTTTAATTTGCACCCCTGAGCAGAGGAATCGGGACTGACAGCTGAGTCTTGGGTGTGATCAGTCACATGATTGGAGTATTTGCACCATCGGGGGGGGGTTAGCACTCTGTATAGCTTATCTCACCTTTCTGAGGTGAATTTCACACCTTTGCTGCTTGACACCCCCCATTATCCTTCATTCCATCCTTACCTCACCCCCGCTCCTCCATCCTTCCCTTTGTCCCATGAATGCTGCTCTCTGCTCTGTGGTTATTAGCACTGGATCCTCGAGGGAGGTGGGGGAGAGGACGTATCCCAGGGGGAATGTTTGCGTTCTGCTCTCTGTCCCAGGCAGCATGAGGGGCAGGAGCTCCGAGCACGGGGAGGCACAAACAGGGGCTCCGGGATCCACTCTGTTTTAATCATGAGTTCACTCATCCAAGAAAACGCTATTCTCCGAAGAACAGAAGAGGGCAATGAGTTCTCCGTTGCTCGGATTTGCAAACGTCCTGGGCGCAATTGCGGCCACGGGGCAGAGGTAAAGGTCAACCACATCGCCCATCGCCCAGTGTGCGGCCAGACAGGGAGTCATTTTCCTCACAGGCCCTGCTGCTGTGATCCGAGCGGCTTCAACACGTGCAGCAGCATCCACACACACACACACACACACACACACACGGACAGACAGACAGACAGACGGACAGACAGACAGACGGTGAGGGAGGCCTGCTGGCTGCTGTCACGCCGCGGAAGAGTGGTTGGGAACAGTGGCAGCATTGAGGGAACAAGCTAACGCAGTCGTGCAAGAAGATGGAAGAAATGGACTCTGGCCACTTCTGAAGGCTGAGATCATTTGATGCAATTTCTAATATTTCTGCAATAAAATATGTGAAATGTGACAAAACCTTTGCCCCCCCCCACGTGTGTCACAGCTGTTCCAGTGTTCACAACTACTTTTACAGCAATAAACAAACATGCTAAGATACTCCAAGTGTAACCGAGGTGCTCCCGACTCCCTTTAAAGCAACAGCTGCCCTTGAAGGTATCAGAGCAGCAGAAGACTCTCAGATTTCATCAGCAACTCCGCTTTTATGACCAAAAGTGTGCAAATTCCTTCCCATGATTCACGGAGGCGGCTGACAGAACCCTTTCAGTTCCTTCCAAACTGAAGGCAATCAATTAAAAGGAGAGGAGAAGGTCTGAGCAGTGGCTTGGAAAGCCCGTGCCAGTTCGTGTTCCTGGCCTCCTTTTTTCCACACTAATGGGCAGCTGTCGGGTTTTCCGAGGCAGAGATATCTCTGGAAATAGAACTCATCCCTTTCATGACTTCACGTGACAAACCGCCTCAATGGCCGATGGGCACATCGTGGCTGGGAGTTCCATCCTGGAACATGGAAAACCTGGAAAAAAGCGGGGGGTGTTTAAACTCTGCTGACACGTTTGATTTTTATCAACGAGATTCAACTTAATTGTAGGTTTCCTTCTATTCTATCTTATCGTTGCAGCTTTCTCGAATGAATGGGACTGTCGTGCGCGCTCGCCGCGCCAGGAGCGCGCAATTCTTTTCTTTTTTTTCTTTTTTCTTTTTCCAGCGGCACACAGAGGAAAGACTTGAGGAGAGGGAGGAGTAAATCACTCCATGGCAGTGCTGTGATTCTGCTCCTAATATCACCCGGGTGGAAATCGCTCGCGTCCGTTTGGGAATCATGGAAGTGACTTCAGAGTGAGCGCGTCTTTTACGCAAAACGGTGGGGGGAGAAGGGAGAAAAGGAGACGCAGACTTCCGACGTTGGAGAGGCGAGTTGTTGCTACTTTCTCCAAGAAAAGGGGGCTGATTGAATCGAGAGGGACTGGGGAAGACGTTTGTGCAGGATGCAGGGGGTTTCAGCTACCGGTAAGTCCTAATAAAGTCTCCTCCGTCTTATCTCTGCCTTTGCTCCAAATGGCTGCGGATTGTTGCGGGATTTTCGGGGGGCTTCCCAAATGTTTTCGCCAGCTGTCAGTGGGGGCAGCTGCAGGGCCCGCATCGGCTTTCAAACTGCTCTCGGAATTGCGTTCGTTTGCCCCGCACGACCACCGAAACGGAGATTCTTAAAGGTCTGTTTGGAAAGCTTCAGCTGACACGGCAAGAATAGGAGCCAAGTCGTGCCGAACCCCGGGAGAAGCAGCTCTGACCTCACAATTGGCCTAATCTGACGGCAGAGCGCCCCACCAACACCACCCTCCAAACACACACGCACAGACACACGCGCAGAGGGAGAGACATAACGGCATAAAAGCCAACTTTAAAGTGTTGTACAAATGTTGATTATGTATGATGTATGTGAGAGAGAAAGAGACTTGATGAAGTGTGTGTGTGTGTGTGTGTGTGTGTGTGTGTGTGTGTGTGTGTGTGTGTGTGTGTGTGTTATAAGAAACGCCTCTAAACCAGTTGTTTATTATTCTCTGTGCCCAGTTTATTGTCTGTTTTTGTTGCATTTCCCTGAGTTGACAGATCTGGGACATTTGGCTTAATATCGCTGTCATCTTACCACACTGAATTACTGTGAGAACTAAACAGCTCAGAAAATTGGTTCATGTCCTAAAATCCCTCATGCACATTTAAGTGTTAGCATGCAGGCGGATATGGGGTGGGGGGGTGGGGGGGTGGTGTAGGTGGTGGGGGTCTATTAAGCGATAGAGATGGGCCCACATCAGGCAGCAGAAGACAGCTATGCAGAGGGAAAAAGAGCGTGTTTGTTGTGAGGCTCAAGGGGGGAATCGATCTACCGTCCTCCTGGCTGACTCGTTTTCCAGCAGTCCAGCAGCGTATCGCTTCTCTCCCACACACACTCTTGTTCCCAAGGCCTTGCCTTTTTTTTTTTTTCTCCAGTTCCCTTTCTCTCTCCCACACTGTCCCAGATCAATCTCTGCCGTGCCGTCACACTCCCACCCCTCAACACACACACACACACACACACAGGCAGTCAGATCAACCATGTTATTTTCTGCACTTCCCCTCAACTTTTGTGCTTCCATATGGGACAAATGCCATCCTGCGTGCTGGCTAATGCTTACTTTGGTGTGTATGATGACAGGGTTAACAGGGTCACAGCCTGCATCTATCAAATCTTTGGAGAATCTATCAAGATAAATCACTGTGCGAGCGAAGCGCAGCGAGATGGGATGGATCTGAGAACTCCATCGGGCTTTTCCGCCCTGTGAGAAGTGGATGGGCGACGAAGGTCTGCGCGTGCCAGCTCGAAGCTCCCGCACGGATCTCCTGACGGCCCGTTTAGCTTATTTATTATTAACAAAAGCTATTGGGTCTCCCCATGTTTAAACAAGCCAATGTAAACATCTCTCCCCAGTTTTAGATAAACACGCTGCACAGGAGTTCGGGGGAAGGACGGTGAGAATATTATCTGCCCAGCCCCCCTCCCTTCTCTTCAGCTCCGATGATCCCGCCGTTGCTCTTCGTGGCGCTCATTTTCGTCCCACATTTTCCAGCATCGTCTCGAATGCCAGTTTATACGTTAGGCGAGGAGAGCACTCGTGAAATCACTCTTCATGGGATCCACTTACCCTCCGATGCTCCCGAGAGCTGGTGCAGGAGAAGGCTGACCCCAGAGTTCCCCCCCAAAAAAAGACTGAGCCCAGCAGCGAAAGACCAAGGCAGACGGATTATTTGTGGTTGTTTGTGGGCGACTGCTTATTTTGGGACAGGGATGCAGTGCATGTGCCTCAGAGTCGCACATTGGGAGCTATTGTGTTTAATTAGCGACAAACAGGCGGAGCGGCTGCACACAGTGTCGGTTGTTGTTGCACTGATGGTTCATCGTGCTGCGACAAAAAGCCGCATTTACTGACTGTCAATAAGGGGCACCGAGGAATGCTCAATCCAGGAAGGAGTCGGACCTTCATGGTACCTTCAGAACAGCATCAGAGGCGCTGACAGGGGGGCGTTCTCTCACCTGGGCTCTGAAGGCATTTTACATGAATGTGGTCAGCCGCAAGGCGCCTCGGCATAAATTAGGCTGTAAAACCGGATTTTGACATGAAAGGAGAGCAGCAAGAAGGTCAGATTATGGGCTGCAGGGACCCAAGAGGCCCCGCCTCCCTCCAATTTCTGTTGTCACGTTATTCTCTGACCCTGCGTCTCCTTGTCTCCCTGCTTCTGCATGAGGCAGCGTGAGTCAGTTCCAGGGCCGATCACAAGCTCCGGGCCCGTTCTCGTCCAGCCCGGGTGTCACATTGATTTCCATAACATCGCGCCGCTCGTGCGCGGGCCCTGCGGTTCCTGAGTTTGCGGAGAACCAGCCTCAAACGCGATTCACCGCTTTTCTGCCAGGCAATTTCACGCCTCTATGTCCATCTCAGGGTCGTCAAATCCCTGCCTGAGCTGACAGCTCCACCTTGAATGCGAATCATGACGTCAGTGTGTGTCACCTCTGCCTTTTCACTTTAGAACTTTATTAGGTTTCGCTGTAAAGCGCCCAGCCTGCAGCAGGAGACGGAGTATGAACAGCCCTTGAATATGTCAAAAATTTGGGAGGGCTCATGAGCTGGCTTTGTTGTGATAGATACCTTCTGTGTGCACAGAGAATGGATCGCAGCGTCATATTGACGCTCCTGTTGAACAGGTTTTTGACTCATCGCCGAATTGTGACGCCACCGTGCAATCATCCCGCACGCCCATCACCTGCCGAGGAACGGATGAAGGTTTGGTGGCCGCGATGGCGAGGTGGCTGCCGTTGGGTGGCATGTGCGTGAATACCTGCGATGCAGCAGACGCTTACACGTCGGCGCCCGTGAGGCAAGTTTGACAACTGAGGCGGTCTCCACTGTCGGGTGGCTACGAGGTCCTCGTGCATACATACAGTGCATTCAGTAACATTTGTGGTTCATATTTCTGTCCTTTAAATTAATCATTTGAACACGTTGACACTTTCCTTGTCATTTTGTTTAAAAAAGAAACATTTACATGTAAGAATCTAAAACTTAAAATGAACGAGATGTTGACCGTTCCAGTAATATTATCGAGTATTAATTTACTCCTCTGTACAGTTTATTTCTAATTTAATATAATGTAGAAATGTTCAGAGGGGATTTTAGGAGCTGGACTGTAGCAGCATTTGTTCTGACTCAAATTCTCTTTGATATGAGGATGTTTCTGTTCAGAGTTACTGCGTTTTCCTGCGTACTGTGTTTTACTGGAGGTCTCTTGGCTTTCAGCTGTGTCTGGGCAACACACACACACACACACATGCACACACACACACTCAAACATACACTCACACAGAAGGCGGAAGTGACCTAGTTTTCTTAAATGGTACCAACTGTTGAGCGCTTCTAGAAATGGACACAATTAGCAAATGTCACCCAGCAAAGGTTCTGGCACGTTAAATGTGAAGCACTGACCCAAAGAGGCTGCGTAATCGTCATCCTGCTCATTAGATCGTGCGCCCTTTGGGCCGCGTGCTGCGGTGCGGACGTTCACGGCCTCTCTGCTGATTTTAAAATGGGGGGGGGGAAGCAGCTGTTTTATTGCGAGATCTGATAAACAGGAGAGAGAAAGTGTTCAGGTTTTACACCCGTAAATGTCGTTGGAAAAGGACCTCTGCGTCCGTCTGGGTTTCTCCTCCAGTCTGCTGTCTGTCTGCCTGGATTGGACCTTCCCTCATGAGGGGATTTTCCTGGAAAAGTCATATGGAAATATGCACTTAAAGCACGTTCCATGCTGCTTCTCTTTGTGTTTATGTGCATTTTATGAGCAAAGCTCCTTCTCAGCAAAGAAAAGTCAGACACAGTCAGTTTCCTGTTGGCACTGGTGAGGCAGGGAGGAAGAGGAGGGAGGGGAGAGCCGGGTTTGGGATGGTGGTCCTGGAAGTGTGACCCCATTGCTGATTAACCTTTCCACATACTGGCCATTAAAAAAAAAAAAAAAAAAATTGAAAACTGAAATTAGAACAAAATGTCAATTAAATAATCAAATTGACCATCAAAATGGCAAATACGTGTAACTTTTGGTAATTCACGGAATTAATTGAATAAGTGAGGAAACCAGGACTGGAAATAGGAAAACTCTGATATTGGACATAAAAACCTTTTTAGTGGGATCAGATTTGGGCCACAGGCAGGCTGGGAAAATCCTAAAGGAAGGAAGGATGAACTGTTACATTGTTATTTTTGGCTGTTCGTATGTTAACAAAAACATCTACATTCTTAACTTACATGTTGGCGTGTGGGCTCCTTGTTATTGTTTAGACTGTTTCTTTTTTATTGGCCATATTTAAGTATTGTAATTCCAGACTGAAATATCTTTGCACGGATTTGTCTATGGAACTTACTAACATGGCTTACATTATTTTATAAGCTATAGAAGTTCTGTTTTGTTACTTCCTTCCTTATTACTTTTATTATTTTCGTTATTTTAGACAGCGTGACTAGTTTTGGTGACGGCTCAGGATGTGCACAACACTTGGTCGGCCACTAGATGGCACTGCAGTGTTTTGGACTCATTTCCCCCGCTCAGAAACAGACTTCCTGTTTGAATTTTGAGTAAACACATACCGGTAAACGTCTTACTGTGGATGCAATTTCACAGGAGTATTTTTCTAGAACATGCTATTTTTTCCTCATCAATGTTTTACAATGTTTTAATCAAATTATTTAATTTAAATACTTTACACGTTCACTTAAGTCCCAGACTGTCCTTGATGACATTCAGGTGTTTTATGTGTCTTATAGTTGCTATAGTTTGTTATAATATAAACCATGTTATAGTTTATCTTGCTATATATTATTATTTCATTGTTTTAATGATTTTCTGGAACCTGACGTTCGCCCTGGAGTACAGATTCATGATTTTTTTTTTTTTTTTTTTTTTTTTTTTTAAACTAAAACCCGGTGTGATGATCTGCACTTTAAACAGTAGATGACAGCCTGCCTTCTAGCTCAGGCCATGGATGTGATCAAAACTACTGTTGGATCTGAACCCCAGACCCACCGTGCTTTACCATCCTGTCCCAGCATGCTTTGCTGCAGCCATAACTCTCATCACAGGACGGTCATAACTCCCGGCGTCTAATGAGGAGATGAGAGGTACATCCACACAGATGGATCCTGTTCCTGTCCACCACCGCGGACACTCTTCCTCAAACAGTTGTCACAGCCTTTCTGCATTTTCTTTGTCTTTCTTTAAAAGCCTAATTCACTATCCGGCACTTGATGTGATTTACATCGACCCTGGAAGGTCAAAATGTGATTAACAACAAAAACTCTGTCTCCGGATGTTTGCATTTGGTCACGTGTGAGCATCAGCTGGTTCCCTGGAAAAGCTTGTTGCTTTTCCCCCCCTAATGTTTTACACTCCTGCACCTTCGGCCGAGCGATAAATAAAATCTGGAGCGCGTGGAAAATATGTTGTTTAAATGCCATCTGTCTTCGAAACTGTGTGATGGGCCTCGCTAAGTTAGCGCACGCATGCACGCACACACGCACGCTCACGACTTTGCTTCCGTGTCTGTTTGTACCCAGTAAATCATAGACACAAAAATGTTGGAGAGCTGTGATGGTGGGCCAGCAATGTCCTGACAGAGACACTCCTCACAATAGGCACGATTCCATAACAGGTTTTGGGTTTGCTTCCCTGAACGACACCTCATTGGTATGTTCCAGTAGCAGAAATGTGACCGCTGCTCTTATTTTCAGTGTGTGTGTGTCTGTGTGTGTGTTTGTGTCACGTTTACGTCCTACTGAGTACTAACATCCTCTTTCTATGAGTAAAGTGGTTCCATTTTGATGGGCCCCACACCTCCAACGGACTCTTTGAGGGTGAAGACAGTGTCTGGGTCAGGGTTGGAGGGTTGGTTGGGATGGTTAGGGTTAAGAATATAAGCGTTTGTGTATGTGTGCATGTCTGAGGTGTCAAAGTCTTGACTCATTCACAACTGGAAGCTTGGCATGTTTTGCATTCTGTTCTCTTTTCAAGCTTTAAAGTCTGCTCACATCTCGAGTTCACGACCAGAGCTGCCTCATAAGGCGACTGTGGCTTTGCTACTGATGATTCACTTTAGCAGAGTACATGAAGCAATATTTTATATATTTTTGTATTAATGTTTTAAATAGGCTGAGCCAACTCCCCGTTCCGCGTAAGCAAAGAAGCTACTTTATATCGCTCAGTTTTGGCTAACGTGACGAGTTGATTTATTCTGTTGCAGAGGACAATGCAAACATATTAATATTCTTTGTTAAAAAAAGGAAGAGGACGATGGCATTTAGGTTCAGGTGCCATCTTGAATTCCTTGATGTGGAGTTCCAGTACCTTGTCAAAGTAACCTTGGCAACGTCCCAACAACATCAAACAGCTCTCTTCCACAGCTGAAGCTCCAGCTCACAAAAGATCACGAGCCAGCCAGGAGTCGAACCTAGAATCTTCTGATCCGTAGTCAGACGCGTTATCCATTGCGCCACTGGCCCGGCCCACTGTTGTGCTGCCATGCATTTATAGTAGTAAACACACCGTTAGCCACGCTAGTTTTGACCTGGATGATTGAGACTCTACACAGACATAAACACACAGTGATTAATGATGTTGGCTTAGTGAAGCAAAGCTTTCACACCACTCTTTTTGTGTGTTATCCATCATGTCACATCACTGCGGGTGAAATCACTAAGTGTGTGCGTCTGTGTCTCTTTCAAGAGACATTCTGACCAAAATCCCCCCACCCCCCATACACATGTACTGCAACCTTCACCATCCATCACTTTCCAACCTAACGCATATTCCTCTTTTTCTTGGCTGCAGGTGCTCTGCAGTGATGCTAAAATGTAAATTGTGTTGCCATGAGGTGGAGGTGTGTTTTAAAAACGTCAGGCAGATTGTGTGACGATGGTTTTGCGGCTGCTCGGCATCATCGCCCCCAACCTCTTTTGGTTCTTTGTGCCAGCTCGTTCCTCACGTGAACTCTGTATTTCTGTCTCTGCTGTGCAGTAATCTCTGCTGAGCCGTGTATAATCACAGGCCATCTGGGCGCCGTGGGGAGAGATGAGCCTGCAGCGTCAGATGACCAGACCTACTGCGCGTGGACCGCCGCTCATTTGCCCACGCTCACAGACACACATGTACGGTTGCACCTTTAATAGTTTCAAACCGGCGCCACGCCGCTCGCTTCCATCACGCCTTTCACGGCCACAATCAAGGACACGTGCTGTTAAAAACAGAGTTGAGGCAGCAGAAACATTCTAAACCGCTTTCGTTGTCATGTAATGATGCTCTGCTAGCAGAGGGATGCATTTCAAAGCTAAATTCTGATTAAAGCTGATGCTAAACAAGATCTCCATCCACTCTCAATCCTCTCGCTTCTCTCCTTTTGCTTTCTGCTCTGCACGCACCATCTCCATCGTGCCCCCAGGCCAGGCATCAGACCCAGGTAGAGGACCACCTTCTTGAGCAGCCCTACCCCACATGCTAGCAGATCTACAACCTCTCTTTTCTGCCAGGCTCTTTGTAATTCAGATAAGACCTCGATGCTGCAGAGAGGGTTAAATATTAATAATGAATTAAAAGATTCTCCTCGGGGTGAAATATTAATGACTTTTTCTTTACGGAGTGGTATCAACTCCAGGGAGAGGTAGATGGCGTCATCCTCCTCCTCGTTAGACTAATTTGAACACATCGTTTTGATCGAAGGTGGCTGCCAGGGTTAATATTTGAGCAGAGAAATGCTTTCAAATGCTTTCTGAAGATACACCAATTAAATCTGGCGCATACGCTAACAACACAAGCCATTCATGTTGACGATCCCTCCTTCTGAAAAGTCCAACTGATCCCTCCATTGAATCTTTGTGAACACAATTCCCAGAAGAGAAAGCCGATCCAGTGGATTAGCGAGCCCACATGAACGCCCGCCAGCAGCCGCCGAGGCCTACAGCTGTTAACCGTGTCCTTCCTCGACCTCCATCGTCTGCTGAGATTTCTCAGGTTGTTGTGTCTTCCCGGTGCTCCTGGACCTTCAGACGATGTGAGAATTTAAAAGTTATTTTCCCAGATTTGACTCTGGTACGGCGCCCGCCTCGCCCGCTTTTTGTGTGCGTGCACGCTACTTGTGGAGTAGTATGAAGATTATACGCATGCCTGGAAGCGTGCCCGTGTTTTCTGTTTGGAAAGAAAAAACCTGCAGTTGGGTCAACATGCTGTGGAATGTGAACAGTCTCCATGACAACAGCCCCGTGTCCTCCTTCCGGCTCTCATCCGCAGGGCGCACGCTGGGACGACTAAAGGGAGGGCGCCGATTGATCAGAGTTATTAAACAAAAACGCATCCATCCAAATTTTCTGGGTCTAGCTGGGCTTAAATGTTCCAGAGGTAGGACAGGGGATGATTTGAAGGCAGTTTTTTTTTTCCCAAGCCTGGAACCGTGCGGATGGCGTGTCATCCCATCTCTGTTATTTATGGCACTTTTGAAAGATTGTTTAAAATGTATAGAAAAAAGCCATTGGATTACATTTTCCATCCCATGTGTGTTTGAGTTTCTCGTGGATGAGGGAGTGTGTGGGCTGATCCCGTCGGGCAGATGTGTGGCAGATGCTGTCCTTATAGGTCAGCAGCACCAGGAAGATTTGCACGGGCGTTGTATTCGTTCGTATCGCAAGCGCGGGGAAGAATAATCACGCCGTCTTTTGTGTGGACAGATGGGGAGAGAGATCGTTGCTGTAATTAACGAGCACAGAGGGTGACAGAAGGGCAAAAGAGCCGTGGCGACGTTGGACGTGTCCTCCGGTTTTGGCCTGATTCGATAACACATCCAGCCCTGTCAGGGGTGCACCTCCCAACAATCAGGATATTAGAGCCGACTGAAACTGCATTCCAACAAACCGGCCCCTCTTTTCTTGGCTGTGCTGAAATATTACCGAAATAGATATTTCGACTCTCCTCATGTGAGACTCTTTCAGCTCAGCAGGTTGTCTGGGTGGGCAGTGCGTTCCATCACCGTGCAGAGCAGCACCTGTTCCTCCCTCCGTAGCGATGCATAATTCATAACCTGTTGGGAATGTCGGCAAACGCTGGCCAGGGAAACACAACTGGAGATGCTGAATCCCCGGCCGCGGCCCGCCTCTGCCTCCTCCCAAACGCTCTCGACTCACTTACAATTTTAAACCTCCTGCGATGAATCTCAAACAAACTCGGCCACCCATCCCCCCCCCGCCCCGGTCCCTCTCTTCCGTCGCTCTCCTCACTCCCCGCTTTTAAAGCCGATTCCCTTTATGAAACAGGGATATTCCAGCAGCGTTTCCATGGTAATTTGTGGCATTCGCCTGTGGGTTCAGAGCCGGTGTCGGTCGGTGTCAACCCCCCCCCCTTTTAGGCCGGTGTCACCTCAACTATTGAGTGTGAAGAGGGAGAGCTCTCGGATGTTGAGGCCGGGGGAGTGTTTGTAATTACACGTGCATATGCAGCAGGATGGAGCAGCTTGGTCTCGTCATCCAGCTTTTGTGATCCTCGTGTCTGCGGGGGGAAGTTACAGGGACAAGGGTGTACTCCCCAGGGACCCCGAGGCTCCCAAAGGTACACAGGAACATTCATTATTTACACTACTGATGTGCAAATTGTTTAAAAAAGGGGGGAATATGAAACTCAACTGATGGGAAAAGAAATACCCAACCAAGCCAAAATGGTTTGATTTTGCCATTTTTTTCTTGACAGAAGGGGACAAATACCAAAAATGAGGGTCATTAAAAACAAGGAGCGGTGAGAATAACTGTGGAAAGGAACGCTCCACCTCCTTTTGTAATGAATACCTTCTAAATATCTCCCTGTACACTCATATCCTGACACACACTCACAAAACTGAAGGCACTGTTACTCACACACTTCCCCCATCTTTCATTCATCTGCTCTTCCCTCTTTCTCTCCCTCACTTAACTCTCCCCTCCCTCTCCATCTCCCCTCATCCCCCCCACGCCCCCTCCTTCCAGCGGGCCGTCATTAGTTTCCATGGTGACAGTTGAGGCAGCATTATTGCCGGCTGAGAACTGCTCCTGGGCTCCTTTCAGAGTGGTGGCGGCGGCGGTGGCGGCGGCATTGTTTAGACTCTCTCTCTGCTCTGAATGGTGCCGGATCAGGACGGGGAGAGCGCAGGGCAGGAGGAGCCCTTCTTTTTGGGGCAGGGACGGTGCGTGTGTAGAGGGTGAAGGGAGGAGGTGGAGGAGGAGGAAGAGGAGGAGGAGAGAGAGTGAGAGAGGCAGGGAAGCAGCGTGGTCGTGGTTAGAGAGCCGAGCTAGCGAGGGAAGAGCGGCAGTAGCAGACTCATGCCGTCTCCTCACCGACCCTGCCCGTATCGCTCTGTCGGGTTACCAAAAACTGGCTTTTACCCCCCCGTTTCCATTTGCGTCGCACTGCAAGACATGAAAAGACCTTGTGAGATTCCAGAAAGAGAGTGAGATCAGAGGAACCCTCGAAGGCAGATTAGCCGGTGAGTTCCCGAAGCAAACGATCAAAAAAAACAACGTTTTTCTTTTCTTTAGGTGCATTTTAGTTTGTGTGTGTGTGTCTGAAGCAGGTGCTGCAGCTGCTGCACAGAATGCAAACGTCTGTCTGGGCTGTGTTTGGGTGTGTGGGCTCACAGCTGTCTGCTGAATGTGGGCTAATTCTCATGTCCCTCTGAAATATACATGCCGGTCTACATGTTTTATAGGAGACTCACTCGGGGGGCAGTTTTCTGCCTGGGTTCGTGTTGTTTTTTTTTCCCCGGGAGTAGCTGAAGAGGACGGGGTACGTCTGTCTGGGTCCTACTACGTTTGGGTTGTCTCTTTCATCTGTGCTACGGTGGGTAATTAGGAGTGAGAGCTGGGCCCTCCGGCTCTCTGAGCAAGTGATGTGTGATGAGTAACGTAGTGAGCAGCAAACATTGCCAGTTTTTTCAGTTCACTGCCCCAGTGTTGTTTCTCCGATAAGACAGCTCTGAGTCTGGGTTTCCTCTGACTGTACTACAACTTCGTAGATCAATAGGTGCTCGCTAAAAGAGCCAACAAGGTGACAGTGGGTGTAAGTGACTACTATCGGCTCAATGATGTCATTACAACCATGCATGACCTCATCGGTGATTTAAATCCATTAACCACTTAAACGATTGTTGCACGATCCGTCCCTGTATTTCATTACTTCCGTTAGTGCTCCGTCTCTCAGGAATTGTTTTTTTTTTTTTGGCACGTTATAATTTAGCTGACAGTGGGTTCCAGGAAGTTTCCATGCCAACCGGCAGCAGCTGCGTGAGCGGAGCAGCGGCCGAGTGTGTGGCAGCCGCTGTGGCATCGCCTAGAGACTGGAAGACACCAATCAATGACCTTTTGACCCAAATCAATGTGCTGGTGCTGTGCAAAGCAGGCTCACGCTCTGGCTGACACACATACTGCACGATGACCGCGCCGAGAGGCCGCGGCGCCACTTACATTTCCTAGATCATCGCCGGCTCCAGTAGCGTCAAAGCAGCCTGATCCTCTTAGACTGAAGAGTATTACTGTTAAAAAAACAGGCCTCTCGTGTATCAATGGGATCACGGCTATTATAAGGATTTATTCAAAGTGTAATTAAGGTCCCACAAGCCAAATGGATTTTTTGGTGTACTTGAAGCCAGCGAGAGGAGGGACAAAATTCTTCTGAGGGACACAATGTTACATTTTTTTCCCCCTGCATTTTTCCCCCTCTGATTCAAAGACATATTTACTAAAAAATAAACATTCTAAGAAAAAGTGGCTCGCGTTTGAATGTTGGAAGAAAAGCGAGCGACCAGCGCACCGCAGCGCGTTGTCGTGACAACACACTCGAGCAATTAGTCAAGTCAAACGTAGCATGAGTAAGTATTCATAGACTGCCATGCAGGAACCACCTGTGCTCAAAGCTGACATGCAAAAATATCATGAAACAGGGTCAAGAGAAGCTCTGGGCAGTGGAATAAGAAGCGATTCACTTTTTCCAACAGCATGTTGGTGCAGGTTTAGATTTAGAGAAAGCCAAAGCAAAGGATACTAGACCATGCTGTCCACAAGTATTTGGACACTAATTGTGAAGGTATCCATCCACATGTGCTGGAAGGGTCTCTTGTCTCTTGTACACGAGCTCATTAAAATCCCAATAGTGTTTTTTTCCTCATTCTTTGGGTCAATCAAGAGGAAGGAAGCATTCCATAATGGTCAGCAATCATGGAAAACTTGTGGGGGCAGACCACAGGAAAAACAGAGAAAATACACACCTAGAGACGTTTAAGAGGGGTGCTGATTAGTGCACCCCGTCACCACGGTAATTATTCCCACAGCTTCCTTTTTTAAGGTTACCTGCTGTGTTATTTTTCCACCTAAAGCTGTGTTTTCAGCATGGACATTTTATCAGTAAAAGTATCAGCTTCTTAACTGTAAGGAGACATCTTTTATCCAATCTAAATAAAGCTCTATTTACGTCTGAAGTTAGGCTTTTACTTTGAACTCGCATGCGTGTGCCCGTGTGCCTGCGTGCATGTGTCGTTCACCGCTCCATACAGTCTGGGCAGGCAGTCAGAAAGTATTAAGAGCCCTCTTGTCTCCACTGAAGCATGCACACTGTCTTTTGTTCAGAGTTCTCACAGCGGACAGAAGCGAGGAGGAAAATCTAAAGCAAACACACATTCGCAAACAACACAGGCTTCGCAGTCCTCGATCGATATCTCATATTTTCTCATTTGCCCTCCTGCTGCAGAAGGGGAGACACTCGTCTGCTGACATTGTCTCTTCCTTATTAAAACGTCACTTCAAAGAGCAAAGGGCTTGAGTTCTAATGCTGTAACTGCCTTTGTAGTTGTGCCCTGCTGCACTTAACTGTGTCCAGCGGCCAGTAACAAGTCATTCAATACATTTATGCTGCAAGGCGTGCACACGTGCATGGTTTTTTCCAACTCCTGTGCGCTTGTTTTGCGCTGCCTTGCATGCATTTGTGCATGAGACGTTTAAACATCTGAAATTATATGCATTTTCTTAGCACTCGTTAACCAGGTAATCTTTTCCTGCCATGTGCACATCAGGGGTGAACTTTAATGTCTCCTTGTAAAGTGGAACGACAGTATTTGTGCACATGGAACTGCTTTTAGCAACTTAAAGAACGTCCATAAATGGCAAATTTAATGATCGTCCTGTATTTTGCAGTTTCCAAAGCTTAACTTGATGTTCAAAGTCGCTGCCTTTGCCAGCAGTCTTAAAGAGGAATACTCGATTATGTTGCCATAGTGGATTTAATCGAATAGGAAGCGGTTTATACATTGTGAAAATGATAACAATCGTTATGTAATGTGTAAAACCATCAAAGCAAGTCATCTGCAGCTATAGCTGTGAACACACGTCACCTGCACCCTAAAGAAAGGCCCCATGATGTTGGCCCTGGCGGTCCTTCTGTCTCCTGTGTGAGTAAAATAACACGGTGTGAAGCACTGCAGCGTTGTGTTGTCAGAGGAAATTCTGCAGCCATTAGAGAGGAAACAGGAGCCTTTAATAGTCTGTCTAATGTACACCTGGCTTTTTTTAATAGGCCTCTCCTGTGTGTGTGTGTGTGGGTGTGTGTGTGTGTGTTGGCTTCTGCCCCCATTTCCCAGCTAATTTTACCCTCAACAAATCCCATCTCGAATAGTATTCTCTCATATCTAATTAAAACAAATAAATTAGGCCCTCTTCAGTCGGTATTAGAAGTTTCATTTTTTCTTAGACTGCACTGACATAGAGAACAAGAATGGCTGAGCAGCAAAATGTTATCAGACCCATTAAGGGTGGGTTTGACGGTAGCTCCTGGCCTCAGATGCTCCTTGCTGGACGGCAGCCATTGCTGATGCTGCCGTTCTGGAGCCAAGTGACATTTTGAAAATGGCCCTGACGTCAAAGAAGACGCGCCGGTGTTGAGTGCACACTGACCTTTTTGTCCGGGTGCGTGTGTGTACGTTGGTAAGAGTCCAGCATGTCTTAGCACCAAGGAGCACTCGGGGGGAGGGGGTGGGGGTTGGGATGGTGCCTCACCAGCTGCCTGAACCCACCCTGTACTTCCCTGGAACGGACCAACCAGGGTTGGGTTCAATTGGCTGTAGTGGGCAACATGTTGACCTGCTCTGGGCGGGTCTGTCTCAACTTTGGGCCCTTTTAATGATCAGCAGGATGGTAGAACCACCCACCCACCACACCCACCCCACATGCTGATATCTGTCCTGTCTGGAGCTGCAGGATGGTACAAAGAGCATATTTTACTCAACACTGAATTTAAAGAAATTATTACCGGTACTTTTTATTCATTTGTGGGGATCTGGTCTTGTTTCTCAATCACTGGTATTAAAACATATGATTTAACTAGCGTGTGTGAGGTCTGGGTGTAGTTTAATAAGAATTTAACTGCCACGTGCCAACTTTGTTTTCCTCTCAGTTGCCTCTGGAAAAAGGTTTATGGAGTACACCTTTCCTTGAGGCATCATACCAGACAATTTCTATTCCGTAATAAGGAAGAACTCATCTATAATTAACCAAAACATCTGTGAACATACTGTATGTCAACAACGACAGCCCCTTTGTTATAGACACCAATAAGTATAGAAAAATACAATAACACAGGGTTTCCATGTTCTCATTTTTCCAGGTTCTTTTCAAAATAGAAACACCCCCTTTTCCAGAAAAACAAGTGCGAAAGCACAGTGGAAAAGCTGGATTTAGTGGACGCGTTCTACATATAGCACTTCCTCTGCTGCTCTGATGGTGGAGGCCGGGAAGCTTAGCGTAGCTCTGTGGTTTAATGTTAGCTGTGATTTAGCCGCCTGTGAACTGTCTCCTCACCAGAGGTTGCGTTTTATTTCAGGAAAGAGAAGGACCGGGCCGGCAGCCCTTTTTTTCGGCAGCTACCGAATGTTTTTTCTGTCGGCGCGCTGGAACACCAAACTAAAACATAAACCACGCAGTCGTACCGATGTTGATGCGACATAATGGCAGATAAATTATGCGGTGTGCTCTGGAGTTTTCACAACATAAACTGGCCAGACTTTCCCCCCCTCAAACAAAGTATTCCTGAGCATGTTTATAGTGTCAGAACCGCTGGAGACGGATTCAGTATCCCTTCATGTCATTAATCAGTTGATTATTCCAAAAAAAATGGGAGAATCAATCATGCGTTCAGCATGTTAATCTCACAATCAATATATGGAAAAGTGATCACACTTCTGGGGCCCGCTCGGACCGAATCTCAGTCCAGGTGATTTAACGGCACAATGTGGCCTTGTTAGGACAGGGCGTGATTGAAATGAGGTTTGAAAATGCTATTTCAGGCTGCTGGTGCTAATGAATCATGGAGCAGCAGACCTGATTCTACGAAAACCTCCCCCTCCCCCAGTGGGAATGGAAAGAACCAGAGTGTTTTCCTCTCTCTCTCTCTCCCTCGCTCCCTCTCTCCCTCTCCCAGCACCCAGAGTTAGAAATCCACTTTGCCAGTGAGTGTGAGGTCAAATGGACAGCGAGGAGGAGAGGAGGAGACGGGCTCTCTGGCTCGGCTCTGCCCTGATTGTTGTGTAGAATGGCTGGTTGGTTTTTAACATTAGTCAGTGAAAGCGGCTATTGAGGGCCACCACAGTGGGCTTCAGTAGTTTCTGGGACAGTTGGGCGGTCATCTCGACGGGCAGGTCTGTAAACCTCCTTGTTGTACTGTGTGTGCCGCCCTAATTGCCAATCTTTGGCAGTCTTTCTCCCTTTTTGTTGACTGTAACGCTCTGGGCTGCTCTGCTGCTCACCAAACGGAGGCTCACTTCTCAGCACTGCGCCTCATAAAAGTCCTCTTGAAGTGCTATTGTTGCGGGGACTGCGAGCATATCAATAATTCATTTGTTATACCCATTGATCATCGCGCCGCTGCCTGTAAATGCTGAGTGTTGCTCCATGACCTCCACTGTGACAGCTGAATTAAAAGGCTTTGAGTCACGCTGCTGGAAAAAGCTCTGAGTCTTACCTCACCCTCCGCTTCTGTCTGGGGAATACAGTTTGAGCCAAGTGTCGTGCACGTCTGGAGGACAATATAGGGCTTAATATACCGCTCAACGTCGAGCGGCCTTTCTTTGAGGGCGCAGACACTTGTGAAGTCAGCGCTTGTCATGAGAAAGTCGGTTTTTATAGCTCGCTGTGACCTACCTACTATATTGGTGATATAGATCAGCATTGTTGCCATGGCAGTGGCTGCTTCCTCCAGGCTCAGCTAAGAGGAATCTTTCGACTGGTTTAGAAATAGAACTCTATTTTCATCTCAGCTTTTGCAGGTATTGTCTTTAATGTGCTGAACCCCTCTGCTTTTTTTTTGACTCGAATGCTTTTTTAAAAAGGTGAATTTGTGTTGTCATTCTGTCAGACGTGCGCGACGGCACGTGGAAACATGACTTGCGTTTTAGGTGCGAACGCCCTGCAGCCTTCGACCTCTTGGACTGCGCTCAATGATTGACAGAGTTGATTATTTCAAATGGGTAAAGTCTGAAGTGTTGATTAAAAAAGCAATCACAGTTGAGTTGTGTGTTACATTTTGCAGAAGATATACCAAAAACTGACCATGTGCAGCATCACTAAAGTCCAGAAGTGCTTCCATCCTCTGATCAGGAGCCCAAAATTAGACTCTGAGTATCGGTAATGAACGATACATATAAGTAATAGGTAGCTAGCTTTGCCTGCGCCACCTTCTAGACTTTCTAAATCTCTAGGTTCCTGTCTGCAAATCCTGTTTTCTTCATACACTTTCTAGCGAACTGTTACCTTCTGGCAGGCTGCTCTAGGGTCTCGGCCTGTCATCTCTTGCAAAAACTTCGTACTTTACCTCGGTGCGAGCTGTTTGAATCCGAAATCCCCCCGTGCAGTTTGCGCTCTCCCAAATCAGGTCAGTGGGCACAGCAGGCATGTCTCCCAGAGACGACTAAAACAGGACTACAGAGAAATGTAAATGGCAGATTCACCAAAAAAAGAACATACCGGTAACTGGTTCTGATTACTGAATAAATAAATGTGATTGCTGTTGATCGTGGTGCATGTGGGTATTTGGAGCTTTGTTACGCTTTCTGAAACCGGCTCCAAATGAGAGATTCATGGATCTGCTTCACTTTGTCCTGGACCAGCTCTCTCACTGAAACTCATTTTTGCTCTGCTAGGTAGAGCGTCCCCGAGCAACCCTTGTTTGAGGAACAGTCAGCCTGGAGCCTTGAAAGTACTGTAGGGTCACTGAGGCATTCAATTTGTGAATGTGACATCCCAGAGGTGTGACAATCCACTGTGACACTTCTTGTTTCAAAAATACAAACAGTAGAATTGACTAAGTTCTCATCTACTGCCTGTCTGCTTTATGTGAGCTTACGTTGTTTGCTGGAAGCTGAAGTTGTACATTACAGTGATATTAAGACAGCTATTACTGAATGTCTTTTTTTTTTTTTTTAAATTAAAGCGGTGGGTGTTAGCGCTGATGCGAACGGTACTTTGTGTGTTAATGCTACCCGTCTGTCCATCTGCCTTTTATCCACGTGATGTGTTTTGTTGTTTTTGTTGTGTTGCAGTCTTGATTATTGTGTAGATTTTGTCAAAATTGTTGTATTCATAGTTTCAAGTACACTATCGAAACCTGTGTTGGGTGTTGCATGTAATTAATTTAATTTTTGTTGTTGTTATTTGTGTCTTACGCTATGTTTATGTCAAATTACACCAGAAGTACTATAAACATGACACACCCACTTATGTGGATTTTAGAGTTTCGAGTCACAAAATACATAAAAATAAATCATCACATATACTGAAACAAATGTGCATTTTGGCTCAGTTGCACATTAGGTTCAAACCTTTAAAGTAATAGACTAGACAGAACAAATCAATCATTTTCTGAGCGAGCACAGACTGGTGGACCGAGGGGTCCGATGTAGTCGGACGTTCTGGGAAATCTGAGGCCATTACTGAAATAATGAGATGCCATTAAACAGAATAATGTTGGGTCTCTACCAGCTCCTGGTGAGGAGTTGGGGGGTTTGGGGGGGGGTTGAAGTGACGGGACCTGGGTTGTCAGTTTGGTCCCAGTCGGGAATGGTGTGCAGCTCCAGGAAACCTGATTGACTGGCTGCCTGACTGGGAAGACCCTGCAGCGTCGGGGTGATCAGTCTACCAGACAGTAATAGGGCAGGAGGACTGCACTCAAGGGATCATGGGTAATGATGACTCCACGGGGTCACCTCAGGCTGATGGTGACTGACAGGTGGCCAAGATTGTGCTTTTAAAAAATAATTAAATATCATGTTTTATTTCATTGCACATGCAAAAAGGCAGCGCTTATTTCGGCTAATTCAACATTTACGGTTTTTTCGTCATGAAAAGGAGGGGGGGGGGGCACTCTGTGTTTCATAGGACGGCCCAACTTATGTGGACCTCATCGTCCCATCTCGCTGTCATTGCTGAAACATACAGTGGACGTCCATTGTTGTTTGTGACATCAGAGGGACATTCAGAGGGACATTCCAGAGGATAACTGTCTCCTATGACAGCATTGCAGTTTAACCAGTGTTATGGGGTCATGCACTTTTCAAGCATGTCTGTCAAGTCCCTAAAATTGTCTAAATTTTTTTTTTATAAGTATGGTACGCAGCACTTTACAGCTATGCTGTAATGTGGTCGTTCTGGTTCTCGAAGCATTCTTCTGAATAAAGACCTACATCACAGCCGTGGTTGTACGTCGCACAGAGGAGCTTTTCTTCACCTGTCGTTAAATTGGTGTATCCTGAATAATTGTGGTTAAAGATTGCTGGCAAAAGGATGTGGTGGTGACACTGCTGTCCCGTCTGGAATTTTCCCTTTTATACTTAGTCCATGACATCATATTTGTGTGATCCTGTGCCACGAAAGGCTGATTAGAGTCACCTACTGTCCACAGTATCGGTCAATCAGGATTCACAGTTTCATTGCTGACATCGTGGCTGGGAGAGGATACAGATACAGACGCAGATTCTTGTTGTTGCTTTTTGGCCCTGTGAGGAAGTCGCCGGATCAGGTTTGGCAACTAAAAAAGACGGGTGCAGCGTCTGTAACACGCCTGGGAAAGGATAGGTGTGTGCATGTGTGTGTGCGTGGGTGAGTGTGTGAGTGTGTGTTTACAATATAGTCATCTCAACTGCACATGCGGACTTTGGTAACCTGGGAGGGCAGGCTTTGTTTTGGATTTAACTTCAGTTTGCTGCGTAAGAGATAATTTCCTTCTGTTCTTTGGACCTTGGATATGTGAAACAACCGCGTTGGAGTCAAGGTAAGGCTCTTCCACCCGATCCTTTGTGAGAACTTGCTGTAGAAACGTTGTATTAGCTTGGAAAATGTAAAGTTATAATGGATTTCTTAGTTTACCAGTGACCGGTTTGTGAAAGTTTTAGACAAGGAAGAAAAAAAATGGTTTCCATAGGCAGCAGTCAACGGGCCGTTATCCTCTGCCGGTGTTTGTTTTTCCCAGGACTGACCCCAGCCTGTCTTGGGTCATCAAGTTCTTCACAAGGCAGCTCTTTGGCGAAAGCACATGCCTTTTGATTATACAGCGCTTCAGTCACGAGACCCCTCCTGTATCGATGATACTATCAAACAACATTTCTGTGGCTACTGGGGGTCAGATAATAGTCAGAAACGATATAAAATACAGTGGAGGGAGACACGGCCTCATTTGTCTCCTCTGCTCTGGTGTTGACGGGGTGGGGAAGCCAACAGTGTATTACGAAGCGTGACGGGACCGAACGCAGACTGACCTCTCCATCTATTTCCGGCAGCGTGACAAAAAAAACAACAAAAAACGACAGATTACATCGCAGTCGGGGAGCTCAGTGCCATTCTGAGACAAAAAAATGCCCCCATTGCTGTGTAGTTGTACTTTGTTCCTAGAGTCGGGCATTTTCACTTTCGTTTTCATGCTTTTTTACAACACCGGTACTATAGAATCTAGATTTGACTGTTCACTCACACAGTCAGTTTACATACAGAGATAAGTACAGTAGAGCCGGCCAGTCAGACACAATAATTCCAGGTGAGCACAAGAGAACCCAACGGGTCACCTACCTCTGGTTGGGTATCAGCATCAGTTCTCTTCTCCTGATTCCCCCCCCCCCCCCCCCCCCCCCCCCTCTCTGTCTGGGAGCAACATGCTGAGCTCAAGGTCACTCTCCTGCTGTATTATCACTTCATCTGTGCAGCAGGACTCCAGCTGGGTTGTGGACCAGCGTTTAGCCCGAGCTCATTACATCGCTAACCTGACCCCGTCCTTTTCCTGCAACTCTCCTCCACAGACCTCCCGTACCAGTGCGCACCTGTCGACTACCTGTGTTCCCCTCGGCCGGTGAAGAAAAGCCCGACCGGCAGACCATGTCACGACCGGCCTGCCATCAAACCTCGGCCGCAGCCCTCCGCCTCTCCCAGACCACCAATCGCACAGAAACCTCAAGGTAAGATACTCCTGATGCAGTCTGTCTGATGACATGTGAGACTATCCCGTCACATACTGACTGCCATTCACACACCACAGCCTTCAGGGGCTGCTGGTTTCAATGTCTCTTGGGGCCATTTTTTAAATATGGATTGTTTTCAAGCGTAATGGATTCAATCCTTGAGGATCCATATACATGTCAACTATAACATATGAATGATTCCAATGTCATTAAAATCACAGAAGGTTTTTAAAAGTTTGCTGATAATTAGAGAACGTGGTTGTGATCTGTACATTTTGTAGAAGAGCCATAATGAGAATATACCAACTGATCTGTGCGCAACGTGTGTGAACGACATGCACCAATGCTTCTGTGCAGCTTTGTTAGTCGCGTTCTAAAAAAAAAAGGAGAGAAAAAAAACTGGAACCACACTTACGCACACGCTCGTCTCAGTATCCTGTTCTGAAATAAGGAAGTTGTCTAATCACTGAAGCTCAGCCGCGCGTTGGTCATGCTGGTTCACTCCTACCATACGTGTTTTTGTCTCCCTTTTCCTGATTTTGGAGCTCTAGCTTAAATTGACTTTAAAGGAGACAGGCTGCACACATGAAGGCAGGCATGGAGGCTTCTCCGCTCAGGTTCAGACGCGTCACCTGAATAATGCGGTTTCAATTTGCTCAAACTCTTTTTTCCGCTGTTTTTGCACCTTGTGGATTTCCTCAACTCTAGTGCCCCCTAAACCTGCCCACCTACTCGCCCTTGGGCAAGACAAGAAACCTAAGAGGATACCTCCAGCACCTTCCAGACCTCTGCCGGCTCCCCCTCCTCCACCGAAACCCAAGCCCAGCCTGACCGCTCCTGGCCCGGTCGCACAGCCGCAGAAGGAGGCTCAGAAGGTGGGGCTTCTCATCGAGAGGTTCGAGAATTCAAGGTAATTTCATATCTTATGACTTGCCTGTGTGATTTTATGTTACCCTAAACTATCGTTAGACACAGGTTTGGTTTGGTACAGCACATGGGTGATTCTGTGAGAGTTTTGGTGTGGATCCTCATTCTGGACCAGTCTCTAGGTTTGTTGTAATCATATAAAAGCAGCTGATGAGGCCTGTGCACGGGTTCAAATGGAATTTGAGTGTGGAATTGATCAACTTCTTATCCAGGTGATGGTGGGGGAGTGCCCGAGTGCCCGTCGGCTTGAGTCAAAACGAGAAGCAACATTTGGTCCTCATGTAACTGGTTTGCTGTGTTGTCAGGGTTCCAATCCTGGGGGTTCTCCCACGGTCCCAGCTCCACTTGTGTCTGAGGATGGACACGACGTCTGACATCAGCTCCTGCAGCCAGGAGGCCGCTGCGAAGGTGGCTGGAGACCCTTCCCCTGTGGAAAAACTTGCACTTGCCACCTCAGAACACGTCGATGATGTGCCCGAACTTTCCCGGCTAGCGTCCATGCACATAGACGACAGTGCCGAGGATGAGATGACTAACAGTGGCCGTTGCCTGGACGACATAGAGCCTGAGGACGGCTCCTCCCACAACCTGTTGGACAATCAGGACTCATCAGATCAAAACGGGAAGATCCCGAACCGGGACAGCGGCATCGACAGCCCGTCTTGCACCGCTGAAGGGGAGGTGTTCCCCAATGAGGACGCCATAGACGAAGAGGATCATTACGACAGCGTGACGGAAACGGAGAGTGTGTCCTGCTGCGTGACCCTGGGTCACAAGCGGGACTCGACGCAGGACGAGGACAGTGACTTGGATGAAGGAAGCAGTGGGGAAATACACTCTCTGACAGACGCGCAGACGGGATACCTGACAGACACACACTCGGAGGCGCACAAAGTGAGTACTGTCACTCACCTTCAGCCATGTTTGTGCTATCTCTGTGAGGACTCTCGCAGCCCTGACACAATGCAGTCCTCGGTCCTGCCCCATAACCATAACCTCAACACAAATCCAATGTTGGAAATTTTCCTTTGACCAACCTGTCAGCAGAGAATATTCATGACAACAGTGTTTTTGAATCCATCTTATCTCCTATTTTTAACAGCGCCTATTCTCCAGGTTTAGAAGCTCCATCCCAGACACGCCGTCTCTCATTCGGTGGAAAATCGGAGCTTGCGTCTAATATTACCTCAGACCGAGTGAACGTCTTCAACGAACATGAGACTTTAGATGCAGCTATATTGTTTCGTTGCCGCTTTCTGTGGAAGAGCGTCTCGATGCTCATTTAGAAATAGAAGAATTCCTGCCCAACAGCTGTAACGGGAGCTTTTGCCAGATAAAAGTGCCCGAGACAGCCGTCTACCCTCCACTGTGCTTCACTTTCACCCCCCTGCACCTTGCATCACTTTGACTATTGATTGAAAACAACACTGATCTGTTCTCTTCCTGGTGGCTGATATCTGCTAATGCTTCCTGCATCTTAGACCCGGGTCCTAAAATAAACCAGGAGGTTTTTTTTATGAGGTTTTTTTTTTTTTACCGCTGTCACAGTTGTGAGCAGAAGATGCTGCTCTCAGCATTGTTCCAACGTTATAAAACTGAGCTCTCACCAATGTAATGTGAACATGCAATCACAAAGCCACCGCTGACTGCCCACGCCCCTGGGACGAGGAGTGGAGGTGTGTGTGTGTGTGTGTGTGTGTGTGTGTGTGTGTGTGTGTGTGTGTGTTGGGGGGTATCTCCTGTCTCCACTGCTTCCTGGCTGCAGGACTGCTGCAGAGGAAGGGAACACTGGCATGTAGGCACCTCTGAATATTTGCGACAGAACAGCTGACATGTTGATAGCTGTAATGACAGTCTTGTCAGAGAGGATGTGGTTTTGAAATAGACTCTTGGGTTCTTTTTTTCTTTTAAGTGCTAGCTTCTTTTTTTTTAAGGTTCTTCAATCTTTGCAAGCAAATGCTTTCACTGTTGCAGGAATTAGTAACTAGATTCTCTTAAAGCCGACCTCCCGCTGTGTCCAGAGAGGCTAACGGGGAAGTGCTCGTGCCAGAGACATCTGCTGCCAGGTCAGCTTGAATGTTTCCGCAACCCTGAGATGATCTTCTGGAGGAACATCTCTCCTTACGCTTAATTGTCCCGCGTGGCTGCAGTCAAAGACACACAAATTCAACACGAAGCACCTGACCTGATTATTTACCCCTTTGAGACAGAGCGTCGGACACAGCGAAAGAAAAGTGAATGTAAAAGAACTTCAATATCGTCCAGTTTTTGGGTTCAATGATGTTCTACATTCGGACAATTCCAATTAATGTAATGAACTATTTCACTGCAGGAATTTAGAGCTCAGTCTTGTTTGGTTGTGGTTGAAACTGTGATTGTGCCATCTCAGATGTTGTGTTGGAGTGAGAGCTCTGTCTTCATCCCGACTGATCCCTGTTCTCCCAATGCTGTCCTCCAGTGTTCAGAGGCACAGAAGCTCCTGAACATCACCAAGGAGCTCCTCCACACAGAAGAGGCGTACATCAAGAGGCTCAACCTCCTCGACCAGGTAACGTCGGGCCCCCGCAGGCGCCCCTTCTGTCCCTCATGGCGCTGTGACAATTTGTCCGTCGCCTGTGCTCGGCATTTCAATTTCCTGTATGTGCCAGAGGTTTTAGCAATTGAGATCAGGGCTGAGCTGGATTAAAACCAGCACGGGCCAACGGCCCGTCCTCTGCTGACGGGATTACTCAGAGCAGTGTGGTCGCAGCTGGGTGTCTGTGCCCGTCTCTAATATGTATGTACCACTGGATATTTATGCAGAATTAATGCAACTGTGCCGTGTGTGTGCGGCACCCAACACACACATACAGATTAAAGCTGTGTGTTTTTGTGATTTATCTGGGTTGTAGTTAGGAACCTTTGAAAAAAAAACAATAAATGTCCTCATCAAAATCAAACACTTAAAAACCATTCATTTTGATATGTTTTTGCCAAATACTCAAAAGCAGGTGGATATTTTGTTGTCTGGTTCTGGGGGAAAATATGTGACCCCTTTTTCCTCTGGTCTCAGGTGATTGTGGGTTCAGGATAAATTCCTTTGGGAGTCTCTCCCAGGGTCGATAAACAGCAAACAAACAGCACATGCTAATTACTGGAACCATGATTTGATTTAATGTAGTGCAGCTCGTTGCAACGAACATTTAAGAAACTGTCCTCAGATTATTAAGGGTTTTTTTAGTTAGCGGGGTAAGTTTTTTTTTTTTTTTACAACCCATATTAATGAATTTCACACCCATCTCGAACTTTCCTCTGTGTCCACTCCTGTTTCTGGCAAGTTGCCTCAGCGGTTTTGCCTTCTTCCTCTTTGATAAGTGCGTGTGGTGCAGGAGACACGCAGTTGTCCTCTTACAGGGCAGCGATAGTCTATTTACTATTGAAAACAGACTGTCACGGCTAACTTCCTGTTTTCCCCGCCGCTCTGGCACAATGCTGGTTTCTACCCTGGCAGTGACAGTCTGTCAGAGGGTGATAGATGATGGAAGTGATGATGGGTGACGTGGTTGTTTGTCAGGATATATTTGATTTCAAGGTCGGTGTCTTACAAGATGAGATTGATGATTACCATCAATAAAGAATTAACTCGATCTGTCTGGATTGACAGAGTCCTAATCGAGTTACCCTTGAATAAATTGTTGGTTATTATGTGATTATTAGGCTGACATAGTAACAGCTTATTATACACATATTTTAACTGGATGGGTGTAAAAACAAATAATGCCTAATCCTACATTTTTACCTGAAACTTCTGATATTGAGATGTGCATAACACACACATGTCAGCAACAACAAAATCAGCCATTTACCGTCACATTTATCTTGTTAACCCAATAACATCCTGTGAGTCAAGCGTCCTACACTCGTCTGATTCATCTCATTTGTAAACACTTGTTATCAAGGGGTTTGGCATTTACAAATTCCACAGTTATGGGTGTTTACAGGGCAGAACCTGTGTGTTTTTGGGTGCGCATCCTATTAAATCACATTAATCATTAAAGCGTGTGGTCTCCGCAGGTATTTTGCACTAAGCTCACAGAGGCTGGGATCCCTCAGGACGTCATCACGGGCATCTTCTCCAACATCTCCTCCATCTACTGCTTCCATGACAAGTTCCTGCTGCCTGAGCTCAAAACGCGCATCACTGGAGAATGGTGAGAAAGGAACGCCGAAGGCGAGGATGTGAGGCAGCGAGGTGTTCAGTTCAGGCCCAGCAGGGCGGTGTCAGAGGTGCAGAGGGACAGCTTGTGTCGGAGTCAGCAGGAAATGTGCCCATTATGTGCTCGTTTTTATGCCGACTTCAGCCTCATCCACAGATAATGACCCCTCAGGAGAGCTTTATTCTCACTCATTAATCCTATTACATGATTAGTCGGACCACATTAAAATACAATCATTGCTATTTTTTTTTTTAAATCTAGCTGGAAGAAGACCAGGATTTCCATTATTGGGTGTGTTGCTGTAAACTGTTTGTTCTCTGCATCGGCTGCAGGGACTCCAACCCTCGGATCGGAGACATCCTGCAGAAACTGGCTCCGTTCATGAAGATGTACGGTGAATACGTGAAGAACTTTGACCGGGCCATGGACCTGGTCAACACCTGGACACAGAGGTCCTCGCAGTTCAAGAGCGTTGTCCAGAACATACAGGTAGGTCTCCGCTTCATCAGGCTGCATCGCCACAAACGCACCCTCCGCGATTTCATCCACCTGTCGCCACTTTTGTCCTCGGAACCACCAGAAACAGGAAGTGTGCGGGAACCTGACGCTGCAGCATCACATGCTGGAACCTGTTCAGAGAATTCCTCGCTATGAGCTGCTGCTCAGAGACTACCTGAAGAAGCTGCCTGAGGACGCTCTGGACCGAAAAGATGCAGAAAGTGAGAATTTCTGCAGATTTAATTCTTTTAATCGGCATTGCTGCTACTTGGAGGTGTGTGTTTTGGGGAGGGAAGGGCACTCTAGCCTGTAAAAATCTTTTGTCTCGGTCGGCGGATGAACCCAGCCGCATAGAATAAAGCAGAATCAGAAATGACAGCTGAGATGACGCCGTCTAATCGAGATGACGAGGCTGGATTAAACCTCTGCTGTGAGTGTGAGAGCTGTCGTTCATTCAAAACGAATAATTAGACATGACTTCCAGACAAAATAGTCCTTGAAAAGAGCTGAAGGGAGGCCAGATTCACATTCCAGAGATGTGGAGGAGCTTCTGCTGAACATTAAAATCCAAAAACTGTTTTTTTTTTAATGGCAGCGGCTACTTATGAGCTCCAGACTATAGCCGGTCGGTGGCTGCCAGATTAAAAAAATCTAAAGGTCAGCATTCTTTGGACTGGACTTCCTGCTGCTTAACATCCATTCTTCTCCACTCATTCGGCATCTAGCCTGTATGTAGGTCTCAACAGAAGAGCCCTAGATATCCTGGAACAATGCACCTTTTCATGTAGATCATGACCATATATTATAACTATTGTTATACAGACTTCTGTGTGTTTGTGGTGACACGTTTACATCGTTGTGTGTGTGTGTGTGTGTGTGTGTTTGCGTGCATTGCAGAGGCTCTGGAGCTGATCTCCACTGCAGCCAACCATTCCAACGCAGCAATCCGGAAAATGGTAAGAAGGACGATGGTCCTAGGTGTCTCTCCTCTGCTCGGAAATCTTCCTGACCTTTCTAAGCGGAGCTCAGCGTTGCCCAATCAGACGGTTGCCGATGCTGTATCGTCAGCGTTGCTGCAAGCGTCTGTGACGGAGCAAACGCTCCGAGTTGGTACAGACAGGAAGTTGCCGTTTCCTGCTTTCAAGTTTCGTGGCTTGACTTTGTAGCACCCGTTTTCTGTGTCTGTTTCCCCCATCTGGCCGTTTCAGCAGGATCTTCCACAATTTGTGCCATTTCATGAGCAAAAGTATTAAATGCTTCCGTGTTCTGCCGTTCATAATGACGACAGCTGCCCCGTTAATCTCAGCCCGCCCGTCTTTTTCTGTCCGATCTGTTCAATTCTAGGAGAAGATGCACAAACTGCTGGAGGTTTATGAAAGACTTGGGGGAGAGGAGGACATTGTTAACCCAGCCAATGAACTCATCAAAGAGGGACACATCAAGAAGATGTCAGCCAAAAATGGAACAGCACAAGACCGATACCTCTACCTGGTGAGAAGTCGCAATTCTTTAGAAGAAAATCATCCTGTTGGGGTGTTTCCCACAGCTTATTTTATGGGGCATTTTCACACCTGCCTTCTAGTTCAACAACATGGTGCTATACTGCGTGCCTAAACTACGGCTGATGGGTCAGAAGTTCAGCGTCAGAGAGAGGATCGACATCGCTGGCATGGAGGTGCAGGAGAATGTCAAACAGAACCTTCCTCACACATTTGCCATCATTGGCAAGCAACGCTCACTGGAGCTACAAGCCAGGTAGAGATAATATAAAAAGGAATTCAAAAATAAATCAGGGGAAAAAAAGTTCAGTGAACAGGAAAAATGGACCAACAAAGATTTGATTTTAGAACTGTGGGGTGTGGCTCATATTTAAAATAAGATTGAAAGAAACTTCAGAGCTCTTCCTGTAGTACCTTTCTGTTTATCCCAGTAGTCTGTGTGTAATCAGTGACCCAACCATTCACGGAAGAATGAAGTGAATGAACAGATGGGTGTAAACTGACACCTTCCATCAGAGATAGTTATTGAATTACATGTGACATCCCATTTTATACCCGTAGCTGAACGATGCATTTGGTTGTTGACAGTTTATCGTCACATTTTAGTCATTGTTTTTACTCAAGTTTGGTCATAATTTGCTTAGCTTGACCTAGAATTAGCTATGCAAAATAGTCATTTGGATGTGGAGTTCACATACCACTTTATGGCACATGGTTGCTAGCATGTCAAACAAGTTTCATCTGTGTTACAGGACAGCTGAAGAGAAAGAAGACTGGATTCAGGCAAGGATCCCACACACGTGCACAGATGCATGCTCACATGTGCACAGACATGCCCTCGCTAGTTCGCTTTTATGACAGAATTAGCAAAGATTTCCTCCCAACACTCGTTGAGTTGCTTTATGAATTACAATGCATTCTTTAATAAAGCCCCTCATTACAGATTCTTTAGCCCATTATATCGGAGTAAAGCTGATTAAACTCTTTCACGGGCAGAAGAGGGGGGCAGGAAGTGTTGATGTGGGCCTTTGGTAGAGTGTGTAATCAGCTCAGGAAAGAAAAAACTAACCTCCTAAATCTGTGCTCACCCGTAGGTGATCCTGGCCACTATCGAACGGCACAAGCAGAACAGCGAGACGTTCAACAAGGCTTTCAACAGCTCCTTCTCCAGGGAAGAAGACCACATCCCGGACTCACCGGTTAGTCTCGCCACTAGCCGGCGTGATCAGCCAGTTGGTGGCGTGTTGTTCACTGACTCATGGCAGGCCAGCGGTTCATCACATGAGTTCATCACGCTCACGTTCGGATGTCCCCGAACAGCTCTCCATCTATGGCTGTGGCCGTATCGTACGCACAAATCACACATAAAGAAGCTCTTTTCATGGCTGACACTTGCAGACGTAGCGTCTGGGAGGCTCCCCCGGCAGGACTCTCTGTCATGACCTAATAGGGAAGGCTGAAGTCTAAGTGTATACAAAACTCTTATGGATCTGCTTTGACCCACTTTGGGCTGACTGTCTGCAGCTGAAAGCGCATCAGAAAGCACTGACTGGCACCTAGCGACGGGGGTGTGTAACTGCAGCCAAAAGCTCACTGTGTTTCTCACCTCTCTTTAGGGTCCGTGGGGCAGCCCCTCTGTCGATTCCGATGGTGAAAGACTGCATGAAAGGGTACGTTTTAACTCTGATAATAAATCTTACCATCACAGAGCCCAGGAGAGCCTTTATGGTCATCTTTTTAAGTTTAGTGATTTCATAATCCAGTTTAACTTCACATCTTCTTTGAAAATAAACAGTCACGTCGGCAACTTTGTCCACACTATACTCAAATTTCAACCATAACTGAAGAAAATGAGTAGCAAAAGGTGGTGAAAATATGTTTACTTTAATACTAAACCACAAAAGTGCTCTCACTTACTCCTCTAAATGACATGAATTTGATTTATAAGAGAAATCTACCCGTCTGCATTGCCGTCTCCATCTGTTATTTATTTTAGGAGAGTAGGTGTTTATTTCTGTGTGATCGGATTTCTAAGCTTGTGTTAAACTCATGTTTATTTGATTCCCCCCCTCCCAGAAAAGTTCCAGGAAAAAGGACAAAGAGAAGCAAACGTGCAAAGGCTGCAACGAGAGCTTCAACTTCACCAAGCGCAAACATCACTGCAAGTCCTGCGGAGCGGTGAGCACCGGCTGGGACGCGGGCAGGTCTGGGAACAGGGGGCTGTTTCATTTTCACTAACTTACCCGGTTAAAATCTCTGTCCTGCAGGCCATCTGTGCAAAGTGTTCAAAGACCTTGGACAACAAGACCAGCCGGGTTTGCCCCGAGTGCTTCGAAGCAAGTCTCAGCCTGGAGAACCTCGGCGTAAACGAGCAGAAGAGGAAAGCTGTGCCCGAGGTAATGTGGACCAACAGAGAAACGTCAATTTATATCAGTCAGAACCTGAGGAGATTCCTGTTACCAGTCCTCGTGAGACTGTCAAATGCTGTTTTTCAAATAGTTCGCTATCATTTTAAGGTATATTAAACTCTACAACACGCTTGCAACAAATATTTTCCCTCTATATAAAAATGTTAGAGATTATGAGCAACTGCACGAGAGTAAATGTAGTTCACATTTGATAATTAGTTTGGATAATATACATGTAACCTTCTTCTGTGCTATATACACTATTGTGGTACATATTTTTTACTTTAATCTTTAACTAAAAAAATTACGTGTTTTAGAACAACGCGACACAAGAGAGTGAAACTGAGAATACACAGGATGCAGACATGCATACGGGTTAGCACCGACACACTCTGACATATGGACTAATCTATCATTGAAAGCTAATATGATAATCAGGTGATGAACTTTTGGAGGACCGGTGTAAGCTGACTAAACTGTCTGCGAACTTCAAGTGTCTCTCTCCCGTCTGAGACGATCATTACGACTGCGCAGTACAGCCCCTCTCACGATGCAGCATCCAGTATATTTGAACCGTCTTGTGATTCTGATGGATTTACTCAAATTACTCAAGAGACGAGTCGCCACAGGGGGGCGCTGCAGGCCGCTCATGGGGGTTGGACAAAGTACAGGAGCGTGTCTGACACCTGTCCACGTGCAAATCTGTCCCTGTCCTACATTGTCATTACGTAATGTTCCGCTAAGCTCTGCCCTGTCAGCTTGTAATCAAATCTCCAGATTAACACACTGGTGAATTTTTAACGACCAGCTAATATAAATAATCTCAACGAAAAATATCAATGCGGCGCCGGAAAATTGGATTAGGGTGTATTTGTCTGGAGGAAATTAGGATTGAACCAGATGTATGTTGGCTGACTTCTTCTACTTCTCTCATTTTAGAGGCAAATGTCTCTGACGGCAGAGAACTGCCTCCTCTGTGGCCAACTTCACATTCAGGAGAAAGGAAAGACCTGGACCAGGATGTGGGCTGCTGTGACCAGGACAGAGCCGCTGGTGCTGTACCTGCAGAGCAGTGGACAGGTGAAACTACTCCTGATCTAATGCTGGAATGCTGCAGAGTGCCTTTACACAACAGCTGTCTTTAAGTACACTCAAAAGGTCCTTCACTTGACCCGTTCCACCAGTATGATCACCCTCACTCCGACCTTTGCGCCACGTTCAGATTGGCACAAATCTCTGAAATTGTGGCTCTAGGAGAGCTAGCCGCAGACGCACATCTTAGCCGCTGTGTATCCACCACTGCCTCGGCTCAAAAGCTCTTTCCGGAGGCTGATCCTCTTGTCTTTCCCAGCGAACAGCACAGACGGGAAGTTGGCCTGTTAAAAATCCAGCCTGGTTTTATTTCCAAGCCTAATATCCCATTCCAGCTGCAGAAAGCTTCCATTTCAAAGATTAGGATTAATGGGAGCTGGATGAGCGTTCCCTGATTTTACACAGACAAATAAAGGAGGGGGGGTGGGATAGAAACATTCTCAACTTATCCTCTGCTGCTTGGATGTGTTTTAATATGAGATCAGTCAATTTTACTTGCATTAGAGTGGGACGCATTTGTTAAAAACATTCTTTCTGCTGTGTTTTGATTGGGTCAGGATTCCAAAGGGGCGCGGGTGGTACCCCTGCCGGGGTTCGAGGTGAGCGTGATCCCGCCGTCGTCGGGTGAGAAGCCAGAGGGCAAACACGGGCTGCGTCTCAGTCACGCCCAGCAGACTTTGCTCCTAAGTGCCCAGGATGCCGAACATCAGTCCAAGTGGTTGGACCTCCTGTCCAGAGCCTCGCGGGGGGAGACATCCTCAGACGTGCCGGCGAGCCAGACTGAACACAGGAAGAGCCAGTAGTGGCCAGGTTTAGAGCCACGGGACTGTCCCCTCCTCACTCTCCTGTGTAAAGAGCACACATTACTTGAATTCACTTTACCTTGGCACTTTTATGTTCTCCCCTCTGAACTGTTCCTCATACGACGTCGATCCTCATGGCTACTTAACGTCTCCCTCCTTCGGACCACACAACGATTAGGGTGGTTCATTTCTTTGCGTTTTAACAGCCGGAGATGTCTAAAACTTTTATTTGTAATATAGCTGAAGAAGGTTCCTGTATTATGTTTGTGTTTTTTTAAAGGTGAAGTTTCTCGTACAGTATAAAACTGTGTTGTGAAGCATTAAATTGTACGTGCCCATGTGTGTGCGTGCGTGCGTGTGTGTGTGTGTGTGTGTGTGTGTGTGTGTGTGTGTGTGTGTGTGTGTGTGTGTGTGTGTGTGTGTGTGTGAAAGCCCTCTTTTGTTTGTATATATTGAATCTTAGCATCCTCCTCACTCCAGCTGGGAACAGAGTGGCAGTTTGGTGCGTGTTGTACATTATGTATAGTGCGATGTATGAAAAAAAAACATTTAACTTAAAAAGATGTGAATGATTGTGGCTGGCCACCTGATGCTCCCACTGTTGCCCCCCCTTCCCATCAGTACTGACCCTCTCACACTCGTATTCTCTGCTATAAAGATAAGAACTGTCAATGCCTGTGGACTGAGAGCTCTAATCTGAGTGGCCCATCACGTTTCCCCTCTCTCAGCGCGATGGCAGCGCACAGCAAGTCCAGGATCACGTGGCTTCAGCTCCGACCCGCCGCCGCAGAATCACCCCCTACGCAGTCTAAATAAATCCTCTATCGCAGCTGTTTGCCCGCTTTTCTCCCTTTGGTGATGTGATGGAAACCAAGTACTGTACCGTAAACATGGTTACTCTGCCCACCAAGCGCGCTCCAACAAGCACCAGCCTTTAACACAAACATAGCAAAAAAAAAAAAAAGTCTATAAAAAAGTGTCTGTGCATGTGAACTTGCTCATATTTATGTACTGTGCTATGAAATCTTGGCCCCCCTCCTCCCTATTTTTACGCTCCAGAATTCATTCTTGTCGTACTGTAAGTGAGCAGAGTCAGCATTGAGTGTTTAAAAGATGGATTGTCCGAAGTGGAAAAGCAATCATGCATATCAATAAACGAGCTGTTGTGATCCATTCGATGCATCTTTGTCCAAACTTCTGTTTTCCACTCCGCAGGAGTAGTTTCTCCACTTTATTTATTAAGATGGCGATGTGAGAGGATCGGGGGAGAATAGTTTTGCCTGTGTGGTTGCTGCTTTGGCACGTTATGGTGTTGTCACTTTTTTCATATTTGCTAACAAGTTTGAACATTATAGGATGGTTTGATCTGCTGGTTTATACAATGCAACAACGCCATAGGCTAGAATAAGACTTTTAAATAAACTACAGTGAAAGATGATAAAAATTAAAATTTGCAGGCCAAACAGAAAGAGAATTCCCAAATGTCCATGTTTATTCACACTGGTGTATAATAAATGTCACTTTTCATTCTTTTAATTGCATAATAATGACGTAAAACGTGTCTGTGTAGACACATTGTGTGAATGTGTGTGAATCTGTGGAAGCTGCAGGTTTGACGGCCTTCATCCTTGGTCAGGTCTCATCGCCTGCTGTGCTGCTTGGATGTAGCCAGCTGGAACTGTGAGAAGAGCACTGGAACCAGCATCTCAGCATGAAGGATGGAACACTGGCGGCACTGCCGGAGGTCTCCTCATTACTGCTGTCACAGTCTGATCTGGGAGACATGCTGTGTGTGGAGCTTTGGAAAAGAAAAGAGCAAACTTGGGAAGAAAGGTAAAAATGATCAGAGAAAGGGTTTGGGTGGTCAAATAATGATGATTTCAGTGTGTCTGTGTATGTGTGTGTGAGTGGGAAAGAAGGCCAGGTAAGGTAAGGTAAGGTCTAGGCCTTGTTTCCATCAACTTTTCCCTGTGTTTTTTCTCTGTTTTACAGTCATTACACTTGTTTTTCCATCATTTTTTGGCAAACGCAAATCAACCATGGACAGAGAAGATGCCAACTGAGGGAGGGTTCAGAGATAGAGACATCTGCGGGTAAACTTTCACTGAATTTACCTCCAAGTCTGTCTTGATGTGGCTAATGTTGCACCATTTTCCCCCCAATGAAGCAGAGGTGCGTAACAATAGCTTGTGTTTATCTTGTAACAGGAAGCCTTCCTTCTTCCTTTTCTCTCGCATGCACAGGTGCCGCTCCGTTGTGCTTTCAATTCTGAGTCCTGCAGAGTTGTGTCAAGGCTTCAGTTAATGGCTATATTTATCAAAGCCACTGACCATCAGCCTTGCCCTTCGGTTGATGTGAGAAACTAAACCAAGAGCAGTTCTGTCAAACAAGACCTGCAGAAATCTCTGGCTTTGAGTCTAGTCTGTTTTCAATGGACAGCCTTCATACGCCTCTTAGATACTTCATTGTGTTGTGTCGATCAGCCTCACAGTCGATCATTTTTAATTAAATTGAAATCCATTGTACCACCTCTCTCCTCGTCTGTATTGAGACGCAATCTGGAGTCGTGCTGTAATCGTCCTCAGCGTGATCCTGCACCTCTGACGCACCTTACATAGGAGCTACAATACGCTGTTACAGTAATTAAGCCCCTGCTCATCATTCTGCTCATCAAACCCCTCGTACAAGGTCGTCTGCAAGCGGATGCATCCGAATGATGAGCTTCGTCCTTCCTCATCTCACTTGTGCAACATGATTCCTTAGCTGTTGTTTTTTTAGACCTGGAGTGCACATATCGTCAGTGACATCAGTTATGAACAACAGTTTAATGAGTTCCCAGCGCAGTTTATTTATTTCTTGGCACGCAGCATCGTTATGTTGTGAGGGCACAGCTTTCCATCAGCGTTGCTGTAATCAAACTAAAGAGTTTTGTCTCTGCACTCAGGCTCATTCTTTGACACAATTCCAGCACCTGATAGCATCTCATTCCAGTGTTGTCCCTTCGTTTTGACATGTAATTAATTAAGAATGAATAGAGGTCGAAATCAAATTAGCTGCAATTCCAATGCAACACCTGAAAGACAATCCCTTCTTTCCAGCAGCCGCTAAGGGACTGGGAGGAGCTCCAAAAACTGGAGTCAGCTGCTGCGAAACTGCTTTTTTTCAACTAAAAGACATTAGGTTATCTCCCTGATTCTTAATTACTAGTTAAATTTGATCCTGTTTGCTGTAACAATCCCAGAACCGACACAAAACCAAATTTGGTAGAGCCAGTTTTGTGCTGAAGCTAACGCAAAAAGCTGCCGCCGCCACTGCAGCTGCTGACGTTCTCCCCTCCGACACAGCTTCCGACATGATTCAGATGGGCTGATGCACATTTGCATCTATGCAGGGACCAACCTAACCCACTTCCTCTTTCTTGCAAAGAAACGGTTTCCTCATGCCCGTTCTGTGTTTGGGCCAACAGCAACTTTATCAAACAGGGCCGTGGTTGTCAGGATGTGACATCTAGCCTGCTTTCTGCTCAACACAGAGAAGTTCTGGATGGAGGGTTGTGTCACCACAGACAAAACAGAATAATTCAACTATTTTCAGCCATCATTTTTAGGAGGGAATGAGACAGACGCTCCAAAGACGTGGCGTGACATTTAATCAAATCATCTGGAGGTGCATGATTGAGGCTCAGTAGATTATACAACACTGCAGAAACGCTACATCAGGCAGTGATTGCAACGTATTCACTGGCTGAAATGGTTCCGATTGCACAAAAAGACGGATCATCCTATCAGAGGTGAAGTGCTTATTGGAACTAATTGAGATTCTTCTCACGATCTGAAGTCTGGTTAACAGAATGCCATGAGCTCTTTCAGTGGAGTTCTATCGCCAACAGCTCTCCGAATGACCTCAAATCTAAAACATTTTGCCCATGTTAATATTTGATGCCATATCCCACATGCTCAATTATTCTGGCACACTGAACACATGAAGTTATAAAACGGTAGAGAATCTATAACACGGATCATCTAAAACATCATGAACAAGCTGAATGGAGGTTTAAATAATGACAAGAGGGCACCTGATATCATCTCATGCATGCTAAGAGCAACAAATGGTGATTTGGAGTAACTCATAAATTAATGAGTCGTTCGGCGGCAGCGTAGGAAGCACACCATAAATGAACCATCGAGCTTGATGAGGAACATTAACATTAAAATTCACATTAACATTACCTGCAGGCTCTGTCAAGTGTAGAACTGCTACACTATTTTGAGTTCTCCACCCGTCCTGCTC
Organism: Takifugu rubripes; assembly: GCF_901000725.2. Taxonomy (NCBI): domain Eukaryota; kingdom Metazoa; phylum Chordata; class Actinopteri; order Tetraodontiformes; family Tetraodontidae; genus Takifugu; species Takifugu rubripes. The sequence continues at coordinate 13,170,195 of NC_042287.1, read as the reverse complement.
AGTGTTCCACTCACAAACCTCTTTGAATCTTGTCTGTCATTATTGAAAATTCCCAATCCCAACCAGCCTCAGTCAAACAAGGTGCACCCCAAGGCCCTGTGCTTGGACTCCCTCCTCTTCAGCCTCTTCATGCTGCCAAACGTGGCCCCAGGACACTGCTGCTAGACTTCCTGACCCTTCAAAGCCCTGAGTCAATGTCTGTGTTCCTCAGTATCTCTCTGACCTCCTTCAACCAAACACCCAATCCCATCCCAGATCCTTCAGTCCTCTAACACTGGCCTGCTCTTGATCCGCACATTTGGAGACAGAGCTCGGAGTGTCTCCGCCCTCTGGAGGGATTGACCCTCAAAAGTCCACACCGCCTCTACTTCAGACATTCTTAAGGATGTTTCAAGCACCGACTGTTTTCCTACAACCTTCCCTGACTTTCATCCTCGGCTCACAGTTGCTCCTCTTAACTGTCAGCTCATCTCTGTGTGAATTAAGCTGTTAAACTGTTATTACTATTGTTATTGTCTGTAATGTTTTGTGACTTAACACATAACCTCACTACCTATATTTGCCATGTATTTGTACATATATAAAATATAGAAATGCGCTATTGAAGCTTCTATTAACCCCCGTTTCTGATTGGAAGTCATCTCAAATCTCTTCTGAGGCTTGTTACAGTTGCTGCAGCAACAAACCAAGGACAAACCAGTGAGGACACCTTCACCGTCCTCTGCTCACACCTCCAGCCATATGTGGCCTGGTTTGAGCAGCAGTTTTGTTAGCACCACTGGCACTATGATGAGCCGCCCCTCCTGTTTTATTTAATTACTTGCATGATGGAGTGTCATCCCCCCCCCAGCAGAGTCGCTGTGTCAGGGGCATCCCGGACACATGAGGCCGGACACTCTCATGCGGTTCGTTGATTTCGTGATGACAGCACTTTCTTTAGATCATCTTTACATTTGTTCTTTACTGGCTGCTTCAGGACTCATTATATGGGCAGAGCCTGAGTAACAACCGGTACCAGCGGAGCCTGCGACACGCCATCTGTTGCTGTAGCAACCTCCAAATTAGATGAGACATTTTAGGCTACTTTCTCTGAATGTATCTCCCCTATTCTCCAAGTCTGAAGGCAACAAAACTCATTAAATACAGGAGACCCACTCCACTCTTTCAGCAGAAGATTACTTTGAACAAAAAACTGCTTTGAGTTTCTACCGGTTTCTCCTCCAAAGCTACATATACTGGTATTTTGATGGCAGTAGCTGTTTTTAATGCCTATCATTTTCTACTACTTGCTAATTAATCTGTGAAGCATTGAGACAGAGTTTCATACAGGTATCTTCATGATTCACAGTCTTCAACAGCCCTCAATACGTGCAGGAAAAAGTCGATTTCCTCACTCCAGTTTACCTCGTTGTTTCTAATTCCGTTTCTAATTTTTGTAACTGTAACTTCGGGTAGTGGTGCATGGTTATAAACTTCACCATCTTCATGTAGCAGCTGTTCTATCTGGATCTCTGTGTCTTTAATTTCGGGCTCCTGGAGTTGAGCCCGTTGATTTCGAGGTATTCCTTAAAGAGATTTACGTCGTATGGTCACACAGAGCATCCGCTGATTGCAGACGTGCTGACCTGGCATGATCCAGAGTGGTTTCACTCGGGGGTCTGAACACTTCGTCTCCCCCCCCCCCTAAGGCTCTCTCTCTCTCATCCGTCTGCTGATTACGCGATTACGTGCCCGAAGCCGCCAGCCACGCAGAGCGCTGTCCCAGCCGACTCGATCATGCTGTGAATGCGTTGCTCGTGGACTGAAGCTCCCCCTTCATTTAGGAGAACCTCGCACGACTTCCTGAGCTCTGTAGTCTGTGCACCAACGCCCGAGGAGTAGCGTAGCGCAGTTTTTACGCACAAACAGGAGCGCGTCCGGGGCTACGCGTCCGTCCGTCCATCAGGATGCCGGCAACTGCTTCTATGACAGATGTGTCCAGGACCGATTTCACAAGGAGAAATGACAGCTTCGACCAGAGGAAGTCAGGTGAAGAACATTAGAGGAAAATATTATTTCCTATACACTTAGTTGCGAATATTTTCCTTTATATTCGGATTTATTTAGAGTTATTCTGAACTCAAATGTCTGCTGTTTGTATATTTTTTTTTACCAGAAAGCAGACCGTTTATTGACGATAAGCGTGAATTTCCGCTTGTGGAAGCGCTGCACTTGTTTCGGCGACGTGTTCCCGACAGTTGCTCTGTAGGATTAATTTGATAATTGCAACGATTCTTTTTTCTTTTTTTTAACATTGCATCCCTAAAGATTATCAGACAAAGGCCGGGAATTATTACGCAAGCAGACAGAATCATTCTATCAATAACGTTAGAGAAAACGATTTAAAAGGAAGTGAAAGCCTCAAGCTCAGAAAAGTTTCGCCCATTATATGTTGATGATGTCGATGGACCTTTATGTTTACACAGGGGTATAGGGAGGCTGTGTAGAAACATAAAGACAAAAGGGGAAAAGAAACTCCAACGAAGTTCTCATTTGCAGGCATTTGACCTTGACAGTGTTTAAACGGGAACATCTACGTTGCGCGCTTGATGTTCCGTTATTTGAGCTTCATTTCATGTCCAGAGACGTCCGGATATCTCCGATGTTCTCATATTAAACCGGTGTTGGATAATCAGAAGTTGAACATGCAGGATCTAACTTAGCTGACCATCCCATTCTCCCACTTCTTCTGGACTAATGTCACTCATTTTCATCCCAGCACTGAATTGATATTTTTATGCTCCTGGCCTGACAGACCAGGTCTCTTGCCTCCTCCAGATGGCTTGTGTCTCCAACAGCCACACGGGTTTTCCCCCCACCTTTTATCACATTTCCTGTTTCGATTCTCTTAGTAAGTGATGCGGCACCATGTTCCACTGCTGTTTTCTCGCACAGGGGTTGAGCTCAGACGTAGCTAAGGAGCATCTCTCTGTCATTAGTTCATCTTGAGAGTGCACAGGTCTCATGCCCTCTCATTTTTTCTACTAGGGGTCTCTCAGGCTCAGTGCTCCCCAGTGCCGCTGCCAGCTCTTGGCACCCAGAGGATCATCCAGGGCAACGGCACCACTGTGGGCACCATCATTTCCCTGCAGTGCCCGGCCAAACACAGACTGGTGGGGAGTGAAATGATGTGTGTCATGGACAGCAACAGCACTTACTGGAAGGGGGAGACGTACTGTAAACGTAAGCAGAAACAGAAAGCCATTACTGAGAGAAGGGCGCCCGTGTGCCCGTGCATTGTGGATCTAATTGTTTGTAAGTGAAATGTGCTTGTGTGCAAATGAAATGCTTCTGAGGTTTTCTGCTGAGCTGCAGTGGCTGCAAATCCGCAAACTGTCTGTCAGTTTATTATTCTCAAGTGATGGAATATATATTGGACATTATGCGAAAGGCACCGCGTCCAGGGGCAATGCTACGTGAAGACTTTAGAGGGTTTACTTGACTGCACTAATATTTGAGGTTCAAAATTACGTGAGAAAGTCGCGCATAGCTTGAGGGAAAGACTTGCTTTGGAACAGCGATGCAGGTTGAGGAGTGGGAGCATGGGTAGTTGTGCTTTTAATGCGCACAGGGGAGAAATGGAAGCGAAGCTTTTCTTTTTCAGAATTAGTCATCAAAGTGAGGAGGGATTTGTACACTCAGAAGTGGAAAAACTTCTCCATCAAGTTGATGCGTTTATTTTTGATGTTGTACGATGACGAATGTCAGAACCTGTCAGGGCGTTATCTGATAATAACATCCATAAATCAGTCGACCGCCTTTTCTCGCTCTCCAGCTCTCTCTCGTTACGAGGACTTCGGGTTCCGCGTGGCCGTTCTGGCCTCCATCGTGAGCTCAGCCATCATCCTCCTCATGTCCATGGCCTTTGTCACCTGCTGCCTGCTGGACTGCATCCGAGAAGATGAGAAGAAAAAAGAGGAGAGGTGAGTGGGAAGTAAACACTGGTCCAAGAAGTCCACAAAACACAAATCAACCATACTGCTGGCATAGATGCTCGGCTGTTTTCAAAAGAAATGTGCTTTAATATTAAGGGAGCCTGACATGTGGCAGTACGAGGAGCGGGCTCAGAATCCAGAGAGCAGCAGGTCTCATTACCATCACAAAGGCAGGAACAATAACAACAACAACAGCCAAGATAATGTGTTCACACTGTGTGACCCCCCTCACCCAGCAACCTGTGACAGCGAGCAAGTCTGCAGGTGAGTTTTTAACATGGCGCATTCCTGTTCAAGCAAAGAATTTGGTGATGAGCTGCTGTCTTTCCCCTGAACAGATGCCACCCTCTGTATGATTGCAGCCCCGCGGGCACATATCGCCCAGCTACCCCAGCTCTCCGGGGCCACGAATCCGCTCAGCCGCTGCTAACGCAAAGCCCAGAACGTTCACAAATCTGTTGCCCGCCGCCTCAATATTTCGGACCGCCTCAATATTTCGGACCTCCTCGGCCAAACGCAGGTCTGGACCACCTCGGCTCAGTGTGGCAGCTCGGACAGCAGCAATGCTGCCCGACCCACAGGTGCGAGATGGTGAATACAAACCCTGTCAAAGAATTTCCTATACGGATTATAAGAGTGTGAGGACAGTCCAATAAAACCTGTTTACAGACTGGAGGTGTGCAAGACCTCGTAAAAAGGGAAGTATGTGAAGTGACAAGTAAAATGTCTTGCTTTTGTTCTGTATTAATGTCTGCAAAGCAGGCCGATGGGTCGGGACGTGCCTTCTGCGCACTGTAATATAACACTGCCCTCTGTCGGAGAATCCAGGCAATTGCCTTCAGGACGCCGGCTTTGAGTTCGTCGTGGTGCTTTTACGGCCAGAATTGATCTGTTCAGAAATAAGCCAATATTAAGTTATTTTAATTTATAATGAGTTATTTTATCATAAAGACATTAGACTGGTGGCACTGATTAGCCTCAGAATGACAGAAAGTTCAGTTTACTGGAAAAGTGACTGGAAATCAAATGAGGAAATGTAAATACATTACAAAGAATGTAATTAAATTAAAGAGTTTTGCTGATAATGAGTGTGCAACGACTGTTTGGGATCATTTTATGTCATCTTTTGTCTTTAATCATGTATTGATCCCAATAGAAAGATGATTATTTTGTAGACTGTCAGAAAAAGGAAATCGTGACTAGTGACCCGGAGCAGACGTTACGTGAATGGACGAAGTGTGAAAGCCTCTGTAGTATTTGCTGGAGAAAGCTTTAGCAGATGCACCGTTAATCCGCCGGTCAGCTCTCTGTCTGCACGCTGCTGACCTGAGGTCAGTCATGTGGTTGCGAGCGGCGCAGCGCGCTGATGTAACCGGACAGGCTTCCACTCCGAGGGGGTCAGGACGGTTTCTGGCATGCTGCTGGTGGAAAAGACGGTCAGTTCAACTGATGACAGGTTTGTGAAGAAGCGGTAAGGTACTCTGAAATGATTTAAGATTGTAATTTAACCACATCGCTGGGTGCGCGCTGCTTTACGCGTGGACGCGCCGCCTCTTATATAAACAGTTATTTTATTGTATTGTAATTAAAATGCATATTGGCTTCACATCCGTGGCATTTGGGTGTTGATAATCTGTATACAACATCTACAAACGACTCTCTTGATATTCTGCATGTTGCTTAATAAACCTCTTAAAGTTTTCATTCTGCTTAAAGATTGACGTAAATGTTCTTTCTGTTTGCCAAATTAAGATTTAAATTTGGTCCAAGTTCCGCTTAAAACCATTTTGAATAGCGTGAATGCCCCCGCGTTGAACATTTTAGTAGCTAAAAGCAGCCATGACTGCACATATGTGAGATGAATGGAAGAAAATCGCCATGGAAAAGTATTTTTACTTATCCAAAAATGGGTTTTTCAAACGCTGTCAGTCTACAGTTGAAAGTTGAACGTTCCTGGAGCAGCAGTGCATCTGAATAGATGAGTAAACCTCTTAGTTGTGTATTTTTAGAACAAGACCTGATTACCAAAGATGTCATGCTGTAATTGCTCAGGGTCACAGGAAACTTTTAGGTTGAGGAGGGTGGAATTAAAGTGTGCCAAAACTTTTTCTCTTGCTCTTCTTTGGCTGTAGACTTTGACAGTCACCATGAATGCCTGCGGATGGACGCCCAGTTCCTGTGCTCAGATGAGAGGATGGATACTGAGCTGGTCGACAAGTTGGTGCTGCAGCTGAACAGGACCTACCCACAGATACTCAGTGACAAAGAAGCTCACAGGGTCACTACTATTAGTATCTGAGACTGTTGAGTACAATAAATGGGCCGAGCTGAAGCGGTTCCATCAGCCGTGTTTGCTCTTGTAGTTCAGGAACTTGAGCGTTGCCACCAACGTGCGTCTGGGAGAGCTGCTGAAACATCTCTGTGGGGAGGGTGAGGAGGCATGTGAAGAATTCTACAGAGGACTTCACCTTCAGGCCGAGGATGTCTACACTAGCCTGCCAACAAGGGTCTTACAAAGAGGTAAACACAGGCCCCAGCACTCTTTTTTAATCATTGAAAACACTTAGTTTGAACCACGGTTGGTTCAGAATCATACCAACTTTTGGGAATTAGCAAATAAATAGCAGCATTTTATTTATTCAGTCATGGCTACAGGTGAAACACATCACAGTGGTGTTAAATACTTGTGGTTTGTATCCTTAAATAAATGTAACTGTCATTTTTAGAGACGGAGGCTTCACAGTGGATTTGCAATGTGGAAATTTACCCAGAGCGGCTGAATGACAGAGGTACGTCCTATCAACAGGTTATAAACCCTCCTCAGCAGAGCATCACAGGCTGCTTTTATTGCTTTATTAGTGGCACTCATTTTCAATCCAGGTGCATAAAAGATTTACTGGGCAGGACGTTGCAGCCAGTTTCGTTCAACAGTGACTCTGCTGAGATAACTTTAGCTGTATTTGGGAATGCTTTCAATCCTTGCACTAGTTGGGAATGAAAATGATCATTTTCTCTGTTCTGCATTCATAAATATAACTAACATTTAAAAGCAAAATGTAAAACTACCATACCTTGCGTTTTAAAATACAGCAAAAAAGAAAACTTTAATGTTGCGGCTTTTGCACGGTCATTGCTTCCCAGCTAAGCCTGTAGCGCTCTTTGCCTGCTGAACCCTATAACCCCCAGAATCACAATGTGGGGCCCACCTCTCTTCTCCATCGTCTCACCATTTAGCAGCCTGTTGAATGCGGGCTTTGTGGGTCAGCTCAGCTCACGTGCAAACACCCCTTTCAAACCCATTTCCTCTGCCCTGCATTCCTTTGAACAGTTGATGGGGGAGACATCCAGGGGGTCAAAGGTGTGCCACCAGAATATGGGTCATCCGTGATGTTGTGACACAGTAGCTTTTCATTTATATGCTAGCTGGCTTTTTACACTCGAATCTTTTACTTTTATTTAGCTTCTAATGCAGATCTGTTTTATTTAATAGTTTCAGCAGAATTTATTTACTTATTTGAAAATGCTTAACAGCCTTTTGCTAATAAATAACATGAATGCAGATAGTTTAAACAGCTTTTCCACACTAAAATTGACAAACTTGTTTAATAATGTTGCATTACTTACTAATCTAAAACAAATCATTCACGAGGACATTTTCTTTTGCTTTTTAGGGCCATTTTTCTTCCTGAGCTGTTTCACTTTTATAGTTGCCGTAGTAATACTCTACTATTACAATGGTGAGTACCACAGCCTGATGCTGTTCTCAGTCCTGTCTGTCAGTTTCTCCACTCTACTTGTGTTTTCCATCTCTGAGCCACTTTCCCCCACAAAGCTTCACATGTGTGTTCTTTCTGCCCACAGAGAGGGAGACACTGATGTGCTCCGGTCCATTTCTTCACTGTTCTGCAGCCGCACTTAGCAAAGATGTGCTCATTTTGTATGCTGACTTCAGAAAGAAGAAAAAATGAGGCACTTATGGGAAACTGTGGAAATAAGGCACAGGTCCTTTGGAAAGAAAAAAAAAAAAAGCAATGACCAAAAATGTCCTCTTTGCTGTGCCTCACTTCCATATGTCTGAACAGTTACACACTTTTCATTCCAATAGAAGCAGACAGTGATTCTAAATGATTGATCATTCATTCATTTATTCATTGTCTTTTAAAAAGGCTCATACTTCAGCATGGCTTATTTTGCAAAATTTTTTCCAGTAAACAGTATTTGGTTTTTAACATATTTTTTTAATTTAAATTTTGATTCAAAACATATGTTTAGCGTTTATTCCTACTAACCATAATGGCTCTATGCTAAAATATTGCTGTTATGAGTTAGATTTGTGTCCACTTATCGCAACAATAGAACCACTAGGGGGCGCCTCCACTTCATGTCGTTAATCACATTTGAATACATTGTGAGTGCTTTAACAATTATATGAAAGCAAGTATCAATTGATAATGACAAATACAGCGCATCGATTGAACAAATGAGTCTCGTTCAGTTAAGTGCTACTTTAAATGCTTTCGTCAACAGACTTATTTGCAGATTGAGTGCATCTCATGTCGTGCACCACTGAAGCCCTATCAAACATGAGCTGTGATGATCAATAGGAAGGAAATCACTATAGCAGAAATGGTTTGTGGTTCTGCATCACAGTGCACCATGATTCTCTTTCTTCCTCTTATCTGCAAAGAGACAGAAGGTGTTAAAAGAGAGTTGTTGCGGGGGGCTAATTGTCTGGTGTCAGTAATGGCGTCTATATTCAAGTGCTATTAAAAGCATCACTTCACACAACCAGACACTGGGCCCGGCCTCCATACATTTATATGCTTCATCAGTCTGCAGACCTGAGGGGAGATGTATGTGTTAGGAATCTGTCTGAGCTTATCTGGCAGTTTCCACGGTTACCAGAAAAAGTTGTGGTGGAGACAATGACGCAAGTTTGTCATCTTAAAGGTGATTTGTGAGACTGGTGCAAAATAAATTACAGATATACTGTATGTGCACTAGGCTTTATACCTACACTGGAGCCAAGCCTGAATGATCTGAAATTAGTTTTTCAATGTCACTGTCAGAACACAGTCTAATTAGGACTTCACTGCTAACGAGTGGTTGTGCCGGGGTCTGTCCTGCTGTGGTGTCACCAGCTGCAAGTCCAGAGAGCCACAGAGACTGCGCAGCTTGGCTCGTAGCACAGAGCCGTGGCACAACCAAACATTGTCGTAATTGAATGTTAGGTCTGTAAATGGGAACAGATGGCTCGGTGAGGTCGTTAAACAAGCAGAGGCGGATCGGTGTGCCGTGGCACATCCTGTGGAAGAAAGACAACGCGGGTGCTAATAAAAAGTAGGCCCTCCTCGGCAGTAAAGAGTAGAGCCGGAGATTTGGCCTTGACCGTGTTCCTGGGGGGAAGGGGGGGGCAGGTGAGGTCATGAGCAGTTGACCCTTGTTGGTTCCACTTTCCATTTATGGAAGCAAATGTGTTGTTTACTTGGCTGATCCGGTCACGGCGAGACCCCCCCCCCCCCCCCATTTAGCCCTAGAAAACACGATGTTCCGGTAAACAAACAAAATAGTTTCGCCATGGAAATTTCTCTGAGAGACGAGAGAGGTCAGTGTGTCTGTAGGTCAGGTAGGGGGATTCTAAAGGGCAGAAGAGGAGATGACCCAAAACATGCTGACCACGGGGATGTCTATTGAAGCACAATGCACACTAAGGGAGGAGAGAAAATGCCAGTTTTGTATGGAGAGATCAGAGAAGAGAAAGCCAGTCAACATCACTAGCTCCTGTGGTTTGATTTGTGGTTTTAAAGACTGTGCCGAGATGTTGACAGCTGCTATTGCTATTAAAAAACTATATTGGTGGTCAAGCCTTCGATGGTGTTTGCTCACATCATTTAGATTCCAGTGGAGTGGGGGCAACTGGTGGAATAAAACACAACAATAGACAAATGCACTCAGCAAAGGTCTCATCAAAGTTCCACTGCATTACTCTGGGATTCGAGCCAAAGCCTTACAAACAACCACAATTTATTACATATTTATTATTGGGTTCAGGGAGTTCACTGAGTTCACAGAGGGTAGAGAAGTGAAAACTTTGAAGAGGGAAATAAAACAACAGATGTGACTATTTTTGTCATTACTGGACTTGTTAATTTTATTAACTCAAGTGTGTTCATTGGCCCTCAATCATGGCTCCAAAAATAACATTTAATTTTGTCTGATCATCCAGAAATTTAGCCGTTGCTTCTGTTTGTAACATGTTCCAAACATCTCTATATAATTTCTGTTTGAGAGAATTTATTTTTTGCTTCTTAACATGTGCAAACTTATAAATCAAATATAATTTAGTCAAGAGAAAGTAATTTACCTCCCATGAGTTGTGACCAAAATAATATCAGAAAGCACTCATATATTTTTGTTCTATAAAATTCTAAAGAGGTGTTGTCCAAACTGTGGCACATGTACACACTCGTGGTCCTTAAGATGATGGCTGAGACGACCTTTGAAAACTGTCCAGGAAGAGAAGAATCAGAACACACAGAGGTCATAAATACTCAGATTAGGCATGTTCAAACAGCTGAGGCCGGCCAAATGATAAAGAATAATTACAGATATAATTTAGACTGAACACAGAGCTTCGCTAACATCCAGATCAGGCAGTCAGTGATGGAGCTTTGTGCATTTTGTTTTGTCTAGAATTAAACACAGAAATAAACAGAACAAAAATAAAACAGTGAAGTGAACAAGGGAAGCTGTATTCACTTCTCATTTACAGTCATTTAAATGTCTGAACTATTTATAAAGTGGAAGAAAAGGGTCTTTTTCAAGTAAATACCTCAATGTGAGTGAGCTGAGGTTAAAGGTCACTGCAGATCTCTATATACCCGTGTAAGTAGTCATATAGCTACCAAAGGTTAAACGCTGTAAAGACCCCCCTGGCTGGCTGTGTGTACTGAGGAGTGGGAGGGGTGTATTGGGGTTGTGGGGTTGATGGTATGTAGGCCACTCACATCATGCATCACTGGCTCCATTAGTCAGAGTTGATTCCAATGAGGCGGGGGTCAGAGCGGCGAAAGAAAATGAAGAAATGAAAAGAGAGATGAGAATGAAACGGGTTTGATTTTCTGGCAGAGACAATTGGGGGGGGGGGGGGTTGGGGGTTGTGGGGGCAAAATGGTGTTCCAGCATGCTCCCTGAACTCCCATCGGTTCCCTCAAACTCACATGTCTTAGGCCAGTCTAAACGTATTCTGTCTCTGACCTTTGATTTCACAATAATACCTTTGTTTTTCTGCCACGTCACCTGTCTCCACACACGTTGGCTGCAAGAAAAGTGAGATAATTAAAAGCAAAGCCAACGCTGCTGCTCTGCACACAGCACAGAAATTAAATAACCTCCCTTGTTGGATTCCCAGAAGAACCAAAACCTCATGAATAATGACCCGCTGGAGGATTAGGCCTCGTCACCGTGGTTACAGTCCAACAGAGGATGGTTTGTCATGATCCAACAGGCCAGTCATAGCTTAATGTCTGAAGGATGAAACATAAAAGTTGTCAGAGAGCAGAAATGTCCAAAGGCCTTCAGCTGTTTTCTTCATGTGCATAGCACTTGCAATGCATGATGGGATTTATAAAAAAAGAAGCATGACCAGAGAGAACAGAATTTTAGTTGAGGATGCCCCTGATAATAAAGAGTGCTGTTGCTTCCACACAGAATGTGTCAACATGACCAGCAGCAACGTGCGCGTCCTGTGCACCGCTGGTGACGACCTTCTGATCTCTCTGAACAAATGAGCAAAAGGGGCCATTACAGACGGGCGTCCTCAACAACCAGAGCAGGGGAATAAAAGAGGGGGATGCGGAGCAATTAAATGTCAACATAAGCACATTAGTCGCAGCATTTTCTCACCGTCACTTCGTCTGTTTCTCTAAATATGTAAAATAGTTACAATTAACCAGCGACATAAGGATGGAGGCTCATGCTCTTTTCTCTGTCCTGGGGGGCGGATGTCTCAGTCAGATCCTGTCAAACAAGCGGCTTGACTTACTGCAACTGGAAGCTATGGAATTTCATTAATTCAACTCTGAGACATTTTTTTTCTTGGAAGTAAAATGTATTCTGTTAGAATTTCCATTATTTCACTGTGTGAGGAGGGAGGAGTGTGTGTGTATGTGTGTGTGTGTGTGTGTGTGTGTGTGTGTGTGTATCTTACGTCATGGAAGCTTTCAGGAAAACTTTAGGTAAAATTCTATAATGCATCGATTTTTGTGTGGGCTGTGGTTATATAACACACACACATACACACACACATAGCCAGACCTAGCATGTGTGCATGCGTGCAAGTGTTTGTTTGTTTGTGTGTGTGTGTGTGTGTGTGTGTGTGTGTGTGTGTGTGTGTGTGTGAGTGCCATTCCAGTGGACTCTGCACAGAGGCAAACATGTCGGGTCAAGCGGATGTTAAAACAGTCTGCCAGTAAATAAATACAATCTATCCCGATATAAAAATCAGAATAGGAATGTTTTGCTCCGACTCTTCATGCACTTTTAAACCCAAGAATTCTTGCCTTTCTGTCCCTGCACACTCCTGCAGACACAAGAAACTTCACTTTCCAGGGATTAACCAAACCACTGAACTGGTTCTTACCTCTGTCCTGGCCAGAATTGGCAAAAATGAGATTGATTGCATATTTTGAACGGGAAAAGTACTCCTGCGTCTGGCGTCTCACCTCATAATTTTTCTTAATTTGGCAAAGGGATGTGTGAACACTGCTGAGATTTCCTGTCAACATTTGCAAAAGCGAATTCCTCCGTATCTGTTTCACTCAGGACCGTGGCGGCATGTGGCTGTACCCACAACAAGGAATCAAAACACGCTTTTCCGCATTTTAGAGGAACGAAGTGGCTTTACCACTCGGACGGTGACTTGTGCCAAATGCCACAAAAGTGTGCACGCTGCTGATGTGTCACAGTCAGCTATTCTGCTCTCACACAGTCACACAGCCTTTTCAAAGACAAGCCTTTTATCCATAAGTCAATAGACCGCCGTGACATAATGCTTGCTGTGAGGTTACTGGGTAAAAACATGTAGTCAGACTGCAAGTGATGGACTTCTGAAATAAAAGCTTTTCGGTAAGTCGGCTGCCCCTTGCTTACTATTGTTTTCAGTGCTTTGTCAACTGTTTCCTCTGAATTTCAAACACATGGAAGAGAGAGTGACTGAAGACGATTGACAGGAGGGATTAAAAAGGGGTAGAAAAGCCGTTTGAATCAGAAAATCACTTAATATATAAAAACAGAATATTTGCCTTCCTTTATATTCACATATTTTCTTTAGCATCTTCAATATGTTTTTCAGAATGATTTAAATTGGGATTTGAGCATTTGCATTAATTCCTATCATAAAGTACATACCTTTTAGTTAAATCATGTCATTTCAATGCAGACTTTGAAAGGGATATGGCCTCTAAATGCCAAAGCCTGAACCCAAAACTGTAATCCTAAATGAAATTGAAAGCATTAATAGTCTGGTATTAGCTAAGAGTGCTACCAAGCTAAAGACATGAACTCATTCAACTTGCTTTCCTTTATCTTTGTTACACCACTGAAAGGCATAAAAAATGCATACCTTGAAACAAAACCAGTCAAATAATAATATTTTGATTAATACATTATCACAACCCAGTACAAAAGATCCTGAGAGCCAGTCTGGAAGAGGTTCATGCAGGTAATTTCAGCTTTTCTGTGTGAAACAGCTCACTGTAGAAACAAATGTGACACAAATGAGTTGATACTCCCAGTCATGCGGGGATGAATCCTAAAGTTAGAGACAAAGCGAACAGAGAGAACAGCAGCCACTGCTCAGCTGTTCGTGCATCAGATAACAGCCAAACCTGTTGTGAAATGCAAAAACAAGTGATCATAAAGATCACATCCTTTCCTCTCTTTGCAGAAGCAAAACCCACACTCCAGAAGACCCCATATTCATTATTTAGTCTAACGAACTGCTGCTGTTGAGCAGCATCGCAAAGAACACTAATGACCTTGCATCCATAAAAGTGTGCTGGTGTGTTTCCTCACCTTTTGTCCCCCCCCCACAAGTCAGCACTTCTTTCCCCTCCATCCATCATGAACCATCAGCGGCCTTCCTCTCTTCACTCACATCAAACTCTGGCCCGCCTCCAGATGAGGATCGACCCGGCGGCAAATCTAATTTCCGCGATTCTCAGTAGGGCTTTTAGTTTTACAGCCTTACACAGTGCAACGCAAACACGCTTCTATGGTGGTGAGGTCGTGAGTGAGAAAAATATCTTTGATCAAAGCGAAAAATCAAGGGAATCACATCTTAAAGACTCGTGGAAAGTCTGCACACACAGGCCCGTGCAGTTGGACATTCACGCTGCAGAACAGCCACGGATTGATTGTAGTCAAACAGACTCCCAATGTGGGAAACACATTGTAAACGAGAGCAATTGCTTGTTTTATTGAGGTATTACATTCTGTATCAGTTGGCTCTGAAGTAACTTAATCTGTCAGGGTATATCTCGCTTCCTCCTCCATCCTCCTTCGAGCACAAATGCTCACATTTATCTGAAATCGGATTGTGCCAGTCTATATGGAGATGAGGTGGTGAAGGCCATTTCCACAGCCCGTAAAAATCTGAAGCTAATTGCTTTCAAATTAAGCATCAAATGGCAACTTCAATCACCACACAAAACACAATAAAAGCTACTTGTCCTGCAGCAATCTGGTCAAGTTGTGAGGATGACATTACGTAAAAAAAATGAAAACTGCGCGCGTGTGTGTGTGTGTATGTACTTTAGCCACTCAAGTGAAAACAAAGGAGCACAGTCATTATTTCTAAGGTCCCCAGGTTCTAATAATGCTTCATTCCTCGACAGATCCAGACTGTCACCCACTTAGCACACCTGCAGATGAACCTCAGATGTTTTTATACTGTGCTGTATATCTGCACCTCATTTAGATGACATAAACCACAGAAGGCTTTCAGAAATTACCGCAAAGATCAATAATAATGTAAGCCTGTATTGCACAAGTGTTGCATTGACCCCCCCCCCCCCCCCCCCAAAAAAGAAAAGAAAAGATGAGAACATCTTTATGCTTGTTGAAATTTTCTGTTGTTTTCAATAGCTGAGATTAAAATTGATTCACTTTGATCCTGGGTGTTACAAATCACACTTACAAATGCCAGTTCTATCGACCCCAACAGTATTTTTTCTTTAATCTCTTCTACTTATGAAAAGCTTTGCACAGCCTCCCCTCAGCCCTGCATCCCCTGCAGCCACGGATGCTATTCATCACGTTGCATTGCATATGCTGCTGCACCTCAGCTGAGACGCAAAGTTTCTTATTGCAGCGGAAGAGACGGGTTTTAGCACGCTGCGGACTATACAAAGAAACATCCCTTCGTGGCTTTACGTGCAGACAACTGCAAATAAGCAAAATAAAACAGCGAGAATTCAACGCGCCGGTACAAACGTGATACACCTTATTTAACAACGATACTTTTGGTCGCATTTTTCCATCGCATTTGCCGTGTTTTATCGCGTGAGACACCCCGTGTGGGGCTGGAGCTGCCGGCCGGTGCAGCAGAATAAGCAGGCTCAGCCGCGGTGTCCCAGCGCGCCGTGTTATTGGACGGCCGCTCCGGTCGTTACCAGGGGCGTGGAAGCCACTCAGCTGAATGGGGAACACGCTGATGTGCCTCCGTCGTACCGCCGTATTAATCCACCGGAGGGATAAAATGACAAGCGAAATCAGCTAAACGCCCAGAAAGCGAGCGGCGAACAAAAAAAACCCCTCCCGAGTCTCACATCGGTCCCGACCTGCAGCTCCGGAGGAGCCACGAAGAGACGCGCCTCCGTCGGCCGTCCTGTCCGCTGGAGAGGGATGCGAGGATTCGGACTGAGATCCATATAACTTAATATCTGTCTGATTATTTAACTGGTACTTTTGTTTCACTTGATTTCCACCAACGGGCACTATTGTGTGCTGCTTTATTTGACAAAATTGGGGTTTGTTTAAAGTCCACCCTTTTTTTTTATTGTGGATGGTCGGCTAACGTTAGCGAGGTGGTTCGAACCGGACCTGCCAACTCTGCCTGTGGGTTGTTTCGGACTCATCGCCGCGATGAAATAGGTAAGCCTCGTCCCCCCCCCTTTTTGCTTCACGGGAAGCGTAATAACAATTTTCGGAGACGTGCGAATTCACGCTTCCGTCTATATTAGACGGTCCGTGGACACAAGCGGAGACCGGGTCGAGGATTCGGAACCAGCGAACCCCGCGTTAACTTGTCGGCGCTAGCATGCTAGCTTTCAAGTTCACCTGGTGGGTGATGAATTCCGCTAAAAATAACGACATGTGTTAAACCCTGGGCTTGTCCCTCCATCCACCTGCCCCCTTTCCCCGACGTCAAGTTAAGCCCAACTACGGCCGTTACCCGCAAAACTGGGGATATTTGTCAACGGTGCGCCGTAAACGGTGCTAGCTTCTCTTTTATTAACTGCCAACATTTCTTTTGCAGCTCTTGATATCGGATGAAATCTAGTCAGACATCCCCGTCGTCGAGGGCCTCTGCTGGCAAACTGCGTCACCGAGTGGGCGCAGCAGGTACTCGTCTATAAATATGCATTTTTCAGGCGGTCTAGCCATGACACGAATGACCTGGAAGCGGAACCTTTAGAGCAGCATGGAGCCAGAGGCCACTTCCAGCTCTGAGCAGCGAACGAACTGTCCATCCGGGCCCAACTCTCAGCACGAACGGGCGCCGAACATGTTGGAGCCCACAGGTGATGGAAGTCATTTGGACTCTGTTGTGAGAGGCGGCAGTGACCCCGCCGCGTACCCTTCCTCCAGCTATCGAAGGATCGTGCATCAGAGATTCATCAGGAGGAGTTTGTGGTTCTCGGACGCAGACGAGCAGGCCTTGGAGACGCCCGAATGTGACGCCGCCGCTGTCAGCGGCAGTGGCGGGACGGTTCTAAACGTACACCTGCGGACGATCGTGGACAGGACCCGGGGGACGAGCTGCGGGATACAGGAAGACTCCAGCACCGAAAGCCAAGGCGGGCAAAAAGACAGCGCGACGGAGAGCGCCAGCGCCGATGAGGAGAAGGAGAAGTGCGGCAACGCGTTAAAGCCGACGGGCAGCGAGGACGCTAAAGCCACCGTCAAGGCGGCCAGCGAGGAGAACGAGGAGGAGGCGGAGATGAAAGCGGTTTCCACATCACCCGGAGGAAGATTTCTCAAATTCGACATCGAGCTGGGAAGAGGTTCCTTCAAGACCGTCTACAAGGGTTTGGACACGGAGACGTGGGTGGAAGTGGCCTGGTGTGAGCTGCAGGTAAATATTAATGCCCTGCTACCCAAACAGGGTGGTTTTTTTTGTTTTGTTTTGTTTTCTTGTCGACACTAATCAGCAGCCTTTCCACAGGCGCGTGGGAGACACTTAGGAATAGAAATGGTGCTTTTAATAATAAACTTCACGTGGTTCCTTTTCTGCATGAGATGATTTTCACTCCGGCGGGGGGCCCTCTCACAAGGCGGCACTCGTGGTCGACGTTCACACGCCGCATAGCGTAATGACGGCGCGCCCCCCCCTTCATGGAGCTGTCCCTCAACCAGAGTCTCGTGGGAGAGTCCGCGAGGTTGCGAACGAGTATTTGCTCGACGTGGAAGGTCGGCGGCGTTAAGTGGCCGACGAGCATTAACCGCTGACGGGGGGGGGAGCAGAGCGCTCCTGACACGTGTCGATCAGCAGACGCACGAGGAGAGGCTATCTTGTCCTCCATTACACAGACGCAGGGAAAACGCCAGCTTAGAGCATGCGAAGGTATTAACTAATTATTTCCGTCCTTTGGAGACTGCAGGAGGGATTATCTTCCTGTCCCCTCTCTCTCAGGAGGCTTAAGGGAGGCTGTCGTGAGCACGACTGGCCGCCTTCAAGAACGAAAAACCCACAATGTCATTTGTTTTCCCAGATTATAATACAGTAGTTCGTAACCCTTCGCCTCTGGTCTGCTCTCTCGCGGATGCTACGGCATAGCTGAATACTCTTACTGCGTCTTATCGACTGCGCCTCAGCTCGCGGCCTCCCACTGTGCAACAGGAGGTGGACAGACAGGAAGCAGCTGACGTGCACTGTAGCCCACAGGGAACCGTGTGGTGGTCCCGTGTGCTTGCTAATGTTAACGTGCTGCATCATCGCTCAGGGAAACTGAAGAATAAACTACACCCTGCACTGTTTAACCTGTTTGTATGGCAACAGTGTCGCTGGACAGCGGTTAACATGCCAGCGTCTTGTTTCAAGACGGTTGTGAACGAGGTGGTGACCTCAGCACGTGGTGATGTCATGCAGACTGGTGGTAGGAAACCCACCCTCCTGCAGCGTGACAGCACTGAGCTGCAGTCACACCCGGCAGATGCCAGATAGCAGAACCGGAAACATTTCATTCTTCCCTCGCAACACGTTGGAAAACCCTCCAGTCGACCGTCGGTACCGGACGTTCATCACAACTCAAACGGTAGTTTTCTCACACGTGCTCAATTCCAGCACGTGATTTCATTTTTGAGCTGACGGGTTTCCAATCATTTGGATAAATGATGTGGAACTGATCGATGGATTTCATCAGAGGAGGCCGGCTCTTTCATTCATCCGAGGGCTTCGGGTGAGACCTTTGCCTGCTGATCAGAAATGCCTTTGATCTTTTGGGGTTTTGTTAAATCAAAAGCGGAATATTACGTTTCAGATTTTTACAGAATATTACAATCATTTTCCAGCTGTTTACTTGTTTTCTGTTTGATTTTCTGTAATGCCTACAATTACCAAAGTTAAGAATATTGAAATTAACTATGTGACATTTTATTCCTCGTATCTTTAACACAAATACACCTTTTAAGCTCAATAATTTCAGCAAATTAGCTAATTTGTGGACATCTTCAAGGCCCCCCCCCCCCAGGACTTGGTTGCAAAACATCTCTGAACCCAGAGATGACTGATATTTTCGCTTGTTTTGTCCTCCTTCCAGTGGTCACATGGTTCTGCTGCCTAGAAATGTTAATCTGGGCCTGTGTTTGCTCCCTCTGTCTCCAATCTGAGTCACACTCTCCCACCCCTTTCCGCCTTTACCCATCTCCCCCACATCTCTGTTTTCGTGCCAGGCCGCTGGCATAACGCAGATGGCCCTGGCTCTGACAACAGTGTTGATACGAAACAAAGAGCCCTGTTGTGACTTTTCTCTTTTAAAAGGAAACATTTTCTTTTTCTACTGGCCTTTATTGAAACTCTGGAAACTTCCTTAGCCCTTCGCTTTGTTCTTTAGGTCATCATCCGCGTTGAAATCTGCACGTTCGCATCACGCCGTCGTCTCTGTGGTATTTGGCAACGATTCTGTTGTTCTGTAGATTAAATCTGCCTCTCGGCTCGTGAGCTCGGGCAGATGCTGTTGCGGTGGTATGAGGCCGACTCCAGTGTTTGTGGCTCTGGCTACAGACGAACCCAGCAAATGCCAGCGTGCACAGGCTTGACAATAAGAGATTCCTGCATGCCAGGAGTCAGATCTGCTGACCTCCTTTCTTAATTAGACGGAGAGAAAAGAATTAAACACTCACTGATCGATCAGGAAAACATTTTCCCGATTCCCAACCGGCTCCTTGCTCACAGCTCATTAAGAAGCTGGAGGGAGTGAGAGGATCCAGACGCCGCGGCTCTGCAGCCTACAGTGCTCAGTAAAAGGCCTCATCTTCAGGCGTGCACCAGTGTCACCAATAACCCCGAGGCCACATGAGCGGGCTTGTTAGACTCCTCTGAGTTTACTGTGATCTGAGAGCTGTTGCAGAGTCTGAGACGGCCATCATTCAGACCAGTCCTGTCACACCAAGACATCAGCTAATAGACTCATAATCGTCAATCAATAACGGATCTGCTGGTGGCTGCTTTTGTTATTTTGCTGGTGCTAGTCCAGGATTTAATACACAGGATACAAATTGCAGTTCATTAGAGTGAGGATTTCAGTAAATATCCTCTGAATGGCCTCAAAATGTCACAGCCGCTCGTTATCGTCGTTAATCCCGTGTTGAATTTAAAGTTGTTGTTTGTATGAGCAAATCGTACGCCACGTCTAAGCCTGCATCCTGTGAAGGTCGGCTAATAGGCTCTGTGGTATGAGGACAAGGGTTACATTAATTGCTCACTCTACCTCCGTATCCCTAAGCTATTTATGTAATAACAAAAGCACAACAACTGACCTCACTGTAGCACTTGTGTCACAAGTCCGGCTTTAATTTGTGAATACTATTTCAGGTAGAAAGACTCAGATAAAGAATGTTTCCTCAGTTTCTGTCCTTCACACAGATCCGTTAATCGCCCTTGCCATTTTTTAGCCATTGTTAATGTTCTTCTGCAGGCTGGGCTGGTCAGTTTGAGCGAGGACATTGAGCTATTTCTGACTCGTCTCTGCTCTAAACACCATCAGCAGTGATGCGAGCCACCCACTTTGTCTTCTACACTGATTCTGGCATTGCCGTGCACCGTGACTTCACCATTCTGACTTTTGGTCCTCCTAAATCCAGAGCCTTAATCAAATGGAACAATGTCAAATGTGTGTGTACATGTTTAACAATGCATCTGAGCGTGTGAATGTTGTTCTCTGAGCAGGAGGGAATGTTCAGGGTGTCAACAGTCAGCCATCTTGCCTCAGGTTCATTTAGACTCGGGTTACAGCTGCCATCTGTCCTCTTTGGATGTTGCTAATTATCAAGAAAAGGCTAAGAAATGACAGATACATGTGTTTCTTTGGTCGGTAGTTGCTGGGTTTTTTTTTATATTTGGATGAACAGAGATCTATTAGGCTTTGTCTGTCTGGTAATGTTGTGTTGGAGAAAGAACCCTAATTGATTTTTAAACCACTGCAATCAATTGGAAATGAGCAAGAGATGCCAGAACTGCAGCTTTATTCAACTCAACATTAATTAAAAGCGTTATTCAAAGATGCATTTTTTCCCCCTGCAGCCATTTTGGTTGAAATCCTTTGAGTTTTGTCCTTGGTGATTCTTTTTCAGATGTGCTCTGCACCATCTTGACAGTTATTGGCAATTGGCTGAATGTTGGCCCATAGATTTTAACGTCTAAATACATTAATCCTCCACCTCGGTAGTCGGTCACGTTGATAAATCACGGTCAATTGGTACCATTGGTGGCAGTTCATGAATATGCAGCACCACCATCGTGTTTGAAGCTATATTTTTTCGCTCATGAGCTTTTCCTTTCTTTCCACACATTCTCTTCCTCACAATGTCCCCCAGGTTTGTCCGACTCTCAAACTCGTGTGTTACCGTTGCAGCTTGCTAGCCATCTATTTACGCTCACAAAGGATCCCTTGATTTTCCACCTGCAGAACCTTCACCTGAACGTTCCTCACTTCTTGAAGAGTAGTTAAAATTAACAGTATTGTTTTTCTATGTGTAAACAAAATAAGTTTGGCGGGGGAAAAAAAGTTATTTGGCTCTGAGCTGAGCAAATACCCAGCTCTAGTCTGGCTCTGAACAAAGATGCCATCAGTCAGCACTCGTCAGGGCCGTTGCATGAATGGTATTAGTCTTTCTGAGGTGCAAGCATGTAATTAAAAAAAAAAAAAAAAAAAAAGTTTCTTTGTCTCTGTCAAAGAATTGTTTGTTTGCTGAAAGGAAAGAGGTTTATTGCAGGGTTGTGCTTATCCATGTTTGCTAACTCCCGGTCTCAGCCGGCTAGACGCAGTCATCAAGTCCAAACTCCTTTTCTACCAAGAATTGTCCACCATTTATAGGTCACCTTGGTCTTAAGTAAATTCCTGTTCAGAACTGCTTGAGGAGGTTTGATTAGATTAAGTATTTACACCTCATTACTGTAGTTCTCATTTCCTCTACATCTCCTATTATAGCTTTTTCCCTTCCCATTTCTACATGTCTTTGCTAACTTATGTGTTCATTTGTCTCTTTAGACACATCTTGAATACTGGTGTGTTGGACAAAATGGGTTTTTAGTAAGATTTTTTTGAGGGCTGTCTCCGTATTCCAGCCTCACACCACACCTGTTGCACTGGGGGGTATCGACGTGCATAACAAAAGCAATGATCCAAACTGTTTGCATGTAACGGTAGTACTGAACTAGATTTGAAAAATGAGTGACCAGCACAGAGTTCTGCTGCAGTCACACACTGATTGGACATAATTCAGTTGTGGGCACTCTGCCGGACTGTGATTTGCCTTGCACTAGATTCTGTTATGGCAGCAAAAGCACTGCAACACTCAGAGGGTGGTTAAACGGCCAAGAACAGTATCATACCTCATTTAACTCGCTGCCAGATCTCTCTGTTGCAAGCACCAGTTTTAGCTACTTTTCTCAGATTGGGTACATTGGGTTCAGATGGCAAGGGTTTATATAATGGACATATTTTGATAAGTAACTTTTGTAACGGTCTATTCTCAAAATATCTGCCCCCCTTAAAGCCACTAGCATATTTTGAGTTGTAGTCAGAAAATCTGTGATATTTTGTAGATAAATCCATGTATCATAACTCGATTAGCAATCATGTTACCGGTAATCAGGATTTTGGTGCTGAGAGGGTGATTATGATTCATGCCACCATTAAGCTGCTTTGTTTGCATGTTTCCTTGAGTTGCACTTTGTTGGGCTCTCACACCCACTATAAATTTAAAATAACTGTATTAATAAAGCTTGCTTACCTGCCTCTAGTGCAATAAATCATCCATCCTTCAAAGCTAAATGCTTGTGCTGCATGATCATCCACTGTTTATTGGAGGTATACTATTTAATTAATGGAGGTGGTGAGAATTCCTCTCCATAAATGTCCAAAATACTTTCGTCTGCTTTGTGTTAGACATTTAACCTTCAGAATCTGTCCTTGTGTTAGAACTCCATCAGCATGGGAGCCATAGTCCAGAGTAAACATTTATCTCGCTATATTGCAGACCTGGGATATTCTGTATGGAAGGTTGTTGTATGTTCTACCCCAGCAGTGGTGCTAATAGAGCCATGCTCACAGATATAGTGGGTGGCAATATAGTGAAGAAGAGCTTTATGGATCGCTTACTGCTAATGTCACCATCAATTTTCCCGTTCGGTCTGCACTGCATGGGCTTGGAGCTGTGTGTTTTAACCAAGCCTGAGCTGCTGCGCGCTCTGTGTGGCTAACTGAGGTTTTCCTTCAGCCAATTGTATGCATGATTCTAACAGAATATACTTACTATATTAAAATCTCGTAATGTAGATGGATTTTTATGGAAAAAAGCACAATTGGATGTGAGGAATGCCGAGATAAAGCAGTAATATGAAGAGGAAAGCTTCAATATTTGATGGGAAAATATTGCTGTCTCAATCTCTCTCTCTCCTGTTACCTAAACCTGGGCCCACTGCTGTTCTCTTGCAGCAGAAACCACGTGGAAATAACTCAGCACAACTTGGCCCCAGCCATCCATTGCTCAGCGTGCCTCAGTAGAAAAGGGTTCTCTGCAGAACTGAATTATTCATCAGGCGTTGCAAGAGTGCAGTGAAAATTCCTCCCCCACACACTTTCTCACAAAACCTGATATTCCACATTGATGCACACGCAGACACAATGCTTTGTCGCATCATTAGACTTTAAAAAAAAAACATAACACTCTTTATTTATGGAGATGTTTGCACTGTTTAATTTTACTAAAACACTGTTGTGGTTAAATAACTGAATGAAAATGATGGAATCATACCAGGCTCCCTCATCTGCATCTCTAAAGGGTGGGGTAGGTGCACTGTGCTTTGGCAGGAGAGAGCGAGAGAGGGCGTGCTTACAAAAGATGTGATATTGTGCAGATGCATGAAGGAGGGAGTGGTTGATGTTCAGGGTGCAGAGTGGGGGAGACAGATTGCAGATGTGGGGGAGGGGAGAAAGGACCCAAAGGTGGCAGATGAGTGAGCAGGCAAGTGGAGATGACGATGGAATATTGGGAGAGAATAGCGGCGCATAACCTTTAGCAGCACTGTGGAATGGGTGTGGCCGAATTTAACATGCAGATTCATTATCCGGGATTCAGCAGGAGCCTGGCGTTGGAACACAACAGGAGAGCCTCTGAAGCCAGCGTGCATGCTGTCGACTGTTGATGAAGAGCAAAACCATAAATGCCAGAAGTTAAACAAGATTGATACGAACTTGAAACTGCACACATGCAGAGATTCAAGAATTTCTGGCTATGCCTATTGAGCTGGGAAAGGATTTAGTCGTGTAAAAGCAGCTGCATAATTGTTCCCCTTATAAATATATTAAAATATTTACAATTTTTAACACAATTAATGAAGTCTGACAACTTTGCTATGATGGATATGAAGGACTGATTCTCTCTGCTTGTGGAGCTGAGCCCCTATGTAAAGTGGGCTCCCTTTATATTGCTCATGCCTGATATTTACACTGAATCACGTGCATCAGCTCTTTGTGCATCTAACTTGAGTCATTAATTCAGACTATGCTACTAGTGCCTTTAGTGCCTAGCATCTGTTCAACAGCTGTGGATGAGCCAGGAGTCGTGTTCATTATTTCTTTCCTTCACATCTTTTGTCTTTCCTTTAGGATCGTAAGCTGTCAAAAGTGGAACGTCAGCGCTTTAAGGAGGAGGCGGAAATGTTGAAAGGTCTTCAACATCCAAACATTGTCCGTTTCTATGACTTCTGGGAGTCCCCCCTCAAAGGGAAGAAATGTATAGTCTTAGTTACAGAGCTCATGACGTCTGGGACACTAAAAACGTGAGTATTATTGAAAGCGGTGAGATGCACTACTTGAGTAGCAAAGAACTTTGTCTTTTTGACTTCTCGGCTATGGAATATGTGCGGTGTAATAAAACTCACTGGAAGTTAATGTATATTTTTCTTTTTCCCAAAGCTACTTGAAGCGTTTCAAAGTCATGAAGCCCAAAGTGTTGCGAAGTTGGTGCAGGCAAATCTTGAAAGGCCTTCACTTCCTCCACACCAGGACCCCTCCCATCATCCACAGGGACCTAAAATGCGACAATATCTTCATCACAGGCCCTACTGGCTCAGTCAAAATTGGTGACTTGGGGCTGGCAACACTCAAGGCAGCTTCCTTTGCCAAGAGTGTTATAGGTAGATTTTGATCTGTGACTCACTTTACTTTAGAGTGGAAAGAATAGACAGTGTATACATACGATATTCTCTTTGCAGGCACCCCAGAGTTCATGGCTCCAGAGATGTATGAAGAACACTATGATGAGGCAGTGGATGTCTACGCCTTTGGCATGTGCATGTTGGAGATGGCTACATCGGAGTACCCATACTCGGAGTGTCAGAATGCTGCTCAGATATACCGCAAAGTCACAAGTGTAAGTATGTGACATACTAAGCACACCGATTGTTTCCCGCCCCTCAGTCTTGCATTTCTTGGGTGAAGCCTACAGGGAAGCACATGGAGTCACAGAGAGTCTGGATCTCCTTTGTTTTTTCAGATGAAGCCTAAAGGCTGTGTTCTGCTCAGCTTCACTGCTGGCATATACACTGATCCTGCTTTTTCAATTATAATTCTCTAAGGATTATTAAAAAGCTCTTGATTTGATACTTCAAGCATCGGGAATGTTCTTATCCCCCCTTAGTACTTTTAAAAGCCATGGCCACGGTTTCCTTCTTGACTATGGGTCAGCTTGAGCAGCCGTCTCCCGATACTCTTCTCACACTGTTGCCGTACACATGTTTGAAAGTGCTGAGGAGAGTTCCGCAGGAGTTTGATCAAAGAAGAGCTTGAATAGCATTGAACTGCTGTCTCGGCTCGCGCAGCATGAAACTATATAATTGGCAGCAATGTTGAGGGAGGATTCATACACTTTAAACTTGAGACAGAGAAAGCAACTATTTTAAGACGAGTTGCTCTTACTCATGTAAATACAACCAACAAAATTTCCCTGCAGAGACATTTTAAAAATGCAAATAGTCCTTTATTTTGTGGTCTTTATTCTCTAAATTTCTGAATGTTTTAAGTTTCCAAACTTAAACATTAATCCCAAATTTCACTGTTGTCAAATTGATTTTATTCAAATTGAATTATTTTTCAGGCGCCAACTCTTCGAATGAAAGATTTATGACTCTTTGGCTGAAACAAACCTATATTTAAGGAAAACTCTGCACTAACTTCCTTTTCCTTTATCAAAAAATAGCAGGATAGTGACATGAGAACTAACTTGGATGCTTTTGTCCTGTGTTTTTTTCTCACTGTCCAGGGAGTGAAGCCAGCCAGCTACAACAAGGTCAAGGACCCTGAAATCAAGGAGATTATTGGGGAGTGTATTTGCCAAAAGAAAGAGGAGCGGTGAGTGTATACTTCTGTCCTTGTCCAGTGTAAAGCCTTCAGAATCCACAAGGTGCCCCCTCATCTGTCATGCCTTGTCTCATCTGCTCTGCCGTATTGTTGTGGCACTGACAGTTGGGCTCTGGGCTGTAATGCAGTCTCACTATCTGCAGGGTGCCGTGGGATTCTGTTACAGGTCCTGTGCAGAGGCCAGAAGGAACTCAATTAGATTGCATTGTTAATTGATTGGGTTTAATGAGCGAGGTTCAGAAATGTACAGCACTGTGCTATTATCAGATGCCACAGGTAACTGTACTGATGCTCACAGAATCGGCTGAGAATTTATTGCTGATTATCGTGAGTACCACAAATTTCCTGCCATATATCTGAGATGAGGTGTTCCTGTTTTCCAGGTACAGCATCAAGGACCTGTTAAACCACGCATTCTTTGCTGAGGACACAGGTGTAAGGGTGGAGCTAGCTGAGGAAGATGATGGGAAAAAGGCCTCGATAGCCTTGAAATTGTGGGTGGAAGATCACAAGAAGCTGAAGGGGAAATACAAAGAGAGCGGAGCCATTGAGTTCACATTTGACCTTGAAAAGGAGGTCCCTGAGGTTGTGGCACAAGAGATGGTGGGTGCAACTACAGCTCTTTACTTTCCCAAAATCCAGTGTGGTAGATGTTAATGGTAGGTTTAATGTTCCGCGCATTCCTGTTTTGGTGAGTTCTAACTGTTGGCAGGGCTTTATCTCATCACCAGGAATGCAGAAATGCTAGATTGTTGGTGATTCTCTGCTCTTCCAGGAATACAGTGATTTGTTTTGTTTCTCTTTGCTGTTTTCTCCAGCATTTCTCCACCTATTTTTACTTTATTGCAAGACATTTGCACAATTTATTTGGTAACTGGATTACAGGAGATGTTTGATTGAGGTGAATAAAATTATTTGTTAATAGTGGAAAAATAGAATTGCGTGGAAAATTAATTAAGACGAAACATCCACTGCAGTCTGTGATGAACTCGGTGAACTTAGAAAGCATACTCTGAAAGATTAAATTATGTATGTTTATCAAATAAGAACTAGGAAGTGCTTGGAGTGTGCTATCTTTTTCATTTAATCTCTTCCCACCTCCTTTAATTATAAATAATTATAAATAGCTTCTCTATCATGTGATTCTCCATCATATGGTCTGTCCTAAAAATATCCTGAAACTGATGCTCATTTTTCAGGTGGAATCTGGCTTCTTCCATGAGAGTGACTCTAAGACTGTGGGAAAGTCAATCAGGGACCGAGTGGCTCTGATCAAATGGAGAAGAGCGAGAACAGTGTCTGCTGCAGCTGCACTGGATCAAGGCGATGGGGCGCATCCGATGCAGATGCCATCCCATGGCATCTCTGCCGGGCCTACACTTATAGGCCAGCCACTGCTGGAACCAGAAGATTCTGAGGCAGATCAGTTCAACAGGCTTCAGAACCTACCGGCCAGCGCCACCTCAGTCACATGTAAGACATTCTTCCTCATTCTTATCTTCCTCATAATGCATTAAACTAATCAATATATATTTTCTATAGTTGCTTTTAAAAGCACACAATTTATGTCTCTGCAGCAGACAGCACTCTTGACAGTGGTATGGGATCCACTGTATATTCAGACTCCCACAGCAGTCAGCAGAGTGTCCTCTACCAGTCCCAGCTGGACCCTATTACTATGACAACACAGCAGGTCTGTATCAGAAGCATATATAGCCAGGTGGACTATGTAAATGTAGATTTATTTAAATCTTTACAAGCAAATATTGCTGAAATGGTATAACACAGGTTCTGTACCATCACTTATTTGGCCTATGTACATGATTAGCAATGTAATCATGCAAGATACATTTAGCCCAATATTTCACACATGTTGTTTTGTTATTTTGAGTAACATACTTTGATTTTGGGGTTACTCCTAATAGTGCCACAGCAGTAGCCTTTTTCTGGCGGACCGCCCCCGCTCTTGTGAAAAGAGTGAAGTTTGGGAGGCAGGACACAGAGCTCAGTTTGGAGGTGCAGCCCGAAGAGGAAGTGCCCCTGTTATTGACACTCTGAGGTCCAACCACATTGCTCATCTCCGTGCCTTTATTCAGTCCCCCAGGTCAATCAGTCCCACCCCCCCTCTGTTAGAAGATCAGTCAGAATTCAGCCACTCTGCCATTCGTTCAGGAGAAAAGGATTGTGTCCCTTCTCATTGTGCTCTTCCACTGCTGCGAGTCTCTCCTGTCTCTTCACCTTCTCAGCCCCGTCGCCTCAGTGACAACAATATCAGGCGAGAGTCCATCACCACCAGTGAGAATATAACCATACCAGTGCCAGGTGGACGCAGACACTCTGATCTTAGTAGTCTTCTGACCCTAAAATCTAAACATAACAATTTAGCACTGCAGAGATGCCATGCATGTCAGGCCTGCCTCTCTTTACTTCAGAGGTCACGAGAAGGAAGCCACCACCGCCCATCTATCATCACGCCAGTCTCTTCATGTGAACACCCTGGAACAGTACCCAGTCTTAGTTTTGGCCGTCAGAGAGGTTCAAGCGATTGCTCAGATTTCTCACTCCTGCAGCAGTCCCTGTTTAATATAATTGGCCGCAAAGCAGCACCTTGTCCCACGACTACCCATAACAACCTCCTGTTACAGTCCTCAGCCGCTCCAAGACCGGTATGTAGTGATGGAGACATCAGAATGAAGAGCCGCCTCCTGACTGGAGGTTTGGTCGGGGAAAAAGAATCTCCTAAGAACATTGAAGATAGTTTGTGTGCTGGTGAGCAGCAATGGTCTGGAGCAGAAATCGGAGTGGTAGGTGACAGTAGCAGACATCGCTTTAGATTGTCCACGAGGGGCCGATTCCTGCTTAACTAATGTCTCCCCACCTGTAGCAGCATCAGAATATTTCTGCATTCTCCTGGTTAGATCTCCAAGAGGCCAATCACACAGAAACCATTTTTGCAGCTGTTTTAAGAGGCAGTGTTTTGCACACTTGATAGCTCCCTTATTGCTTCCACGTTGACATTTGATTTTTTTTTAAAGTCATTGTGGTTCCACCTGCATTTTGTAACTTGCAGAATGCTTTCTGTGTGATCGATGTCTTTGCCGACGTGCCGGTCTGCAGAATTCACCATCCCTCTTCTGCTGTTGTAGGAAAATGGCTTCATTTTAGAAAATCAACTTCCCCTGCAGATTAACAGTTGGATCTCACCTTTCCTATTCTGCTTTGCTGACCCAATGCTACAGCTGTCTTGCTCCTTGTCTTACCTTAAATAGATGATTGAAGGTAAAGGGATTGCTGCTTGATTTCTTTTTTTTTTTCCCTCTTGGATCTCTCCCTGCCTTTGGAGTCTTTTTTTATTCTGTCCCTTTTTTTTTTTTTAACACAGACTTATTACTGCTTGCTCTTGATTAAAGCACTGTGCATATTTTGGTCTTTTATGAGTTTATAGTACAATTATTTAACATGGTTTAAAAGGCTCCCTGTCATTTTTACTACTCCAAGCCATACTTAAGTAGTATACAAACCAACGTTAAAAAGGAAGAGCATTGTAAATGTTTAATAGACAATAATTTAACGTGCATGTATTTAGTGTTATGATATGGGGCCTTTTTAAATATTGAAAAAGTTATTGTTTATAGCTGTTTGATGCAGAATTTCTCCCTTTTTAAATTCGACACCCAAAAGTTTCTAATTTGAATGTCCTTTTTCCTTTTTTGTCCTCAGGCCAGTTCAGCAGGTCACCAGACTCACCACACAATCCATGGCTTGCCCTCTTCCAGCACACCGGTGCAGGCACCGCTACAGTACCTTCAGCTTGGACAAAGTTACCCAGCTGCTCCCTATACCGGCCAACACTGTGCAGCACCAGCTCCAGCTAGTCTCTGTTCAGTTACAGGCCTTTCTGCTAGTTATGTTCCTGCAAATATGCAACAGACTCTACAAAATACAGGAAATATTATACCATCAGCTGTGCCACAAAACTACCAGTCACCAAGTCACAAACAGCAACAACCAACAGCAGCGAGTTCTTTAAACTTTTCTTCAAAAGCCCAACAGACTTGTCAGAACTGTGTGATGCCAACAACACAACAGAGTGTCTCTGCATCAGGATATTCTGCTCCTGTTCAGCAGCATACTGCTGCAGCCCCTGCTGTCCCATCACAAAGCTATCCTGCTGGCTCTGTAGTTCCAGGTTTAGCAACCCAAGCCCAGTGTCATCCTGCACAAGTTCCCAGTGTGCTGCAACAGGTTCAAGGCACAGTCTGCCTCTCAAGTCAGCATTCTGGTCAGAGCTCCTCCACACCAGCACTTTATAGCCAACAGATGCCAATCCAACAAGAGAACCAGCAGACCTTCCTGCAAAGTTCTCAGTCCAATATTCAAGTAGCCCAAAATGTCGGGCAGGGATATCTGAAGCCTCAACTCCAGCATAATCAAGAAATTCAACATAACCTTGTACAACAAATGGCACAGCCGACCACAAATCAGCAACAAGTCCAAACTCCAGCTAACCTTAGTCACAGTCAGAAACCCATGCAGGCAACAGTTCGGCAGCAGAGCCATGACACATACCAGTCGACATTCCAACAGACTCCTACACCAGCCTCACAACCTCTCCCCACCACTTCCCCTGTTAGTGTGGCAGCTGCACACCAAAGTTTCCCTGCTGCTGGTCTACATGATGCTGGCCCACAAAGCTATTCATGTTCTACCTTCAGCATCCTGCAACAATCAACTCCTCCAGCTCAAAACCAGTACCTGTCTGCACAGTCTACAACTCCACAAGCCTATGGGGAGTTGAGCCAGGTGGGATTCTTCAGGACTTTTCTATCCTGTCATGAAATGATGCATTGCAGCAAGGTTTAAATCCCTTTACATTATTTGATATTAAAGATTTTCTTTTTTCACGCTCCTGTTAACCAACAGTTCCATACTCAACAGTGTTCAAACAACCAAACACAACCTTCCCAGGTATGGCCATCCACTCATTCTTCTGTTCATTTGAGATCTTTCTAAATTAGTATTGCTCCTATTACCTTTGTGTTATTTCTTTAAATATATTAGGAAATAGAACATAGACAAGTTTTCATGCATCTTCCTTCTGTATTTAATCTTTTTTCTTTTGATTATTTGATTTTCTTCCTTTCCTTTCCCTTCAGTTCCCTTCCCAGTATCCCACTGTCCAGGTCATGGCTGCTGTGACTGACTCTGAGTCTTCTTACCCTCACACCTGCTCTGTCCCTCACCCTTCAGCCTCCTCATATTCTCGAATGTTCCTCTCTCCTGGACAGACTCTCCCTGTCACCCCTGCTGTCTCCCCCCTTTCTCCTTTGCACTATGAAAATGTGTTAGGTTCACCTATTCCAGTGTCCTTGATGCCATCCCCATCTCAGGTGCTGGATAAGGTGGGACCAACGTCCCCACAGCTCCAGCTCACTGTTGCTCTGCAGCAGAGTGTTAGGCCGGAAGCATCTTATTCACACCCTGCACTTATATCCTCACAATCCACTAACCCCTTACACGCTCACACTGTCTCAGCACAGAACACCCACCCTGCTACAAATGGCAGCACTCAGACCTTGATAAAGGTAACTATGGAGGCTGCAGCAGAGTGCAGATATTTAGCTAAAGGGTGTAAAGATAACAGTTGTCTGATTTGTTGTTCTTTTATTTATATCGCAGCAAAACTGTTGTTTGTCTTTGAGCTAAGAATTTCTATTCACAAGTATTTGAGATAATTAATAGAAACTATGCATTTTGGGAATAAATTACCAATTTATAAATAGCACAAACAATGCAGCTATTTTTATAATATGTTTATCAGAATGATTTTATTTATGAATGTGTTTGTCTATCATAAATACAGGACATGGTCAGCCATGCTGAGCTTGCTCACTCTGCTCCACTCGGTCAACCTGCAGCATTCTCTCCACCTCTGCTGAATGCACCAGACCACCTTGGCAAAAAGAATCCTTGTCAGCTGCCCCTGCAGGCTCAGACCCAGAGTCAGCCTCAGAGCCAAATTCCTGCGCAACAGCCCTCTGACTCCCAGAGAGCATCCTCCGTGTCTGTCGGGTCCTCTTTGACTCAGCAGAAACCACTTGGCACTATTTCGGGCTCTGCAGGTCAAGCACCAACAGAGGTGATTACTGAGGTGTGGACTTGTATTTTCATACTTCTACTGCACAAGTCTCAGTAGCTCCTCCCCTTTCCTTGCATTTCCACTCCGATGTAGCAAATGCAAACTTGTCTCAAAGGTTGTATCAGTGATGTGATGTGTTTCAGTCTCTTTATTCGTTTGCTTTCTGTAGGAACAAGCCTTGGAGAAACATACTGGAGGACAGGGCTATGAGAGGTACTAGCCATGTCGTCTTTGAATGTGACTCCTTTTACTGTTCACAGAGTGCTTAATGTTTAGTGTTGACAATTTCTGCCATTCCTCACTCAAATGCAGTGTCAACTCTGATGCCACCTCCGGTAAGGAGATGAGTGATGGCTATGAGGGGACACATGGCAGTAAAGGCGAGGGGAAAGTCCGCAAGCACCACCGCAGGTCCACGCGAACTCGTTCTCGGCAGGAGAAGATCAGCAGGCCAAAGCTTAACATCCTCAATGTGGGTAAACTAAAATTTATCTGAAGAACTGATTTCTTTCATTTATTGGCCTTGTTCTGATTGTAGGTGTGTAACACTGGTGATAAGATGGTAGAGTGTCAGCTGGAAACCCATAACCACAAAATGGTCACTTTTAAGTTTGACCTAGATGGGGATGCACCAGAGGAGATTGCTACATATATGGTATGTAACTGTTTTTGTATCATGTTAGAATCCATAGCTGACATTAGATGTTTTCTATTTGCTTAGAAATATCTTTTTGGAGGTTTTCCTTTCTCATTCCGGATTTAATGTGCATCATGCTCCTTAGGTGGAGAACGATTTCATTCTACCTTTGGAAAAGGAAGCATTCATCGAGCAACTGAAGGACATTGTGGACAAGGCAGAAGACATGTTGAGTGAGGACGCTGAGGGTGAGAAGAACTCGGAGCAGGCAGGTGGTCCAAAACAGACTGACGCACCGGGAACATTAGGAACCGAGGTAGGAACGAAGCTGTTTAGTTTTTAATTCCTTTTTAGTTTGAAGTGCTGCAATCGGGAATACATTATCATCACTCCACTCTGGACTCATTGTGCTGCACTGCCAGCAAATGTAGATGATAATTCCATTCTGTCTGATACAATAGTTTCATCGCTGTTATTTTGTTTATGTACTGCAGCTCTTTAGCTTGTTGTAAATATTGGCTGAGTCAATGCATGTGAGTCATTTCTTTGAAGAAATCTAATGTTTTTAGGGTTTGAAACCGTCTACACCTAACGCTCCGCAGATGATGTACCAGCAAAATGGTAAGACTTGGAAGATCTTGGAATATATATCAATAAAAAAGGTCTGTTATGCTGTACCATTTAATAATATATCACTAGTGCTGAGAGTTTTATATAGTAATTAAAATCTAGTTCTAGTTCTCCCTTTTCTTTAAAACCTGTTAATTGATAACTTTTTGTATTTTTTTTTAAAATTTACATTACCTAATTTTCTTTGACAGTCCTTCACACTGGAAAGCGCTGGTTTATTATCTGCCCCGTAGCTGAGACACCTTTGTTAGATGATGAGAAGCCTGCATCGAATGCTTCAACGGCCCAGGGTATGTTCCATGTTGATATGTCATTGACTGAGATTTTTTTTTTTACTGTATTGTCTGTATATTACAGAATCACATTTTCTTCATGCTGCTGTGCACTGGGATGCGAGTTAGTTATATAATAGTGACTCTGCAGTGGTTCTAGGAAGAAATGAAGGGTAGGATTTGTACTCCAGCTGAAAAAGCCTGATGGGGCAAGACAAGCTGTGATGTAACCCTCAAGCACCCTTAGGACTTTTCTGTGCTTTGTGATGTGTCGTAGCTGAGATTAGACCTCTAATCTGCTGTTTGTTTTGTTTTTCAATTGTATTATATCAGAATCTGAGAAATCAGCTTCATCATCATCCAGGCCCAATGACAACATAACTACAGCAACAACCACAGGCACATCTTTACCCTCTCAGACTGTGCCCTCCTCCTCTCTGTCCCCTGCGAACACTGAAAAAGCCAGGATACAGCAAGCTCAGCCCTGTTTAGCTAAGCATGCTCCTCCTGCTGCTGCTGCTGCTACCAGCCACCCCAAGTCTGTGGAAGAACCTTGCATCTCTGCTGTCTCTATAGTAACTGACATGCCATGCTGTGCAATTGTGCCACCTGTCTCTCTGGATGTGAATGCTATTGATAAGCGAGCACCTGGTGATTCAAGGCTCTCTCAGTCTAATCAGCTTAATCACAAGTCTAGTCCGACTGGAGAGCTCCCTCAACAACTGGCAGCGAATCAGTCTGTGGTCTTACAGCAACCCTATGCCACACCTATGCAGCCTGGAACTGTGACATCCCAGCCTCAGAGTCCTGCACATCAGACCTCCCAGGGCTCCCAGTCCTCAAGCCACCAGCAGCCAGGGAGCGTTGGACCAGGAGAGTCAGACAGCGAGGGGCCACGAAGGGTAGATTTCGTCGATCGGACCATCAAGACTTTGGATGAGAAACTGAGAAACCTTTTATACCAGGAACATGCCCCCTTGCAGACTTCCAGCACTGCATCCGATCCCCAGGCCTCGGGTACCGAGGGAGTCAGTTCAACCCCTGTCTCAGATGGTCAGAGCACAGAGGGAGCACATAAAAAGAAGAAAGGAGAATCACTGGTAAATATAAATCGGAATAATCTAGGCATTAACAGTGGTGGTTAGGAACAAAGTTAATGGCACAATCGCAAAATAATTTGATTACGTGTAACTAATATGACCTGAATGTTCAGAAAGGTGTAGAAGGATGAGAAGGATAATAACATTACTGTCATAAACATACCAATTAGTCTTATGCTCTTCAACTAGCAGCTTCATTTTATGTTTATACAGCAGCCTGGCGCACTTCAGCAACAGTCCTGAGTGAAGAGTTAGATTTATTGCTGATTTTAATTTTCAAAATGATTTTGAATGTGAATTCTTTGTGTGACTGTGAATTCTATTTTTTTTTTTTGTCCATTAGTCTCAGATTCCTGAATGCAGTGATGTAGGTGACTCCACAGTGTCAGGTATGTATTTGATGTCCCTTTTTACAGAAACTACTCAGGGATATTTTGACTATCTGCTAGTATTTTTGCATAAATAAAATTGTTTTCTTTTTCCTTAGCCAACAACAGCATTTTGAACACAGAGGACATCACTACCAGAAACCGCTTTCAAGTAGGAATCCACCTTTATGTCAATACTAATGTCATTTGTTTGAAATGAATTAAACAGTGTTGGGAGTGGTTACAGTGGGGGTGGTTTCTTTTGTGATTTGGACCTTTCGTAGATTCACAAACTTAATGTGATCTTCTCTACTGTCCCCAGATCATCCCCACTCCACCGGATGCCATTTATCGTGTCGAGAAAAGCAAGGCAATCTTAAGTGCCTGCAGCTCCCTGGCCCCCTCTAGCAGTTCCGGGGGATCCCATAGTCAGACTCACAGCAAAGGGACCAAAGAGGAATGTGCAAATGTAGACAGGCCCTCTGCAATGACCTCAGCTGGTAATCGGAGCACAGAAATCACCAAACGTTTCTCTGCACCACCAAATTTCTACCAGTCCACCTCCACCTCCAGTCCTGACCTCACACCACACCGCATGCCCCGTGCCCAGACGATCGATACGCCTATCCGTCACCCTTATCAGCGCTCCACTCGCCTTTGCTCCGACTCTGCAGATGAGGACAGCAGCAGCATTACTCTCCCTCCATCCCACCATGCTTCCCCAGCTCATGCCCTGTCCGAACACAGTGGAAGTGAATTCATGAAGAGAGCAGTGGCCTTCCTGCGACGCACTGGCCGGAGCAAAAGTGAGCAGAGCTCCAATTCGACATCCCAGCATCTTGTGGCGATGAACGGCCACGCTCCCTCACCTTCTCCAGCACATGCTCACTCTTCGTACATCAGCAGCGACAATGATTCAGAGTTTGAGGATGCAGATATGAAGAAAGAACTACAGAAACTGAGAGAAAAGTAAAGTATAACACACAAGACATTACAAACATGCAGTCAGGGAAACCTCCACTTTGTTCCTTGTCTGTCTGTCTGTCTGTTATAATATATATTATTTTGAATATTAAGTGATTTTGCAGCATGCCTTCTTCTCTTTCCCTATTTTATTGCCCTTTCTCCTGCTAGCTGTTGGTGGCATAAAGAATACAACCGAAATGCCAAAAACCTAATCGTTGGAAATTAAATTTTCTTGCAGCCAATTCTGTGAAAGCCTCCCCCTTGTGTTGACAAGTCAGAATTGCAATGCCATCTGACTGCGCTGGCACTTTAGCTTCCATCTCAGAGTTGCATGCGTCACTATTGCTGGTAGTTATGTGGGAATTTGTGTGTTCTAAGAATAATTAATTTTTTTATGCCATCTTTGTGTTTTTTTTTTCATTAGACACATGAAAGAGATCTCAGAGCTCCAAGCCTTCCAGAGGAATGAGATTGAGCGTCTGTACAAGGAGCTGGGTAAAACACTGCCCCCGAATGTTGGCCTGCTTCACGCCGCACCCCCCAGTGGACGCAGGCGCCGAGCCAGCAAACACAAACTGAAAGCTGGGAAACTGCTCAATCCAATGGTGCAACAACTGAAGAATAATCTCAACACATCTAGTGAGAGGAAGGGTATGATGAAACTGGTTTATCTGATGATGATGTTTACAGGGGCACAATTGCAATCTGTGGGAGCTTTGCAAGATTCACAGAAATGCAGGAATGTGTGATTAGATGATTCGTGCATACTTACACATTTATAATCCCCCCTTTCCCTCAAGGTGAAAGTGCTGCCAGTTCATCCAGCTCCCCTGCTAAAAGTTCAGTTATGTCAGATGGCTCTGCCCATTCCAGCGGGAGCTCCAGTTCCAGTAATCCACCCAGTGTCACACAGGAGCAGGTCCACACCCAGCAGCCCTGTTCTTTGAAGGGCTCATTCTCCTCCGACAACATCTACGCTGGACGACACGGCGATGGAATGGCTAACCAGGCTGGCCCTGGCCAAGGTACACACGATTACTTCATGTGTGTGGTGTGCGCGCACACGTGCTTGTATCTTCACACGTGTGTGCAGCTGTGAGGGCTAGAGAATAGGCATGTCAGTGCCATTCATACTGATCACCAAAGATAAACAAGTACATGGCTTGAGAGACTGACTCTTAATGACTAGGCACAAATGATAATATAGCTGGACTATCAGAAAAAATTACAACCACTTCCAACAAAACATGTCTTCCATTTCATAGCATATAAATGGTGCCATATCATGGTATAGCAGGTGGTTGTAATAAAATGGCTGTTAAAACTTCAGGTTACTTTTTGTGCTATCATTTAAATATACTATCGAGGAGGCATGTTTCCAAATTAATGTGTACATTTAAACCATTATTTTAGGTCTAGTTTGTTCTTTCTTTTTTGTTAGCTGTTTAGTTGTGGACATACTACTTCAGTACGCTTGATCATAATTACCGGTATGCCTGTTTACCCTACACTCCTTCTTTACTGCTGCTTTTATGATGGGGGTTTTCTCATCCAAATCTCTCTGCACTTTTACAAAGTATCTCTCTTGTTTCTTCTCTTCTTCCCTTTATATTCATTTTTACAGGCTGGACGGTTTACCACCAAACGTCAGAGAGAGTCACCTATAAATCTAGTAGCAAACCACGCACTAGATTCCTCAGTGGACCTGTGTCTCTGTCCATCTGTTTGTATTTTTTCTTTTCTATTTCCAGTCACTGTATCCACCTTCTTTTTATTTAACCTTCCCCTCTTACCTGTCAGCCTTGCTTTTTTTATGTACCTTAGTACATACCGTTCCTCACCTTAATATCCATCACTCCTATTTCTTCCACTCACCCTTTCTCTCCACATCCTCAAATGTTGTGCTTTTATGTTGTTCTGACCACCAGGGGATATGATCACATGTGCCTACTGATGTTTCTATTGAAAGCTCATATGAACATGGTCAGTGGAGTCCAGTTAACAAAGCACACCTCACCAGAGTTGAAGGCTTTTGCAGCCAGGATGTGTTTGCTTTTCATCCTTAAGCAATCAGTGAAGCATGGCATATTTTGTACTGCCAGCCATTGATGAAAGTTTCAACAGTCACTGCGTGCTCAACAGAGCTGCAAAGTCCATTTAGAGTTACTTCCTCCACCTCATATCACGTTTGACCCCTAACACGCTTGTGCAACACCATGTACTTTTTCTTTGTGCACTTGGAATAATGTAAATATGCAGTATTTTGTGCAATCCTCCCCTACACACTACCCTGGCTAATATTTCATGATTAAGATTTTGCCATAAGGTGTGTCTTTTTATTGATACAATATATTAAAAAGCACAATAATGAATATAGAGCAAATTTATTGGCTCCAAGACAGGCCTTTCCTGGACATGCATAGCTCTTGAAATAAATTCAAGGGTGGATCATTACACCATTCTTTTTCTGATAACCATCTAGAACTGACCAAACTGCATTCCTGAGTTTTCCTTTGTGATCTATAATACTCCCACTCCCACCCAAATGCACCAGGGACACTAAACATGGGCCCAATCTAGGTCAAATATAAAAGTGTGTGTGTGTGTGTCAATGTTGGAGAGAATAGCAAAACTGTTACACCCTCTTTATTTCTTATGTTCCCATCCACTATTATTTTGGTTGTATTATGTTTGCAAGTCAGAACACTTGTCCCGATTGAGCAGTCCTCTGTATACTAACACAGAGACCTGAGTCCCCCCAACCTTTCCCAGAACCCAAGGCAAGGGCTCTCTGCTTAGAGGAGAGCTCTCTGTCCCTCATGTTTGGACGGAGAAGATGTGCATGATGCAGGCGCCGAGCAGGGCACAGATGGAGACATGTTCCGCCACATTAAGGGCTGTATAATCAATATTACTATTGTTTTGTTTCTTCCTCCACCTCCCCTGACTTACCTGCATGTGTCTCACAAGTGCTGGCTCTAATTTGTAGCTAGTATCTGTGTGCTCTTTCAGTTTGAGGCTTAATTTCAGTTTCATTGTTTTGTTTTCGCAGGCATTGTTGCATCGGCAAATGGATCTGTTTTTTATTTTTTTTAATAGAGCTTCCACTATTTTCCACTTTTTTTTCAGATAATCTTTATTGTGATCTCTCCCTTCAGTTATTGGACAGTTGAGTCATACTAAGTCCCAATCCAAACAAATGATCTGAAATGCCATATATTTTAAGAATTGATTAAGGTGACGGTGTCGCCCTATTTTAGATATCTCCCCGGTCCTGTTTAACAACATAATTCGAACAAATTAATTTTACCCATTTAATCTTAAAGATTGCTACAGATGTTGGAACGCCTTATCACAAGGCATTTTACCTGCTGAAATGAATTATTAGTCATTTACGGTGATCATTTGATAAAAGGTAATCTGTCTCACTTTCCCTGTGGTTTGTCATTCTGAAGAGTCTTCCTCACTGATTCAATCCCTTTGTCCTTCTTATCCTCTTTCTCTCAACCCAATATTTTTGATAACTAAATGTACTTTTGAAGCAACTTGTCCACATAAATGTGGTGTGTAATGTGTCGTGGCCTAACTCTTTCTGTCTTGTGCTGTTTCACTTCTTATAGGGTCCACTCTGAAACGACTATGTCTAGGCAAAGAACGCAATAGTAGTAACTATCCTATTTACTTACTTACTGTCTACATAATTTTAGTCCTTTTTGTTTTGATTTGTGTCATTATGAGCGCTTTATTTTTTCGTGTTTTTAAATGATCATGGATACTTTCAACAGTTACGGTCAGAACAGTGGGTTCAGTACAGATTGATGCATTGGTTTATTTATTGATTTAGTGTGTATTGCATGGCTGTGCCCGTGTTGTGCTGCGAAGTTTTCTCATTGCTTTCCTACCAAACATTTCATTTTTCTTAGATTGCTCTTAAAAAGCAACACATTTCTGTTAGAACAAGTATTGGATGTTCTACTGTGTGACCTCCATTACAGTCGTTACCATATTGAAAGTTGTTACATGTTATTTATGAAATGAAAGGCATAGTCGATAGAAAATAAAATCCCACTCGTACAGTATTACAACCACTATGTCAAATCGGAGGTGGGTAAATGTTTCCAAGCTCTGAAACTTGGCCCTTATCCCTCCTAATTTATGAGTGAGAAGTGGATAAGTTTGTTTTTTTAAATTTTGGATGAACTATCCCTTTAACAGAAGCCAGTCGATTAAATGGTTGGATTTTATTAATTGCATACTTATATACACATAAATATGTATTTTTAACACATTTGTGTTTTATAGGGTCTTCTCTCAACACCACCGGGGCTCAGACAGCCACCAGTCAAACGCAGCCCACTGCAGCGACGCCCTCGCCGCCGCCACAGCCAATTCCGCAGCTCGCTCGGGTGCAGACCAACAACAGCAACAACAAGAGAGGCACGTTCACCGATGATCTTCACAAACTGGTGGATGACTGGACAAAGGAGACTGTTGCAGCAGCCAGTCAGTCCCGCCCCTCCCTGAACCAGATCAGGCAGCAGAGACGCCAACAGGGCGTGGAAGGTGGGGCAGTGTCACGCACAGGAGCAGCTCCACATGAGGTACTTGAACTGGAGGTGTTCAGCAAGGGGTTTTTAAGTAGTTGAACAACTGTTACAACTGCTTTCTGTTTCAGATGAAAAGCCATTATGGGCGAAGCAACTTCCAGTTGCCTCTCTCTTGTCCCCTGACTGCTACTTTAAGTCCTCACATGGCCACAAATGCAGCACCGTCCGCCCCAGCAATGTTCCCTCCTGGGTACCTTTTCTCTGCAGGCTCCTACAGCAGGATGGCCCCTGGCCCACTTTACCCTCAGCAGTGGCCCGGCATGCCAAGTCCAACAGGCTCTTTGGGTCCTGTTGGCTTGCTTGGTGCTGGAAGAGTTATGCCCTTTGCTGCAATGGCAAACCCAAGATTAGAATCCTACCCTCTGGTCATGCGTGACACCGAGAACGGGCCATGTCCAAATAAAACCAGGACTACCTAATTGGGTTCATTCAGACATCTGTGTGTGGATGGATGTGTGAAACGTTTAGCCTCACTTTTTTGTGGTTTACCAGAGCCCCAAATGTACATAATGTGAACTTGTAAATAATGGCAACATCTTGATATTGTTTATACATCATTGTCTGTGGTCAGCGTGTGACTGTGTGTGTGTGCGTGTGTTGTACAGTACAGTTCAATATGTTTGTTTGGTTTATGCTTTCTGGCTTTCACTCTCAATCAGCCACTCAAGACATGTTTGTTTGTGCTCATGGAAATATATTATTTTATGCAACTAGTCCTTTTTTTGTGTTACGTACATGTCAACGCTACACTGGAATCTGTGGTTTATGATGCGCAAAATAGGCAGTCAGTATTTGAAGAAGGTATTTAAAGAAATGTAGTGCCTTGAACATTGATTTTTCTTTTTTTCTTTTTCCAAGACAATGTTTTTCTGCACCCACGTTATTTTGATGGTAGCTTGAGTGCAGTCTTTCTCTTTTTTTTTTAAATACATCACGGACACCTTTGTTTTTTGGTTTACATATGAATGCCCTTGTAGAACTGCACTAATAACTGCTCTTATTTAAATAATAAATCCATGTTTTAATCCTCGTTTACTTCGCACCCCTGTGACAGACGGAATGCCATAACGATGAGATGTAATGTTGCCTTGTGGTTCATGTTGGACTGAGAGAAAGAAGGAAAAAAATGCCAGCAGCCAAATCATACTCTTTCAGGTC
Organism: Takifugu rubripes; assembly: GCF_901000725.2. NCBI lineage: Eukaryota > Metazoa > Chordata > Actinopteri > Tetraodontiformes > Tetraodontidae > Takifugu > Takifugu rubripes. The sequence continues at coordinate 13,127,980 of NC_042287.1, read as the reverse complement.
AAACGGTTCAGACACAGGCTTTTTTTTTTTTTGGTGGGACACCTGATTGGTTGGGCAGCACAGGTGTGAGCAGTGTTGTAGCCTTGTACTCAGAGGAAAAGAGGTGTCCAGAACGATACCTGTAACCTGTAAATATTTCTTTCTACAGCATGAGCCTCTGGCAGAGTTCTGATCAGAATGTAGCAACTAATGTGTGAAAGGCTTGAGGCTTTAAAGTGCAATTTATCCCCCCTAAACAAAGCTTTGATCGTGGCCTTTGCCACAAGCCTTATCTATGACGTACGCAACGGGAGCAAGCTAAAAATGTTGAACAAAGCCATCTGACTGCTGTCACCTGGCAAAATAGAAACCACAATCCATAAATCTGAAGTCACAATACTGTTCAATAGTTTCCAACTTTTCCTCAACAAACACCGTGTATGATGTATTTTGCATAGTCAAGTCTGGGGTTTTTATTTTTGATTGATTTGCTTGATTTCTTTGATGCTGCTACTTTCCGAGGGGGGTTTCGCTGTGAGCTAAATCATTCTCTTCTCAGAAGTCAAAACCAAACTGTCAGATTCATTTAGCAAACGAGACGCCCACAGTGTTACTGCCTTGCTAGATCTCCCAGGTTGCTTTTTTTCTTTTATTATATAAAAAAAAAATTATATACTTGACGCAGGAGATTTGCACACTGTAAAGCTTTCCTCGAGTCGAACTGTAAACACTTCCTGTACTTTTTTTTTTTTTTTCCATTATCACGAATGAGCATGGCGAACTTAACTCCACAAAGCAAATATAATCAACAGTTACAAATTTCCTGCTCCTGCAACACTTTGGAATTATTTCAGCAACCCATTCCTGCCAAGCTGTGAATTGTACAGTTTTCCTCTTCCTTATATTTGTATATTTTATTTGCGTGGCAGTTTAAAGGTCATGGTGAAGGAGGGTTGCTTTAAAGTATATTCCATCAATTCGGTTTGAATTGGACTTTTATAGGATATTATGCAGAATCTTCTGCTTTGGTGAAATATTTCCAGTAGTAAGAGATTTCTGTTCTCTGTCACTTGTATTTAATACAGTTTTTTGTTTTGTTTTTCCATCTCAGTCGCTGCTATGTCATGGGGAGCAGCAGAGGAAATGACTATTGTTGGCATATTCACTTGGATGCAGTGAATGATTCACAGACCAGAAATGCACAAAGATGAAGCAGTATCTACACTTTTTACTCTGCTCGTCTCACTTCTCGCTGGGCAACATTGCCCCCTGTCGAATATGCTATGATTGTCAAAAGCTTGTGTTTTAACTGTGGGATTGCTTCTGCTTGCTGTATCTCCCACTGCATTCCCCCAACCTGCAGCACTCTGATCACCAATTGTGTTGAGAGAGAAATAAATATTATTTTGTGCTTGATGAGTTGTTCGTGTGCACTTTTTTCCCATATATCAATCGAATGCAGTGGAATTTATCGATGAAGTTATTAGTTAAAGGTAGTTTGTATCCCGCCTTGTTAACATTCGGTCAGGCGCATCAAAAGTCAACGGCTCCTGCCGACATCTTTGAAACAAATTCACAGATTCGCTTCATTCCCTCGACAGATAATCACGTGTTTAACCTACACACAAAAAATATATTTTGAACAATATGAAAGTAATAGGTGAAATAAAACTCGGAAAATTCACAAACATGCTCGAATATAAAACTAGAATTGGGAAATGGAAACCAGTTGTGACGAATGTGCCGCGCCGTGTTGCGGCGTTAACGCCTGCCCCTTTTGTTCAACCGAGTTCCCGAATAATACCTCTCACAATGGAAAAAAAAAGGATATAATTTTGTTTCATAAAAACATTTCAATGTTTCTGCGCTTGCCGATGTCTCACATGGGATTACCATATCAATTAAAATCGATCTGCGATCCGTGCGATCTGGCGTGAGATTTTCCGAAGCACGCAATCTTGAGGAACGTGGAGTAGTAAGTGTTTATAACATTAACACACATCCGTATAGTTAAACCGCTCTACATTCGCTTTTAGGAAATGTTGTCTTTCCGTACATGTTGCACACCAAATACAGCAACATCGTGTTGTCATTTTACTGATCTATCTTTCCCTCTGTGTCCTAATTAAATAAAGTAGTAAAGCCTCAATGCAAACTAAGGCAGTCTGGCTATTTTCCTTCTGTTGCTTTAAATAGTGTCGGAAGAGTGAGCGCCTAATCGTTTAATCGTTATGATAAATTATTTAGTTAAATGGATAGATCTGATCCAAAACGCTGTAGTAAGTGTAGTATGTTGTGAAATCAAACGCTATAGAGTCATCTTGCTGTTGGATTTAGGATGAGGTCATTGTGGAGGGAAACAGGACTGAGTGGTATTCTACAATCATGCTACAATGTATGTAATTTTTTATCGTATTTTCACCTGCTAATTAACGTAATATAAAATGAGGTGAAGTTAAAGCGGCACCAGCGTTTTAGTTAGCTAACGCCTGTGTCAGTAAGATCACAGCTAGGGTTTAGCATGCAAATTCAATTAACCTACTAAACATTACCGAGGCGAATAAAACCCTGGCTGTGGATGAAAATGGAAATTTACATGTATTAGGGATGTCTAAGTTAACGTCATTACATTAAGTGTGGCTTTTTTTTTGAGTCAAGTGGTGTTGTTGTTTGGTAGCTTCTGTTAGCATGCTGGCTAACCGTGCAAGGCTGCAGCGCTTCATTGTTTGAGGAGGAAGCATCTGCCAGTAAAAGGCAAAGGCTAACATGAAGAGGATTAAAATGACAGATTTAATAGCCTAATGTGGGATTTTCTGCAAAATTCTAGCCCGTGCATTGTTCCACCCAGATTTGTTCAAAGTTACGGGCTGCTTGTAATTTTGACATTCATGACACCTGCACTTGCTGTTTAACTGCACGTTAGACAAAGTGAGGAAAATAACACAAGTCGCATTAGTTTTATGGTAAACGAGCAAAGTATTTTGTTTGCTACTGAGAATATGTGCTGTGGTCACGTGACTGCGTGACAGGTGCATAACATCAGCCTAGGAGACCCTCTGTTTCTGACAGCATGTATTTAAAAAATGTGTTTTTATCATACAACCTTGCAGTTCAGAACCGCATTGGGTTTTCTCACAGTTCTTTGTCTTCCTCTGGCAGATGTGAACTGGAACAACATCTGTCCCAGCAGTGGCACAATGGGGCTGGACTTTGATGTGAAGACATTCTGCCACAACCTGCGGGCCACCAAGCCCCCTTACGAGTGCCCTGTGGAGACCTGTCGCAAGGTCTACAAAAGCTACAGTGGTATTGAGTATCACCTGTACCACTATGACCATGATAACCCAACTCCTGCACAGACTGTACCCCAGAAGAAACGAAAAGGCCGTCCACCACGTGCCTCTTTGGCCGGGTCTGGCGATACAGATGACGGTGGTGGTAACGGAGGTGGAGGACAGGGGCACGGGGGGAACACTCCTGGTAGCCCTAACCGGTCAGAGCACTCTCACTCCCCAGGCAGAGAGACAATGACGTACGCCCAGGCGCAACGCATGGTGGAGGTGGAGATCCAAGGACGGGTCCATCGCATCAGCATCTTCGATAACATTGATGTGGTGTCAGAGGAGGACAGTGACGCTGAGGATCTTCCACCATCTGGTACTGGTGGAACTGGAGGAGGGGTGTGTAACGGTAGTGATGGTGGAGGAAGCGAGTTGGGAGGAAGTGGCAAGGACCGCCCAGATATCCCATCATCTAATGGAGGCAAGTCTACCCCCAAAACCAGCAAGCATAAGAGTAAAGAAAAGAAGAAGGATGGCTCTTATCATCATCACAGTGCTCAGTCAGGACCTGCAGTCAAGCTCCCTGAGGCAGTGTTCAGAGAACTGGACCAGGAGAGACCCGACGCCCCTCTTCGGCCATCGTCCTATTACAGGTTTGCGTTGAGCTGCATAAACTCCCTCCCTCCTCATAAATAAATACTAAATTAATTATGTAATATTTCAGAATCCTACAGAAAATCTAATTTTCACAGTTTCCTCCAACCAACTCTGATCTTCAGGTATATTGATAAGTCTGTGGAGGAGCTGGACGAGGAGGTGGAGTATGACATTGACGAGGAAGACTACATCTGGCTCAAAATCATGAACGATAAGCGCAAACGCGATGGTGTGACGCAAATCCCTCAGGAGGTCTTTGAGTACCTCATGGATCGCTTGGAGAAGGAGTCTTACTTTGAGAGCCACAACAAGGTACCTGAACACTAATTAGATCAGTAATTATTGCCTCATTAATCCGTAATTATAACGTGTTACGCTGTCACCTAGAGACCACATCTGACTTTTCTTTTCTCTCCACCCAGGCAGACCCCAGCACGCTAATCGACGAAGACGCCGTCTGCTGCATCTGTAATGACGGAGAGTGCCAGAACAGCAACGTGATCCTCTTCTGCGACATGTGTAACTTGGCTGTGCACCAGGAGTGCTACGGCGTGCCCTACATCCCCGAAGGCCAGTGGTTATGTCGGCGCTGCCTGCAGTCGCCGAGTCGAGCTGTGGACTGTGCCCTCTGTCCCAACAAGGGGGGCGCCTTCAAACAGACAGACGACGCCCGCTGGGCCCATGTCGTCTGTGCCCTCTGGATTCCAGAGGTAGATTTAGATTTGCCTTCTACTTGATGTTGCTTTTATAATTACCATGGACCATTGTCTTCAGGATTTCTAGTGGTAAATGCGACCTGTTGCTACCAACAGCCTCAAAGAGTGTTTAAAATCCTCACGTGGGGATTGATTTTATTTTATGTGAGTGATGCCGTCATTTGTGCTCTGTTGCCTGTCTTCAGGTGTGCTTTGCCAACACGGTCTTCCTGGAGCCCATTGACAGTATCGAGCACATTCCCCCTGCTCGCTGGAAACTCACCTGTTACATCTGCAAGCAGCGTGGATCGGGTGCCTGCATCCAGTGTCACAAAGCCAACTGTTACACGGCCTTCCACGTCACCTGTGCCCAACAGGCAGGCCTCTATATGAAAATGGAGCCTGTCAGAGAAACGGGTGCCAACGGGACGTCGTTCAGCGTTCGCAAAACGGCTTACTGTGACATCCACACGCCCCCAGGATCAGCGCGGCCTTTGGGAGGAGTTGGCGGTGCCAGCATAGGGTCGTCTCACAGTGAAGGGGAGCTGGAGGAGGACGATGAAGGCAGCATCGGTCACGACGATGACTCAAAGGGCTGGAGCTCCGAGCGAGCCAAGAGGGCAAAAGCAAAGTCCAGGCTTAAGATGAAGAGAGCGCGAAAGATCTTGGCTGAGAGGAGAGCTGCTGCACCTGTCGTGTCTGTGCCCTGCATCCCACCCCACAGGTATGTAGAGGCTAAGACAGACCTACAGTCTTCACTCACAAGTTTCTGTAGTGAGAATATGAGTGTTCACAGGGTGTTTCTTTCTCTCCAGGCTGAGCAAAATCACCAGTAACCTGACGGTTCCCAGGAAGAGCCAGTTTATGCAGCGACTTCACAGCTACTGGACCCTGAAAAGACAAAGTCGTAACGGGGTACCTCTGCTACGACGGCTCCAAACCCACCTACAGTCGCAACGACATATTGACCCACTCCCGCCACAGCCTCCATCCCAATTCCCTGTGGTAACTGGCTCTTAAAAATAATATTTTTTTTAAAAATCCAATCATAAACTCATTTTTGGTCATGTGACATTAATTTGTCTTTTCGCGTTGTTCATTAAGTCTATGGGTGTCTCCATGTTGCTTCCACAGAGGGACGGTGAGGAGAAACACTCTGCTTTAAAGGAGCAGCTGAAGGCCTGGCAGAGACTGAGACATGATCTGGAGAGAGCCAGACTACTGGTGGAACTCATCCGCAAGAGAGAGAAACTCAAGAGGGAGACGGTGAGATATAAGTTATCTATCTTATCTCGTCTGCCACATTGTCCTCCTGAAGCACCAGGGTATTTTTAAATACACGTGCAGGCTTTATTGCAGAGATTTCTCTTTTCATTGAGGGCATATTTGTTCAGAGCTTGACATAAACATTGTCCATGTCCAGATTAAGGTGCAGCAGATGGCGCTGGAGATGCAGCTGACTCCTTTCCTGGTGCTGTTACGGAGCACGTTGGAACAGTTACAAGAAAGAGACACTAACAACTTCTTCACTGAGCCTGTACCACTCGCAGAGGTAAACACACACATGGCTTTAGCTACACGAGTGTTTACATTTCTGTTACTGATCACATTAACATTAGTTTGTATTCTGTTGGGTTTACAAGAGGTTCCTGCTTTGTGCCCTCTCTGACTCAGGTACCAGACTATCTGGACCACATTGACACTCCAATGGACTTCCAGACCATGTGGAACCAGCTGGAGTCCCATCGCTACCTCACTTTTGAAGCCTTTGAGGCAGATTTTGGCCTTATTGTCAACAACTGTCTCAAGTACAATGCCAAGGACACCGTTTTCTACCGCGCTGCCCTGCGGCTCAGAGAGATGGGCGGGTCCGTCATCAGAACAGCCAGGCGACAAGCTGAAAGGATCGGCTTCGACTACGAAGCCGGCCTGCATCTACCCCGAGAACTGAGCCCAGAGACTCGACGTGACCAGGAGAGGGACAGAGAGCGTGAGCGAGAGCGACAGAGGGAGCGGGAACGCCAGAGGGAGCGAGAATGTGAAAAGGACGGTCTGACGTCTTCTAATGAAGAGGGTATGAACTCAATTCTTCCTTTTGTTAAATTGTAAAAGGGCAAAACTATTTCATATTATTTGTTACAATGGTGTTAAATGTAGATAAAAGTTGGACATGAATACAACTTGACCACTAGATGGCGCCATGTTCGTAACAACAGAATTCTCGGGTAAAAAAGTACAATTTTTCATTGCAAAACTTCAGAGATGACAACGTAATAGTAATATGATACCAGTTCATTATTTCACCAATCTTAACAGCCTTTTCCTTGCTGCTCATAGATATGCTTCTGCCAGAGAACCGGCGGCGACTGCCGCTGGAAGAGCAGCTGCACTACCTGCAGGCACGGCTGGATGAAGTCAGCTCAGGAAAGCACAGCATCGGTCAGTCTCGCAGGGCCAAAGCTCTGAGAAAGGAGATCAGCATCATCAAGAGGAAGCTCGCACACCAGCGGGAAGGTGTTTCCAACATGGGCGGCCGGGAGTCTGTTGGAGGAGCTTCGTCTCTCCCCCATCATGCATCCTCTGTGGGACTCCATGACGAGGGAGGGGAAAGCAGCAGCCAGGAGATCAGTGGAAAAGGTGAATGAAGGAATATAGTGAACACAACACATTGTGGCAAATTGTTAGCATTTGCTTGCATTTTCAACATATACCCTCGTCTGTCTCTCAGAGCTGAGTGTTTCCTCATCTGCATTAGCTCCAGAGGTGGGACGCCGGACATCGGTCCTCTTCTCCAAGAAGAACCAGAAAATGGCCGGCCCCCCCAAAAGGCCTGGGCGGCCACCCAAGAACCGCGATGCTGGCTACAGTGGAGCGGGCATTAGTCAGAGTCCTATCGGCCCCCCTCAGTTGCCCCTGCTGGCAACAGTCAGGCAAAGGAAGAGACCCCGAAGCCCCCACAGTAGCTCCACCTCTGACAGCGATAGTGACAACGAAGACCTGCTTCCTGGTACAGACTGGCGCATAAAGATGCCTTTCAGTTACTAAGCACACACTTGACTGGTCTCTCACATTCTTCCAGGTTTGCCAAGTAATGGCTTCGATGGGGGAAACCAGCCGGTGACGGAGAGTTTCCGCGTATACAGAAACGAGCCGCGCCTCCCCCGGTCCAGCTCAGACTCGGAGTCCACAACCAGTAGCAGCAGCAGTGCAGCTTCTGATAGGACCAGGTAGTGCGTGCACAGTCTCACAGGATGTTCGATACACACCCCCCCCACACAGACACGTACACACAACAGCCAGTTCTGCACGTGAGTATATGTAGTCAGAAAGGAGGTCAGAGGTACTTTTGAAAATGTGTCTGCACTTTTGGTTAGTGGCCTACTTTAGCTTGTTTTGCTGTTCTAGAGTCAGACTTCCCAACGAAAACTGTTTCCTACTGATCATGAGGTTTTTTTTTTCCCCGAGAAGCTGAGGTGGACTCTGTGTCAGACAAAAAACTTGGCAGCGTAATGTGTTTCCTTTTTCAAGTTGCAACTGGAACAGATAGGAGTTCTTATCAGCTTGGTAGAATTTTATCAGTTAAGATACTCACAATATCAGCTTACCGATCAAATTCTATCTGTTTCCGTTAAAATGTCAGGCATTTTAGCTAAAAACAAAACAACTAGCAGTACTTTCTAGAATTCAGTTTGGAGATGAGGTTGACGTATTTGTCAACCCCGTGTTTTGCCAGAGCCGTGAGAAATAACGCAGGAGTTCAAAGCACCAAAACTCCGATCGTTATCGCCACGGCTGCCACAGCAGCGATCCGAGCGGGAAATTCATGTCCCATCATTCTTCCCTCAGTACGACCCCCTCCAAACAGGGCAGAGGAAAGGCATCCTTCTCGCGCTCTGCGTTCCAGGAGGACAGCAGTGAGGAGACGTCGGGCACCGAGAACGATTCCTATTCAGTCGGAGGATCGCGGGGAGTTTCGCACTGTAAGCCTCTCTTCACTCACCCAAACCCACACGTGCCTGCTTATGTCACAGCTCATGAAGATAAAGAACCATCGGTCATCATTTTATCTGAATTATTACCAGGCAGAAACTTGACAAATATCTTTAGCCTGTTGTTAATTAGTCAATCAAAGACATATTATTGCAGTATTACATTGAAAAGAAAACTGTAAGTTTCAGACCTCAGCGTTTGTTGTCCTTCTGCTCCAGTGGTGCGTAGCCGCTCCCGCTCAGGATGCTGGATGTCCTCTGATGACTATTCCTCCCTGGAGGCCCTGGACCTGGTGTGGGCCAAGTGCAGGGGCTACCCCTCATATCCAGCTCTGGTGAGACCAGGTTTTGTAGAGCTGTTTCCTCATAGGCCGCCTGCTTTAATGACTAAACCCTCTGTTGTCTTCAGATAATTGACCCGAAGATGCCCCGGGAAGGCGTGTTCCACAGGGGGGTCCCAATCCCTGTTCCCCCATTGGATGTGCTGAAACTAGGGGAGCAAATGACACAGGAGGCCAGAGAGCACCTGTTCCTGGTCCTGTTCTTTGACAACAAGAGAACCTGGTCAGTTAATTAATATCACTACATTAACATTAACAACATAGTATAAAGAGATCTGTCTTCATTTGTTTGTTTGGAGTCTTTATATTCAAAAAGATGAAAATACAGTTTAAAAACATGACTAAAGCTTCTGGCATTCACTTTCTGTCTGCGCCCAAGCAGCACTTTATAGTTCAAAGGAAAGCAAAGTGCAGGATGACAGAACATTTACCAGAAATGGGGCAAATGTGGTTTCAGAGAGTCTAGAAAGGGAGAAACATGCAGTGTTGTGTTTTAAGGTCAGCGTGTACAGAAGCACAGGTGCTGCTGTCAGAGGGCCCGCAGGAGTAGAGCACTTTTCTGGCCGAGAAATGGGGAAGTTTTGGCCCGTCATGTGATAGAAATTCAGTTTAATGGCCATTCGCATGCGTTTGTGTGTCCAGGCAGTGGCTGCCCCGCTCCAAACTAGTGCCGCTCGGCGTGGACCAGGAGCTGGACAAGGAGAAGATGCTGGAGGGCCGGAAGTCCAACATCCGCAAGTCGGTGCAGGTCGCCTACCACCGCGCTATGCAGCACCGCAGCAAGGTGCAGGGAGACCCCAGCAGCGAGACCAGCGACAGTGACTGAGCGCAGCTTGTTGAAGCAGGCCTTGATTTTCCGTCTCTCCTTCACCAAACACCAGAGTTTATTCCAGTAGCACAAAGTGGGAAACGCCCGCCGCATTTGCCCCAAGACACACACTCGTGCACACTCGGCCGTATCTGATCTGAAGTGTAAATTATTGTATTTAAGAAAATGGAAAAAAATATTAATAAGTATGATCTTTAAAAAAAAATGCTACAATTAGAATTATCAAAATATTTGCTGGTTTGTGGTCAATATGTGTTTGAGTTCAAACAAGATCACATTTTAATCACTCCAAAACTGAAAAAATAACATTGCACTACTCTGCGTCTCCCTCCATATATTCACACATTCAAGTTTGCAGTTGAACAGCGACCAGATTTGATCGACCCAACTCATCTTCCTCAGTAAAAAGGTCCAGTCGTTCCTCAGTCAGGCGTAAAAAGAAACCATGCAAGGCAATATTGATGTTATTTATTCTTCCCACTCCAAGTGTTTTGTTTTTCTTTCATCATTGCTTAGTGTCGGTCTCATCTCCACTTTCTTACGGTATTAACGTACGTCTGTCACACGGGCTCATCGGGGAGTAAGAAGGACTTGGCTGAAAGGTGCGAACTCCTCACTGTTAGTCTCCGCCGGTGCGTTTTATATATACAGATTGCATAGAAGTTTAATAAAAAAGAACCATTTTTTTAAACTTGGTGGTCACTGTGTGGACTGTTTCCTCCGGGTTGTGTGGAAACCCCTTTGCGTGTATCTCGCAGTCCGTAACCACCCATGATGCTTTTCAAGAAAGTGACTCACGGGAGACTTATTCTTCCTGACTGATGCCGTCTCAAGATAAGCCCCATAAGAGGGACAGCCCCACAAAAAACGGTGTTCTCTAATCTGCTGATGTTGACTCATTTTCCTTTGTGAGTTTTGTCTTTGCAATTGGTCCTGTCCTCTCAGCAGGAGGGACTGTCACAGTGGAGGACACTGGGCTCTCGTGCTGCACCAGTGGGAGTGGGAAACCTGCTGGAGGTAGTGCCCCTCCACCCCCCAGGGGGAACAGCCTCCAGCCTCACACGGATGTGCTGCCACCTCCACGAAAGAGCCGTTTTTTATAAACGAAGCATTCCCTTTAGTGGGTGGAGTGGCTTGGCTTTCCTTACTTAACCTGTACACCTGTACAATCGTGCACCAAAGCAGATTAAGTTTGAGAGATTAAGATCTGCTGACTTCATTATCAACCAGTCAGCTTTCCCAGTCATTTTGAGCCTTTAACCCTCCCCTCAAAGACCTCGACCTCCGCATCTTCCTGCCGTGGCTAAAATAAAAAGGCAATCACTACAAAAATTATAAAAGGGTTTAAGGATGTAACAGAAAAAAAGACTGAACCGTTGGCTCAAGCAGGTGAGTATAGTACACGATTTACCATCAAGTCCTCCACACCGGTTCTGCGGGTGGATTGCGCAATAGTTCAAGAGAGGGTATTGGCGTACAGCGGTTTTACTGGTTCTGCTGCTTTTCAAAATTGGCATGAGCAAACAGTAAACAGCTGCATTGTCAATGTGTATTTATGTTCTCAGCTCTCATGGCAGGAGTTTGGGTTGCCCTGAGCTGTGCCTGAGAAACATTCCCCACCCAACCAAAACGCCCACTCGGCACAACATCTGTGCGCTGCTCTAAATATCAAATGACAAGCAGCTCTGACTAAAGACAACCTGTTTCCGTTCTGACGCCTTACTGGAAACTTCAGATACGCATCAGCAGCAGCGGAGGATGCACAAGGCCGTGAAAAAGCAGTTATCTTTAATAAAGCACCGGTTCAGAATTTCTGATCTTTAAATGATCCAGTGAGGTCTATTGAAGCTGCAAATAAACACAGCAGAAGCCTCAGCCATTACTGCCCCCCCCAAAACAAAATCGAATACTGAGAAACGATCAATATCATGGACAGAATTTTTGCACGTCTGAAGGCAAACTGAGAAATGAACGTAAAGCAGTGGCGCGGAAGCCCACATCTGGCGTTGCCTGCACTTTGATATTAAAGTCTGAGCTCTGCGGGTGAGTCCAAGCTTACAAGACCAGTTTCTAATTAATGATTCCCAAGGACTATATACTGTATATTACCAGAGTCGCTGGAAACCCTCCTGGGCTTTATTATAAGGGCAGGAGATTAGCGCACGTGTGAGGGCGGTTCCAAAAAGCTGCTGCTGTGTTGTCGGTGTTGCTCTCTCGCTACCTGGATGGGACGGAAGTGAGAGGTGGGGCCGAGATGGATACGATTACCCAAGCTGTTACTCACGCGTCACGCCGACGTCCCGAAATACACGGCCGATCGACCCGGGAGCTGCGCTCTACCGACGCACAAGCTGCGCTCTTTTGCGCGCAGCCACATGGAGCAGCGAGCGCAGCATGACTTCCTCGGAACGTCGAATCCCATTAGGGGAAGATTTTTAAAGGCAGTTTCAGATTATTGATGTGTGAGATGATTCTTGGCGTCGCGGCGGCGTTCGTTGCTGTCGCGGTGTCTTCGCTGGCAAGTCTGGAATGCTCACTCCCAACCTGTCGGGTGAGTTTAACGTACATTTCTTTGCATTACAGTCTTGATTCTGGGGTACTCACGGGGAAATGTCTGTGTTCTTTTTCTTGTTTCTGTTTAGCAACGAAGTCCACTTGGTAAGTTATTTTTATTGGCGATTGTGTTGCTATTGATGGTGTTCAGATTTCTGCTCCTTCACTTCCTCCGCTGTTTTTTTCTAGACAAAAAAAGCTTTAGGTCTATTTTAATTTTCCTGTCCTTGTGTCCCTTCTGTATTGTGTGATAATAATTTGTTGTATGATTTTATTTTGATGACTAATTCGTATTTTGCTGTATCTTTATTGTCCGATTTCTTTTTTTAAAACCGATTTTTCTAAGCAGAAAACTAGACCAGAACTGCTTAATAGTAGATCCAAATTGATTAAATATTGATCCATAAAATTTATCAAATATTAACCGTACTAACCAGCCTTATAGACTTACAGCAAACTTCCAAAGTAGTTTTGGATAGACTGAAGAGCTTCGGGATGTTTTGTCTGCTCAGATTATGTTGACGGACGCTGCCCAGTGAATGTGACCGCAGTCCCCGTCCTGGATTCTGAGGGTTACTCTGAAAATCTCTCCATCCACGTTTGGTTGAAGGCTGACGGTATGCACGTCCAGTCCCTCTGTATGCAAACAGCCTCCTGCAAGTGTGTTTTTACATATTTTAACTGCAATGCGTTTGTGCCTATTTCTCCTCCCAGACCTTGTTCAACGTCCGAAGATTAGTGTGACGGAACATCATTCTATGTCGACAAAGATCGTCACAAGATCTTGCCCTATTACAAGGAACAGTTCAAACAAGACAAAGGTTGCTCTCTGCACCTTCTCCAAACTGTGCATGTGCAGTTTGGTAAAATGACGGTGAAGATATGGTCCTGAGGTGTCATCTGTCATTCTCTATTCTTTCCTTAGTGCGATGCTAAAAAAAAGTGCCAGAAAATCAAGTGTCCCCGCTGTAACAGAACTTGTCTGGTAAGAATAAAATCTACTATTCATTTTTATTCTTATTCTCTCAAATATCTCTGTTAAAAGTACAAACAGACACAGCTGAGGTGTAGATAATACTATGCGTAAATCAACACGGCTTTTGAGGTGAATACACGTGCACTCTGTGTTATTAATGTCTTTACTTTGCAGTGGGAGCTGGTTCGTGTGAAGCTTCAAGCAGGCACAGTTGTTTCTGTGCGCTACAGCACAGCGTCGACAAGCTGCAACATCAGCTACAAAGTAAACGGTATTCTGGGAGTTTTTCCACCTTGTGTTCTTATATTTTCCGTGCAAATCTTTCCTTTCCATGCTGATCGTGTCCCAACGTGCCTGTCTGTCACTCAGATCCTGTCCCAGCTTTTGAACTGGAGGCGAACCAATTGTCCAAATCCTTTAACGTCACTCTGGGCGCTGGTGACAATCCAGTCTATGCTAGGTATTGCTACAGATACAGTTACCTGCGCAAAAGCATTCAAGACTCTCCCCCAAAACATGTAGGTGCCACTTGTACATTGACCTGCATTAAAAAAAACCAAACCAAACACTCTTTCTATTAAAATGCATGTAATACATCCATGTTTTCTGCAGATCATTCCAACTCAGTCTCAGTCAGCTGTTCTGGATTTCCCTTTCTTGCTCCCCTGCACCTGCGTGGAGGTAGTTCCCCTTCTATAGAATTCAACATCTGTCAGGTTGCCGGATCATTTTTCACTCAACTCCTTGTCTTTTCCAGGTTTATTACACCTACGGTGATTCCCGTCGTAACATAAAGTGCCCATTTTTGAACCAAAATTTTACAGGTGTGTGATCTAAAACTCACTTACATGGTTCCTTTTTATTACTATTGTGTACTATAATTGACTGCAGAGGGTGTGTGCCATGGGACAGAAAGGATTCTCTTTTCATTTGTTCTTTGGAAGGTGGCGGGAGATGATGGCAGAACAAATCTTCAAATTTTATTACATTTTAGCGAAGAGGATCATTTTTCTCCCTCCCACAAGAACTCTCCCTGGGCTTTAGCATGATATACTGTATATGAATGGCTCCTAATTTGAAGAGTTCAATTTTTAATCATTTAAATCATAAAGGTTGTGTTCATAAAACCAAAACATTTTACCTGATGTCATCAGATCCTGTTGTGTAATAGATTGGGTTAAACACGCTGTTTCAGTGTTTTTAACATCCTCCCCAGATGCCACAGATGTCTGGCTCTCATCTACGCTCACGCTGCATGAGACAAGTTTCACGTGGAGTTCGATATGTGCAGCCAGTCTCTTCAACATCTCTGCCTCCCTCTGCTGGAGGCTGCAGGATCACCTGTGCACGTCCACACTCGGGTCGCCACGCCTGAAGGTAGAGGAAGACAAACAGCAGTGGGTGCGTTCCAGCATTTATGTCAGTGATTGATGGGCCATTTTACTCTTCTAACTCCCCATGTGTGTGTCCTCCACAGAAATATAACACATCCCTGCTGGACAAACACCCTCTAATGTGTGTGCAGGTGAGAAGAGGGCAGATGTGTGTGGATTTTAATCAGCACTTGTCGTCCCTTCGTATTCATTTGAGTTTTGTTTTTAAGTTTTCTCTTCAAGGCAGCCATCACGTCTACTGCCCCTTCCCTGCTGGTGAGTTTAAAAGGAAGGAATCCATGTGTTATGTATTCCTTCTTTGCTTGAATGGGTATTACTTTTTAACATTCCTTCCTGTTCCTTGCAGATTTGTCGTCGTGGGAGGTGTACCTGGGTCCAGGCGGGCAGGGGGTGTTTTTGTATATCACATCTTCAATTCCAGCAATGTTTTCGGCACAGTTGTGCCTTCAGAAGGATGGAACGTGTGTGCCCCTGGGAGAGATCCACTCTGTCACGCTGGTAAGTGCAACATTCTGTTCCAGAGGTCAGATTTTGCACAAATCAAAGTAACCAGTATTGTTGACATTGCATTTTCAAGCATCCACATTAATTATAATAATTTGTCAAAACATCTTTATAAGGCTAATGTGCACTTGATGCGATCGGTGTTGCAGATTGGGAACGCCACAGACACAAAGATGAAGGTGCCTGTCTATGATGTTGCTCAGGAGCCCTGCGTGCAGGTGAATACCAGATCTGATAAAGGCTGGGTTTATTCCTTTTGGTGTCTCCTCTCACTCTCCCTCTGCCTTTTGTGCAGGTGTGGCGGTCGTCCCCTCCTCTGATCGGCAGGAGAATTCTGTGCCCAGACTGTGAGTGCACTCTAGACTTGTGTAGAAACTGGCAGGTTCCACCTGTTTGAGTCAAACGGGCATCACTTCTTGCCTGAAGATGCGAAACTCGACTCCTACAAAGTAAATAAAGGCATATCCTTCTCTAATCTATTTACAGACACCCACAGGCGACACGGACTGTACGCTGTGGCTATACTGATGTTTATTTTCACCACTGCAATTGTCATAACTTTCCTTCATCGTCTTACTAAGAGTGGAACTACAGGTCTGTTGGCTCCATTAACTCTTAGCTCTTGATAAATATCAATCATTTATTGTAACTCCTTATTTCAAACTGTCTAAATTGAATAACATTCACATTTGTCCACATCTTTAGGTTGGTTGTGTATCCACAAACCGGCTTTGTTGGTGTGCTCATCGGAGCAGTCTGCTCACATCTCTGCTGTATGTGCATTAGCCTCCATCCTGCAAGGGGAGCTAAGTGCCACAGTGCACATGGCTTTGTGGGCCCTAACATCACAAACCAAGGATGGGGCCCGGGCCGGTGTGGCTGATCTGGGGCCACTTCCTTGGCTGTATGGGCAGTGGGAAGCTGTGGTGAAAGAGCAAGGAAAGGTGCTGATAGTTTGGAGTTCAGAGGCCAAGACAACCTACGAAAAGTGGAAAGAACAGAGGAAAAAAGGAAACAAGACTGTGATGAGCCATAACAATTACAGCAAATTTGAGAAGGCGCATGAAAAGCTTCAAGAGAACACGGTGGAATATTCCAAAACAAAGAGAAAAAGACAGAAAGATCCAGGTCAATCGTGTAACGATAAAGACTCCCAGGAGGAGCCCTGCACGGTGATAGCGCCAGTGTTTATGGCTGCTCTGGCCTGCTTGGAGGGGGCCATAAAGAAGCACAAAGGTCAAGGGGTGGCTTTGGTCTATTTCCAAGGTTTTTGCCACAACAGAGACATCCCAAAGGCCTTTCGAGGTGTTCCCCGCTACTGCTTACCTCAGGATTTCCGTGGTTTATTGCAAGAGTTGGGGGCAACGCAGGGGCCGATAAAAACAGGCAACTTCGGCTCCCACTGCGTGCCCAGACTCCTGTCCAAAGTAATGTCAGTGTGGCTGGCGCGACGGCTGGCCCAGAAGCTACAAACACTTATACCTCAAACACAAGGAAAGAAAAAGCTGAGAGTCACGTCGTCAAAGGAACAGGCGTTATGTAAGACGCAGGACAAGCTCAAGTTGCCGCCGACAGAGGACACGGCAGGCGCGGGAACTTCACAGGAGCGCGAGCCTCTCCAAGGGTCACCGACGAGAGAAGAGATTTAATCTCGGGTTTCGCGTGTCTGATGGCGACGGGCTTTTGTTCTGCTTGAAACAAGATGCGCGCTGAGAAACATGAGCTGATATTTTTATTTTTTATTTTTTTAAGTCGCCTCAATGGCGTAAAAACGGCCTCCATGTTGTATACGGGATGCCCCGCTTCCCCTCCCCCTCCCTGGTTATCTATGCTGCATTTAGTGCAATAACAGAGTCTTTTTCATTTCACATGTGACTGAAACCGCAGTGTGCACCTGTGTCATGCTGCATCCGTACATCATGGGACCACTATGAAACTCTGCTAGCAAATATCCTTCTTTCCTCTTGAGCACATCTATTGATTTCCCGCATTTGTTTCCACATGAGACAAAGTCTTTTACTGAAAAACGGCAGGTTGTTTTAAGCTAAACAAAGACTAAACTTGTGCGGTTTTGGCCAAGCATGTGGAATTAAAGTGTTTTTACTGGCAGTTTCTTATTAAATCTTTGCCAAACAAAGAAAATTGTACCGTGTTTTGCCTCTCATGTTTTAGGTCAATACTGCACGTGCGTGTTTGCGAGAGAATGAATTGCCTGTGTTCCTTAAACTTTCCTGAATCTTTACGTAGAATTGACAAGCAGAGGTGAATGACTCACGCAGAACTCACACGTTGGCACATGGTTAAATAATTCCGTCCAGCAGGCATGCAGCACCAACAATGCGGATTATTAAGAAAGTTGCTCAACACACAAAACACAAAAACTCAAGCTTAAGGAGCTCTGAACAGACACAACACCCTTCTCCCCACATTTATATGCAAGCATAACCTGCATATTATACAAAACATCAGGATTGTAAAAAAGCTTTTAAGAGTTCCACTGAAAGTGTCAAGTACTGATTAATAATTAAACTCCTCTGTAACTGGACTAACGCCCTGTAAATGAAGCAAATCAGGTGTGTGTGTGTGTGTGTGTGTGTGTGTGTGTGTGTGTGTGTGTGTGTGTGTGTGTGTGTGTGTGTGGTAAGAAAGCCCGTTAACGATGAGAAATCTGAGTAGTTGGAACTTGGCGAGCATTTAAATACGCGGGGTTTCGCTTCTAAACACCTGAACGGGTATCGTGTTAAGACACGCCCACCGGGCTGTCAGACACTTAGGAAGGAGATATGAAACAGGGCAGGTCAAGGTTGCTTTCCGGGAGAGCAAGGAATGCTCCCTGGCTGCCTGGAAAACTGTTTTGTCTGAAAGCGTAACGGTGGCGCAGCGTGAGTGCGCACGGAGCCGAGCGCACGGAGCCGAGCGCACGGGCAGACGGGGAGCCGGGGAAATGGCTCTCTCTGGGCACATGTTGGCACGTGTCTACGGCCTGCTGTTGTCTCTGCTGGGATTCTACTCGTTCTTGGCAGCGGGGCGGATAGAAACGGTCGATCTGGAGGCACCTGAACTCACCTGCAGCGAGGTACAGTATTTAAACACCCGCTAGGACTTCACGTTTATGACGCACCTTTTTACATGTGTATACGTTTTAAGTAGATTTAGATACAAATAATCTAGAAAAATTAATTATAAGGAAATTTAAGAACTCCACAAGATGAGTCATTCCCCCAGAGTTCAGAATTTTTGCTAAAGCCAGTCTCACGAGTTCTCATAAGGAATTTCAGGAATTGCAAGGTCTTAACATACTTGTACACATTTAGAGGAGACAGAAAAATCTGCTGGGTTTCAAACAAGAATTTTAATATGTAAAACGATGACTCTTCCACACAGGTAAATCGTCCGGACTTGTTAAGTTTCTGTCATCCTAGCCTCAACTTGAACTTGGTAATGCACTTGTTCATTGTTTTAACTGCTGCTGGAAACTTCGGCTATTCCAAAACAAGAGTTAAAATCTTCATGTGCATTACAAATGTGAGACTTAATTATCTCTCTGTTTCCATTGGATGAAAAACAGAATCTTGAGTCCAGGTGTGGTTAAGTGCTGTTGGACGTATGTTTAAGAGCTGTTGATTCAGCCGCAGGGTGACTTTACAAGTTTTGGTTTAAGTGGAGTTGCGACGCCACAATTGTCACTGATCCAGTTTAGCTGGGTATTAGAATGTGTAGAATCATTGAGCATTTTATCTTCATCCACACCTTTTTTCTACTATCTTCAGGCTTTGATTGACTGCCGCATGAGCTCAGGTACCAGTGCAGTCACCAAACACTGCAGATCTAGTCACACTGGTGACACTGGTGACACGTTGTCTAAACCAGGACTTTTCCCACAGGCTCTCCATACTCGGCTGCTCTGCCTGATCCAGATGACACAGTCATTGTTACGCGTGTGCATCTCACAGAGGTTCTGTGTTGTCCAGATAAACAGGACTGCGACGCTTGCCTGCGGATCCTCATCGAACTGCGAGGTTTGTAACATCCATGACGTCTCTTTGTGCATCGGGTCTCCGCTCAGCCGATGTTGCAGGTTTACAACATTGCATGCATTGTTGCAGAGGTGGATGAGGCACAAGAGCTTCCTGCAGAGTCTGGGAACCATCAAGAGGACACCGGAAGCGGTCAGTTTGGGCCCAGAGGTGCAGAACCATAAGCTCCACCGTGCACTCAAAGTGAGCTCCTTTTCTCTGCTCTCTGTGTTCACTTCCAGTCAAAGTGTGTCTCAGCTCTCCAGGCTCCAGCGAGCTCTGCAAGACTGTCCAGTTCAATCTGCCGTATTCCAGTTTAGAACAAGCCCACCGACATCACACGTACGAGGTACTTCCCTCCTGTCATTGTCTTTTCAGCTTCATCAATGGACAGATAAGTCATTTTATTTAAGAACTGCATCTGAAGGTTTGATGCCATTAAATTGCATCGTCTCTTCCCTGCAGGTGCAACTGACAGAGAGAGTGATGTTTGGAGTTCCTGTTGTGGTCCAAGTCGATTCACAATCACATGGGCCAGCAAACATTGCAAACATCATAGTCCCATCTTTAGAAGAAGGTAAATTTGTGCACTTTGATGTCAAAGCAGATAACACATTAAAATAATACTTCTCTCTCTCAGTTTGCTCAATGGACCTGGAGGGCACTGTAAAGGAATGTGATGGTAAGAAAAAACATATAAACAGCAATAATTAACCCCCACGCCTTCGTATATTCTCTTAAACGGAGGTATTTGACTATTCCATTTCATATATTGACCACTAAGTGTAGCCAAATCTGAAATCATAGATCTTTTGCTTTAAAATCTTGACAAAGACGTGTCGTTGCGTGACCCATGATACATTTTTGTGGATGGAATTCATTAAAATATCATGTCAGATTTACTTTCAGTAGAGAAAAGTTTCTTTTCAAGTGCTTTACTAAAGTGCAGTTTAATATCATGGGCTCTATAGTGTCTCTACAGTCGTCAGTACTGGACTCAAGTGTCATAATGTGCTTTTGGCAGAGAAACATTTCAGTAATGTGCCCTTAATTGCACAATTGCAGTAAAATTTATACAGAGCTTAATACTTGCTGGGTGCGCAAATCACCCCAGAGTCAGATGATGTAGAAGTCTGACGTTTTTTCCAGCCCCAAAACTCAGAGTTGTGACAGATCCCAAGAGAGACGTGGTGCTTCTTCAGCTGGAAAATGCTGCTGCAGGAAAAGAAGTCATGTGTCAAATGGTGATGGATGAAATACCTGGAGAGTTCTTCATATGGGTCAGTCATTACAACCATAATAATCAGTTTTGGGTCTGAATGATCTAATCAAATGTAATCTGATCTATTTTAACTTTGTAGCCGAAGGGAAACAGAGAAGTTGTTCTTCCATCAAACACTGTCGCCCCTTGTCTGTGCTTTCAGGTAGCTGATATGTCCATGCAAAAAAAAAAAGGGAAATGTACAGAGGACATAAATAAGTCTTTGTTTTCAGATTTGGTGGACAGGAAATGGGGTGCGGAGAGAGTTCTGCCCTTTCAAAAACCAACCAGGTGACAGAATATTTACAAATGTCAGCCTGAGGCCCAGATAAAGAGGTCTGATGAACGAGTTCATTGTTTGCAATGCTTGTTATTCGCAGGTCTAGTGGAAAGAATGCTCCACAACATCTCTGTTTCGATGGCAGAGACTCAGATGAGAGATGGCAAAACGGGGTTGACCTGTAATGTGACTGCCCCTTGCAGACTGGAAGCAGAAGTATGGCTGTGTGAGAAAGGTCAGCCCGGAGGTCAGTGTGAGGAGGTGTGGGGCTCTAGGCAGAGACTGCACAACCACGCCGACGCCAGCTGGAGAACCACACCATATGGACACCTGGTAAAAACACATAGAAACACTTGCAGCATTGTTACGTTCTTCAGTGGAAATACTTTATTGGCACCTTTGGTGACAAATCATCTGAAATGACTCATTGGAAAAAAACACAAAAGCGTTGGAGCGCAGAGCTCTGCCAAGGCACTGAAGTGTCCATTGTTGTCAAACAAAACAAACAAAACCCCATAAAGCCTGGCATTAGTCAGATTTGCAGACTGTGCACAAACAGTAATTCAATATTTCGTGTACGTTATTTTTAAAAAGTAGGCTAGATCTGGAGTTGAAGCTTGAGTGCCATCTGTCGTTCATTTAGTGGTACTGCATGCAACCGTCGGTTATTCTTGGTACAAATCACCTAAATTCAGATAAACCCCCAGAAGTTAGTCATCTACAATATTTTGGTTTGTCTTATGTTCAAACGAACAGATAAAAGCTGACTGTTTACTGCTCAGATGAGGAACGACTAACGAAACTGTCGCTGTGTCCTCTGATTTCCTTTTCAGTGGGCTGGAGAGTTTAACGTGTCCTCAAAACCGAGGCTTTGTGTTCAGGTGAATTTTGTCATGACATGATCGGTGTCACCGTGCGTCAAATACAAACACCTTTCACTGCTTTGCACAACAGTCGTCCTAACTGGGACTTTCGCTCATTTCCAGATGAAGATCGCTGGGATGGAGTCAGCGTTGGAGCCTCAGTGTCCGTTTGCAGGTAAGATTATTAATTATTGTCCAGCTCAAGATGAAGCTGCTTTAATGATTGACTATATCGTCCACACCATGCCTGATGATTAATGAATTGGTGTTTCCAGGCTTTCGTTGGAGATGGAGCCTGCTCCTTTTTACTGGATTACTGCTCATTTCTTTGTCCTTTCTGGGAGTCTATTTACTACAAGGGGCCCTCAAAGGTCAGTGTTTTATCTTGTGTAGTGGCGATTCCTTGAATGTTAAGAGCAATATAGTAAGTTAAAACTAACCCGGGGTCTGTCCCTTCCAGGAAATATGTGGAGGTGGTTAAAAGAAAATGATTTAAAAGGTATGAAATAAAGCGGCACCCTTGTGTACAGGTAGCATGTCAGCTATAAATATTTAACTAGCTGCAGGTTAGTTCAGCTTCATACATGAATTAGAGATGGAGGAAAACAGCTAATAGCTTATCGTCAGCTGTTTTTAATGTCGCTCTCTATAGGTGCAGTAGGTGGCAGCCAGGTGGTGTTGCTGTACCCGCCCGACGCTGACCCAGCTTTGCCAGGACTGATGAATCATCTGGGCTCATCCCTGCATACTCTTGGTTTCACCGTTTCCCTGGACCTGTGGAGCCAGGGCGAGCTCGGCGCCCTCGGCCCGGTGCCCTGGCTCCACTCCAGGCTAAACCAGCTCAAAAGACATGGGGGAAAGGTGGTCTTGGTGTTGACCCAGGCCACCTGGTTAAGGGCTGAAGAATGGGGGGCGCAGAACTGGGACAGAAACACTTTCAGGAGAGGGAACAGAGATGTGAAGGATGCCGTCTGTCCCACATCTTCGGATGTCTTCACGGCGTCGCTGAGCTGCGTTCTGGCAGACTACTTGCAGGGCCGTGCTGGGGAGCGGTTTATGTTGGTGCAGTTTGAATCGTTTCCACCAAAACCTCCCGGCGGGTTTAGGCTTCTGCCAGAACTTTTCCGCGGCCTACATGTGTACAGCCTCCCATCCCAAAGCTTGGGGTTCCTGACCGAACTGGCTGGGACTTGGTCAGCCGGTAATGCATCAGCCAGGCGGAGAAGGGCGGGCGTCCTCAGGATGGCGTCACGGTTTCTGGCACGGAGGCTATCTGGGTTCACAACAGGGAGCACTGCGTTGCACATCGGAGGAATGTCGCAGAGTTGTGTAGCTGTGGGCTCCTGCGAAACGGTACCTTTACAGCCACCTACGGGCCAAATTTCCCCTCCATCCAGCCCTGAAACAAACCTCCAGGTCACTGATGTGGGCTGTGTCTGATGTGCTGACCTTCATCAGCCTTGATGTTCTTTGACTTCATATACTTAAAGTAAAACAGAAAAAAAATCTGTTATAGTCAGCTATTTCCAGGTGTACATTTGTTTCTACAGAAGCAGGATTGCACATGAAATAACTAGAAAACCTCAGTGAAAGTTGAAGGATGCTACGAGATATTCCAAGGAAGGAAAATCAGGGTCTGCTACAGGTGCAGGAACCTTTAAGGTGGAACAGAAATGCAAATGCAACGCTCCACCAGGACCGTCTACTGTGTGACACATGCTAGAATCAGCGTGGGAGACTGACCTACATACCAATTTTGTGTTAAGAAAAACATCTTTATCAGCGTGTTCCAGCTGATAAAATTCGCTTTCCGTTGGGTTACGTCACTACCCACCCGATTAATAATTACCACTTCCAAGGAGACTGACGCAAAACTATTCACAACACCATTATCTCAAACAATGTGGGACACATATATCGTGTACATTTTTAATTAAAGATATATTTATTTAAGAAAAACTGAAGCATTTTTGTCTTGGATTACTTTCCCCACGCATGGTCGGTGCTTTTAAAATAAATAACCGTGGGCTCAGAAACATATCCTGAGTCTGAATGCCATATCTGTCTACTGGATTTCAGGAAGGTCAGAGTGTAATCTAACCCTGTCCCAGCTGCAGCATTAGTGGTTTCGCTGGTTTATGGGCGGTGGCAGGGAGAGAACCAACTGGAAGCGTTTCGCTGCTTCATCCCAGCAGAAGCCGCCGTGTGCTCCAGCCAGGCGCCTCCTGCAGCTGTGCGTTAAAGGAGCTGTTGTTTCGGCTGAAATGGACCCGTCGACGCTTCTAGAGCGGCTCTGAAAATGTGAAATCTGCCCCCCCCGCCGTGTCGAAGACGCTGGAAATCGCACGATCGGCGGAGCAGCCGAGGTGGCTTTGCTATAAGGTATATAAACACTGCAACAAGACCGCTCCATTTCTAAATGAGCGCACCCACGGCTGGGATCCCGTGGATAGATCCGTTTGCTGCCAAACGCAATGTTGGTGGAGATTGTGGTTTGCAGCCAGCTGACGTTATTGACCTTAGCCAGTTGCTAGTTGCTAAATTACGTGTGGTGCTGATGTTGAGCATGCTAAGCTAACGGTAGTAGTGGAGCATCCTAATCCGGCTAAGGTGCTTTATGAAATTAAAAAAAAAACCAACAGAGTTTACAACAGCTATAATGTTAAAACCCAAAGGAACAATAAAACACATAATTAGCATCACGCGTAATGTGATTGTCTCGCGTAATGAGGATTACGCGTAATGTAATTGTTACCACACAGAAATTCACTAAACCTATTTCCCCCTGAAGAACCATGTGGTGGGCCAGGTCCTTCCTGCCTGCTCTGGTGCTCCTCTCAGAGCTGTCCGTGGTCAGAGTCCAGACAGCCCCCTGTCAGACCTGCAGAAAACTCACCGAGAGCTTCATTAAGGTACTGGAGAATCTGCACATCCGGCACTTCCATAATCGGACAGCATTCCCATTTAAAAGCCTGCACCTGAAGCAATGCTATTTGTTTTTGTGTTTGCATCGATTAATTTATTCCTTCATTAAATGCCTTCAGACTTGCTTTATGAAAGGGGTTTTTTTGGTGTTATTTTCACCTGTTTTAGGGCTTGGATAAAACAGCCAATAAGAACTTCGGAGGAGGAAACACAGCGTGGGAGGAGGAAAAATTGGCTAAATATGCACGCAGGTAATTGATTTTTACATGATTTTGTTTCCAGCTTTGTTTAAGTTAAGTATTCAAGATGTCAATGATGCGCTTGTGTAAATGTGGACACAATCTAGTGGTGATTATTCCATGGCATGTGTTTTTCAGCGAGACTCGACTCCTCGAGATCGTAGAAGCTGCCTGTGAGAAAACGGATTTTGAGTGTAACCAGCTGCTGGAGCAGATCGAAGACCAGGTGGAGACGTGGTGGTTCCACAGGTATATGTGATGTGTTCTCTCTTAATGGGAATATTGTTGAATGACCCAGAATAACAACTGCTGCAAATGAGCAAATTCCTATTCATTCAGTAATGCCTGTATTATAATTCAATGTTTAATTACCTATAATCTAATGCGTGATGTCAATGTTTATGTGTTCTGCAGGCAGCAGGAGGCACCGGATCTGTTTGAATGGCTCTGCATAGAGGAGCTGAGGCTTTGCTGCCCACCTGGACACTTTGGAAGTGACTGCAAAGGTGGGAAAAACAAACAGATTTTCCTAACATGTGGTGTGTGTGTATAATTCATCAATCGCTTATTTTTTTCTGCAATCCAGAGTGTCCATCAAGCCCTGGCGGTGTGTGTGGCGGCCTGGGCCGCTGTGAGGGGGAGGGGACCCGTCTGGGCGATGGAGAGTGTGTCTGTGACCCCGGATACTCCGGCCATCTGTGCCAGAACTGCGCCGACGGCTACTTCAGAGAGAAGCGCTCTAATGAAAGCCTGGGAGCCTGTGCAGGTTGTTGCCAACCCTCGTCCTGAGGAAAATCCCGTTTGAAGTCGTGAAAAATTGACTCGCCGTTTCCCCGTCTTTCATCCCTGGCAGCATGCTACTACTCATGCAGGAGGTGTTCGGGGCCAGAGGACTACAAATGCCTCGACTGCAAACCCGGCTGGATGCTTCACGACAACAAGTGCGTGGGTGAGTGCAGCGTTTCACCGCCCCTGTCCATGCTTTCTCTCCGTTTCTCCCTGGGCCTGAACTTTCTGGGTTCTTTTCGGTAGACATCGATGAGTGTGGAACAGAGCTGGCTCGTTGTCCTTCCAACACCTACTGTCACAACACGGATGGATCGTACGAATGCAGAGGTCGGCTGGTTGGTGTATCGGATGGTTTTGTTTTAAATCTAAGGTGCCCGTTTATGAATTTCTGTGTCTGTGCTCAGGTTGTGACCAGGCCTGTGTGGGATGCATGGGGAGCGGTCCCGCTCGTTGTAAGAAATGCGCTCGCGGCTACAGATTAAAAGGAGCAAAATGCCTCGGTGAGGACACATGCTAACGTGATGCTATTAAATATACATTACAGGATCATTTCAATGGTTGATTTTGCTTCCTGACACAGATATAGATGAATGTAGCGAACGTGCAATAGCGTGCCCAGGACTCAACGAGGCGTGCATCAACGAGGAGGGCTCCTTCCACTGCGACTGTGCCGATGGATTCATCCGAAGAGACAGCATTTGCGTCGAGAACACGCCTCCCGGTAAGCGGTTGTAGCGGTGACGCTGCACACAGATGCCGCTACAAATGTCTCATGTCTACTGTTTGCCTGCATCTCATCAGCCGGGCCAGAGAAGGGGCTGTTTGACGACATAACCGACGAGGAGGTCCTCGTGCTGCAGCAAATGTTCTTCGGCGTCGTCATCTGCGCTTTAGCCACGCTTGCGGCTAAAGGCGACATGGTTTTCACAGCCATTTTCATCGGGGGTGTCGCTGCTATGGCTGGCTACTGGCTGACAGAGAAGGGGGATTATATGCTGGATGGATTCCTGAAGGGACGCTAGACTCCTTGAGACCAAGACACCAGACTGGACCTCGAGGTACAGGCCCATTTGGGTAAATAAGACTCATTTTCGGGGCAGCAAGCTGTGTCCCCATACTGCTGGACTTTCAGGGAATTTACTGGGGAGTTACTTGAAGGGCTTGGGTTTATTTATGTTAGAGGAAAGCATGTGGATGTGAATCATAGAGCAGATCTGCACTGCTGGAACGGACACTGAGCTCAGTTCCTCACTCACGACGGTGACGTAACGCTGCCGTTTGCTGGGATGCATTATGCAGTTGGATATTTCATCTGGCACAGTCACATCACTCTAAACCTCCATACTATTATTGAACCTGAGTGCTTGTGTAAACACCTCTGAGATGCGTCAGCATGGTTTTAGCTCATTTTCCAGTCACCACAAATCAAAACCGCACTGGATATTTTCGTTATTTAAACATTATTTATATTCACTGAATTACAGCAAAGGAATGGACGACAGTTACCTCTTTACCTACTGAGTGATGCCGTTTTTAGGTAGAATGCATGAAAATAAGTTTTGAAACGAATGGTACTACACTGTATTAAGTTATTGTCTTAGTGTAATTTTGACTCAGCTCTGGCTTCAGCGCTTCTCAGATTTTATCCTGCATGCCTCATTTTTGATTCAATTAGCAATAAATATGATAAGCAACCCATTTAGATAATTTTATTGAATCAGGTCAGCACGTGTCACTTCCTGTCATTATTTCCTCTGATTTGAGAACCAAGAGAAAAGTTAATTTTAATCAAAAATAAGCCATTTTAATCAAAGCCATTTCCTGTTGAATTTGATTTATCTTGGGATGAAATTTCCTCTCTGTTTGTGTGTGTGCACAATTTCAATGCATTTTTTTATGTGTCCTTTGTTATTCTTGAAGAGAGAAGCATCATTTTGGCTGTGCCGTTCCTTCCGTTTCCCAAAGTGTGAAGTTGTTTATTTTAAAATAAACTGTATGTCTCTGCTTGTGATTTTTATATCCTACTTTAATCTGAAATACTTCGCAAGCTTCCACCTTATTCCATTAAAAAAGGACACAAGGAGCATCACTTCGTAATTCCACGAGCTGCTATTAACAGTACAGTGGGACCTCTACTTATGAATGTCTCTACATGCGAATTTTTCAGGTTACCAAGCGTCTCAACGGGAAAATATTTCCTCTTGTTAGGAAGGAAATTTCAGGATACAAAGGTCAAAAATACGTTACCGCTGTTACTCGCAGCTCGCTGAGTTTAGCGAACACAAATTTGCTTGTAGCTGCTCTGCCATTGGCTATCGCCTAGCATTTTCCTGTCATCCCATTGGCTAGGAGGGACGTCAATATGTGTTTGGGTGTATCCCAGCGTCGCCTTCGTTTCACTTTTATTTATTGTGGATGTTCGTATGTTTGTCCATTAGATGGCGGTGTTAACACAAGTGTTAACGTTCGTTGCTAGTAATGACGGCTAATGTAAGATTAGCCCGTAATAAAGTTCATTTTGTTCCTGGAGAAGCCTTGCACTGAATTACTCCATTTATTGTGCGGTAATCTCATTGTAACATGTATCTGTTACATGTTTTGATGCATTTTTATGATTTATAAAAAAAATTATGTCCGAATTTGTGGGGGCTTGGAACGGATTAGGGCATTTACATGGAAAATGCGTCTCTACTTACGTGATTTTCAGGTTACAAAGCAACTTCTGGAACGAATTAAATTCGTAAGTAGAGGCCCCACTGTACCTTATAAAGGTGTGTTTTTGACTCGAATTACTAAAAAAATAGTCAAACTCGGTGAGGTCAGAAGAACACAGCATTGAATTTCTTTTGTTTAAAAAGTCCTTTCTGTTGCACCACCTCTTGCATCTTGCTGTTAAAGTCCAACTCTCCCAGTTGAGGTCCGGCCTATTTCAGCATTCCACTCCAGTTAATGGGGTTGAGGCAGGGCAGCTCTCTCTCCCAGAGGGCCTCGTGGGAACGTGTTAGTGCCAGGTCCCTCCAGCGCTCCTCCATTAGCTGCACAAATGGGCAGATAATAGGAACAATCTCAAACCCTCCCTCATGCTGTAACCTGAGATCTGACAGCATGATGAAGCATTTAGTGTCTCAGGCATTCTTCTAAAAACCATTAGCGGTGAACGCGTGTGTCTATACCCTCTTGTTCTCATCTCTGAATACTTTCATGGCTTTTCTGTGCTGGAGCCTTCTCTCTCGGTCCCTGAACAGGTCACAGCGGTCCACTTCTTGCATATAATCCGCTTTATTAACTATTTGTCAGGTGCATCTTCAGTTCTGAACATTTCTCCGCCATTTGCCTCTTCAGGCGTTGTCTTATCTCCTTCCTGCTGGAAGGACAACAGACAAACAGGACAACTGACGAGAAGAGAACTTTTTTATTATGTTTGAATATATCAAAAATACTTTTAAAAAGCTGGTTTCTTCATTAGGAGAAGGAGAATCGTTACCTGTACTCTTCTCTCTCACTTGCAGTTCCGTAAAAGGGGTTTCGCCACGCTTGGTGACATCTGACAAATTAAAACAACAGTCAGATTCAGAACAAAGTGAATGTAGAAATGACTTTATGAGAAGACCTGAAATACTCTCTTCTCTGCAGGATGAGAGTCCTCTCATGGTTGTGGTGGTGAACGTTCTGTGTCTCCAGACTGATGGTGCGTTTAAGGACCAAGGGGGGATGTAAAGGGTCCAGCCTTGGGATACTCTTGGGGCAGATATTTTTTGTTCAGTCTTCAATCCAAAGTATTTATTTTAAGGGAACAGGACTTCTGTGCTCACCTGATTGTTCCCCGGCTGCCGTGCTGAGTCGGAGATGAGGGGTAGTGTGATGAGAGTGACCATAAGGCAGCGTCTCTGCTGGACAGGGGGCATGTTGGGAGGGATCCACCGAGGGCTAGAAGAGATGGGTGCTGCAGGGAACGAGATAAATAATGAACTGACACACAGCATGTTCACAGGCTGCATAGCAACAGATAAACGCTCTCTTACGCAGTTTCATTTTACAGGTGTCCAGTCCAGGGATCCTATTTAAAAATCCAGATCTTCTGACAGTGCATCATAAAGAAAATCACTGTACTATGAATGTCCCAGTGTCCGTTAAACTACACTTCTGTGCAGTGACTGTGATGCTGCCTCGAGTGTTGTTTTTTTTTTGCACGGGCAACAGTTGCCTTGGAAATCAAGTTCCCCAATACACGGCCCAATAAAGCTGGCAGAGTCTGAGGACGTGTCAGTGTGCTCGGAGACGGAGGATTAGGGTGCCCGTGGAATCACAACAAGAGCAAAGACACACGTCCATGTGTAAAACAATTTAATTTGGTATTATTTAAAACACAATGAAAACGTCGACCCCTCAGGATGTCACTGCGTTGTGCGTAGAGTTAAGTGAGGCTTCAAGTTCACCAGAACACAGATCCTACTGGATTTTCCTCACGGAGCCTCGTGGTTTTAGATTCCGAGTGTTGCGTGGTTCTCCCACAACCAGGCGTGGTATTTGTTTAACATGTGGTCTACAGGGGTCACCTTCAAGACAAGAAAATGTCAGATTCAGCATTGTTGTTGGACAAAAAGAACAGAAACCAAAAACTGAACTCGCCTCTCTCCATTCTCCCAAACAGAAGATCCTGTAGGAGTCGTTGCCGTACTTGCCAATGCCGTGAAGCT
The DNA here is from genome assembly GCF_901000725.2 of Takifugu rubripes. Lineage (NCBI taxonomy): Eukaryota > Metazoa > Chordata > Actinopteri > Tetraodontiformes > Tetraodontidae > Takifugu > Takifugu rubripes. Next base: position 13,097,712 of record NC_042287.1, on the reverse strand, counting down.
CGACCGGGTAACGCCACTGTTTAGTCAGATATTCTTCTAAAAACAGACACAGATATCATAAACCCACTGCTGGCATAATAACCACACCAACAAACACACAGCAGACCCACATTTAGTGACAACCTGTGCACACGGACAACACAGATGACATCAGAACCTCAAATACTGAAGTTACTGGGGTTACATGCAAAGAGCTGGTTAACAGAGGGGTGCATTTACCTGAGAAACGGATGAGTGCTTTGGCCCTGAGCTCATACAGGCCCAGCGGCTTCATCAGCTCAGACATGGGCTTCCACTCGGCTCCGCGGGTTACCTCTGCAGAGGGGTAGCGCTCAAAGAACTGCCATAGTGTGGGGATGGCCATCTTACCTGCAGCAGAATGACCAACATAAGACACAACTCTAAACAAACCAGCGTGTGTGTGCAGTTACTGGTCCCCACCACTGGTTTTATTAAGGAAAATCGTGGCCACCAGGAGCTTCCATGGATCGTGAAAAAGGGTTTCCTGTACTAGGTTGTAGGGAGAGCGGGGAGGGGTCCACTTCTTGAATGCCTTCCTTCTGGGTGGGCTGAGGACTGCAATTGTATTGTCACTTTGAGCTGCACACTAGTTATTTAAATAAACTTTGTCACAAAAAATGAATCTTGTAATACAAGCAAGCAGGCAAGATTACCATTTTTGCGGAATTTTCTGGTGAAATAAGGGCTTGTTTTCCGCTTGTCTTCTGCATTCTTGGACTCTAATCAGGAAGAAATCATTTTTTTTAAAGAGTGAATTTTTCTACGTCCAGAGAGGTGTCTTGTACCACGCTTTCTTCCAAGTTTAGAATTTTGTCTTCGTAAAGTTAAACTACTGAAGGAAGAAAGTCTCAATTCTGCCAATTCTCCCACATCCCTTCAAACACCTCCTAGAAACTGGATGATGAACTGATAAATTACAAGTTTAAAATAACTGCTGCACATTATAATTGCTGAATTCAGTGATGATAAAAAAAACAACTTGAAAATCTGCTTTCACAAGCTGTCACTGTAAATCATACTTACTATTCTGGGAATCTGCCACCTGTGCGCAGCTCCCACCACTGATTTTAGGTGACAACACCTCCGTTCCTACACTGTTAGCACCGGCGTCGTGTTCTGAATCGGACTCGTTGCCACCTCTGCTGTCAACTTGTCTCTCTTTTCCGCCTTGTACATCCTCGCTCTTATTCTCACCCTCAGCAGGAGGTTCAAGGTTCAGAGTCGGGACTGAAAGTGAGCCTGCTTGCTTTTCTTTGCAAGCATTTTGTTGGTTAGGAACTAATCTGAGTATCTTCTCTCTCAGCAAACCTGCCCTGTGAGGTCTTTTCTGCTGTGCAACATCATCCACTGTGCATGAAGCCGACGATATCTTCTGCATTTTCTCTGGTACAATATGGTCTGAATCACCAGAATCATTTACTGCGTGGACTGTAGATCTGAGTGCATAACAAGTGCTCGCCGATGTATTTAAAGGTGATTTGGATTCTTCTGGTGCATTATACTGTTGTTCCTTCTCCTTTCTTCTTTTCTGCATCGCTTTGAAAGGGGCAATGACTTCATCATCTTTGGAAGCAGAAAAATTAAAAAGGTTTATGTTTAAGTCCTCTCGTCCATGTTTTAAGAGGAAAGCTTGCAGGGATGTCTTTGACCGGAACTTCAGGCCCTGGGGACTGATAGGTCTCAGTCAGGCGTTGTCCAAAGGTGCTGTAAAATACTTTTTTTTTCACTTAATTACCTTATTATGTAGACGTCCAGTTTGCCCGCTGTCTTGCCAGTTTTCCTCTGCCTCACCTCTCTGATCCAGCCAGGAGGCATTATGGAAGTATCGCATAAACGATCCACATCCTTGGAATTATTTCCCTTGCTCTTGGTCTCCAGCTGCATTATGCAGTATTTTAAAATGCGTTGTGGAGACAAGTCTGACGAGGAGCCAGTGTTATCATCGGCCTGACTTCAGCTAATTGGTGCATACTCCTCAGCAGGCATGTCAGTGTGCATCAGATTACTGTAAAGCAGAATTCGGACAAGGCCTATTCGAGTATTTGAGCAACGTTTTCTAAAATTCGATCAAGATAAAATCTTTCTCATGTGGAAAAAATCAATGAACTGTTGTCACTGTCAGCACACCTAACTTCGCCCCCTAGATATTGTTGGACACAAACAGACCAGCACAAAGTTGTTGACGGAACTCGGTTAAACTGTCTTGCGCCTTTCCTTTGTGTTTTACGGCAACGTCGTAAGAATCCTGACACAGCGCACGCGCACCAGGAAGTTACCGTAAAGCGTCCTATAAACAATTCACACGCGAGCCCACACTCTTTTACAATAAAGAAATATCTCAAAAAAGAAATATTGGTTACAGCAAGTGTCATAATAAGGAAGACACCAAGTTTTTATAATATAAAGCTCATTTTTATTCTCTGTAGCCTTCTAATTTAGTAGGAACATTTGTAATTTATTTAATCCCCATTGTATTTTTTGTGCTGTAATGATACCCTAATAATCGATTCATTTACACGCATATGTGAAAGAAATTTCTTTACATCTGCCTTTTCTTGTAATTTAACAGAGATTTTAAAAATCGTTACCATGTATTCGATGATGAAGGTTTGCTAAATAACAGCTTTTAAAATTGTTTTGACACTTTTACACGGCGAACACAAGAGAAATACGCAATGTTTTTCTCTTCTCTCGTTCCCTCTGTTTCAACTAAAATTGCAAATGTCTCCGTGCACAAGGTTGAAAAAAGATGCAAACGACACGTGGATACACTTTAAGAAGCTACGGATGCAGGAACAGCACATACAGGAAGTTGTAGGAAGCGGTTCTTATGTCTGCATATTATGGACAGCTGAGATTAACCTGTTGATATTAAAACAAGGCATTTTAGTTGTGAGAAATTCGAAATGAGAGCCGTTTTAGCATGGAGGGAAGTAGTCCGTGAAGAATGGTAAGAATCCGTTTGTTTTACACTTGCGCCATTAACTCAAAGACCAGGTCGGGATGGGGACGCTAGGTGGCTAGCAACGGCGGTTGCTATGTAAACTAAAGTTAGCCAGTCGTGCTAATATTAGCCCCGCAAGTCACATATTGTCATATGTGAGCCGTTGTATGCATTTGTTTAAATGCGCGGAAATGCACATAATTTGTGACTCAAGTAAAATGTCTCACCAGTATTTTTTTAACGCGATGTAGCGTTAGGAACTCATTCTGTTAAGCTAACTAGCTGTTTGCACAAATTAACGAAATAACACTAAATATGTTGAAGTATTGTTATTTTCCCAGATCATTCAGTCTCAAAGAGGTTCTCTCCGATGTAATTTCTTAGAGTTTGCACTAGAGTTACACGGTTCATCTGCTAATACACCACGGTAAACAATTTTATTATTTATTTCAGTGTTTATGATATAACCTTCAAGCCAGATGGAAGCCAGGTCGTAATAGCTGCAGGAAAACGTGTTCTGGTATGGCTCTCCAGCTTTCTTTGTATCAGATGTAAATCCAACTGTTTTGGCCGGTACTGCTACACCAAACCCACTGCATGACCCTGCACTCATTTCCCAAGTGAAGCCTTTTTTGGATTTGCTGAATTTTTGCTTGTTTGGTCTCACGAACGTGCCATGGCCATTATTGACATTGTATAATTTTTGCAACATTTTAAGTAATGGAGGATTCCTTACACAATAGAAAATATTGTGTTTTATTTCAGGTTTATGATACAGCAGATGGGTCTGTCATCCAGCCTTTAAGTGGACACAGTGCAATAGTGTATTGTGTGGATTATGCTAAAGATGGTACTGGAGTGTCTTTCCTTTTTTGAACATTGTTGTCTTGTAACAGCCATAATTATTATAACCATAGTAAATCCATGATTGCATTCTGCAGGGAAACAGTTTGCCTCAGGCTCAGCAGACAAAAGTGTTATTATCTGGACATCTAAACTACAGGGTATTTTAAGATACACGTGAGTATCATATACTTGTAAATGCATCACCAAAGTATTTTGTACAGCAGAGTGTAACTTTCTTTTTTATTTGCAGTCACAATGATTCCATCCAGTCTCTCGCCTACAACCCTGTCACTCAGCAGCTTGCTTCTTGCACTTGTAGTGACTTTGGTGAGTGAACCCAAAGTTGATTTAAAATGCCCTGAATATGTTTTATTTTTAATGAGACTGTCCAAGATTGTTCTTTGCACACATAACTTACTTTATTCACAATCCTCATTAGGCTTGTGGTCTCCAGACCAAAAATCAGTGAGCAAACATAAAGTTAGCAGCAGAATAACATGCTGTGGGTAAGTGCAATCTTAAATTTAAATATCTGTGTTAGATTTTAAAACTAAAACTGTGAGAAACAGTATATTTTTGTAGAGTCTATGAACAGCTATTAGTTTATTGTTGTTTGTATGTTCCCTGTAAGTTGCCATCAAATCCTGTAAAATGGATTTTGAATGACAGTATAGGATTGACAACGTGTAGTTTAATGATTCACATTAAAATTAAAATGATTTGTGTGAATAAAGGTGGACAAATGATGGACAGTACCTTGCCCTTGGCATGATAAATGGAGTAGTGAGCATTCGTAACAAGAATGGAGAGGAGAAGGTTAAAATAGAGCGTCCAGGTGCCTCTCCTATCTGGTCCATAGCCTGGAACCCTTCAAAGTAAGTTTCTTTTATTGCACTTTGGTCTATAAAAAAGAAATTAAACCAGTCATAATCTTACTTTCTTATTTGTACAAAATCCTTTTACATCCACATGCAATTAATTTTATTTGCATATATGTTGCATTTTTTGCACGTCTTGAACCAAAAACATACACTAGAGATGAAATTCCCCTTTTGGTGAAAGTCTCACATTTACGCTAGTATTCATTGTAGTCAATGTGCTTTGTCCCTTTTTAAATGAAATAATGATAATCATGAACTATTCATGCACGCCGTCTGTCAGTAACACGAACGAGAGGCAATTCTATGATTTGTGTATTGCTTGTTGCTGCCAGCAGGTGGCAGTGTTTGGCTTAGGTACAGGTGGTCTCATTAATGCATGGGAGGAGATTATGGCGGCATGTAGTGGGTGACCTTCAACCAAATTCACCTTCCAGCCAAACTATTTATCAGGCTATTTAGGTGAAGGTGCAAGACAGGAAAATTGAGACAGTGATAAAGAGCAGCTATAGGAGAGCAAGTGTAATCTACTCTATTTGCTCTAATCTGTCATAATAATCATTAAGAATGATAACGTAATAATGAATAATGAGTGTCAAGCAGGACATCTGCGGAACTGACAAGGATTCATCAAGGCTCTAAATGGAGGGATGCATAGGCCTTTTAAGCATATAGCACAGACAAGATCAGGTCAGGAAAGGTTACTTTACTGATTAAAAATAAAAGCATTCCATTGTTTGTGATAAGGCTTGACCATATGATAACAGCCAAATACCCAACAGCATGTTGGCTCACAGTGGTCTGTGTGCGTATCCACATTGACAGGGATGAACACAATGACATTCTGGCTGTAACAGACTGGGGTCAGAAGCTGTCCTTTTACCAGCTCAGTGGAAAGCAGGTGACAAACATTTTTCTAAGTCTTTGATCAGTGTTTTCTATTGTAATCTTTCTTTCAGTGACTCCTAAAGCAATAACAGTGCATTGGAGGTTATATTGCTATGCTTTAATGCCCTTCTACTGTCCCTCCTTCCTGCTAAATTCCCTGCAGGCCATATTGTAATTATAGACAAACATGCATTGTTCATTACTCTGCCGGTGTGCCCCAGGCTCACATATTGCCACCAATCTATTTAAGTGAGCATTTTGTTTTGATTATAGCAGAGAGAATTATCCACAGTGAAAATAAAGAAGTGCCATGCAGCTTTCTTATTCTTTTTTTTAGACACTTTTTTAACACTTAAATGAGACAGGCTATTTTAACCAGAAAAACCATTTCAGCTTTGGACAGATCTTCGAATCAAATAATCTAGGTGATGGATTATGACATGTGCAGACCAGACGACCACGAGTAGCGGTTCATAGCAATGTCCACTTCCCTCTGTTTCTTTCTCAGATTGGAAAGGACAAGTTCCTCACCTTTGATCCTTGTTGCATCAGCTACTTTCCCAAGGGCGAGTACATTGTCTTGGCCGGCTCTGATAAACAGGCGTCGCTCTACACTAAGGACGGTGTGCGTCTGGGCACCATTGGCGAGCAGAATTCCTGGGTCTGGACGTGCCATGTGAAGCCAGACTCCAACTTTGTGGTAGCTTCACTTTGAGCATATTTAACTGAAAGAGTAAATTGGTTTCTGGCAAATTCTTTCAGTTCTACTGTGAAGCTGCTTTAACAACACGAAGGCTTTCCCACTCTCAGTCTTTTTTTAGAGGTGTTAATAGGATGTTCTGCTACATTGTTATATCTTATCTAGGTGTTGGGCTGCCAGGATGGTACCATTGCCTGCTACCAAATTGTCTTCAGTACAGTTCACAGCCTCTACAAGGATCGCTACGCCTATAGAGACAACATGACGGATGTCATTGTCCAGCACCTCATCACTGAGCAGAAAGGTACCTGATAACGCCGGTGCGGCGCTTTGCACACTCCTCTGAAAGCCATCTAGCTTCAGTATGCATGTTCTCCCTGTGCCTGTGTGGGTTTTCCCCACAGTCTAAAACACGTGCGCATTGCATGACTGAAGAGTTTAAATTGTGTATGAGCGAATAGCAATGTGTTCTGTGATGGGTTGGCAACCTGTCCAAGGTGCCTCCACGCCACTCTGACTGTTGGGATAGACTCCAGCACCAGCTGTGGCCCTGATTAGGAATTAGCAGTCTTTAACAGAAAATAGATGGATGGAAAAGATGGCCCACGGTATTGTGATACCCTCTAAGTGGTGAATGCATATTTGCTCTCGGTCAGTAAATATACATTCCGCAGTATTAGTTCCTGTATGACCTTGAGGAAATGAGAAACCACAAACAACTCCACTCCAATTCAAATGTACCAACATTGATTGAAAGCCATGTGTTCACAATGTTCCTGATGTTAGAGACTTTGAGTTTTGTCAACTGTTTACTGCTGGTGCTGGTCTCTTTTCCTTTTTTTATTTTAATAAAAAGGACCTTGCAACCATTAAACCAGTTTTCAGATTAATTAAACAGGGAGGAACTAAATCTTACCCATTCTCTCATCATGTCCACTGACCCCATTACTTCCTTTTTAGTGAGAATCAAATGTCGTGAGTTGGTCAAGAAGATTGCGATCTACAGGAACCGTCTGGCCATTCAGCTGCCGGTGAAGATCGTCATCTATGAGCTGACTTCAAATGACGCGTCAGACATGCACTACTCCATCAAGGAGAAAATCTGCAAGAAGTTTGAATGCAACCTGCTGGTGGTCTGCTCCCAGAACGTCATTCTGTGTCAGGTCGGTGGAAATAAATTATGCATTTAGCAGAGCTTTTCTCAGATCATCTCTTCAAAAAAAAAAACATTTTCCTTTCAATTAGACTCCTCAGACTAAATACTACTGACCTGCAGTGACTCTCTTGCTTTTTTTTGACTACACAAAAAGCCACCTTGAAAATTGAGAATGTCGGGGAAGACGTTTGAACAGTATTAACGTGATAGAAGTGAAATGATTCTATTCAATAATGGCTTCCAATGCCTCAGGGAAAAATTCTAATATCATGAAATTACCAGTTTTCCATAGGGTCTTGCATTGTTTCCAATGTGCTCCAGCTGTGCGTGTGTTCCACAGGCTCCACCCCTCTCCCCTTCTCTGCTGGATACAGCATGACAGTTGACTGAAGGGGGTAAAAAAAGGTGTCTCAGCCAGTGAATGTTCCTCAGGGCACCTTCCTGGTCCTCAGCTGCATGCTCTTGACAGAGGCTGGTAGGGAGGAGCAGCCATAACAGACAGAGGTTATTCCCCCTTAAATCTGTCTGTGCATGACAGAGGTGCTTCAGATCTTCCTCTAACACGTATACGTCTGTTCCGCGCATCAAACGGGTTTTACGCTGAACGAATGGGCTGTCCTCGTATGAGACACACATGGCTGTGTCTGATCAAATCATTGCTGGTCCTCAAAACATTGCCGTTTGACTTTGAACCACACTTAGCAGCGTTTAAAAGAACAATGTGCTTGGATTGATTGTACACGTAGGAGTATGTTGAGGATTAACAAACCACTCAGTCTGGGCTGCTTGTGTCATGTCGGTCATGAAGCTGTTGTTTTGCCTCTCCCTCTGTGCAGGAGAAGAGGCTGCAGTGTCTGTCCTTTACAGGCGTCAAAGAAAAAGAATGGGTGATGGAATCTCTAATTCGCTACATCAAGGTGATAGGTGGTCCTCCAGCCAGAGAGGGGCTACTGGTAGGACTAAAGAATGGAGCTGTGAGTATTTACATAAAAAAACCCTGCAGTTTAGCCCAACGTTTAGGATTATCACAGCAAACTGTGCTTATACGGTTGCTTGTTGCACGCGGTTGGATCTCACATGAATGTTGAGGGTATATTCTGAAATTTCTGGATATTATTCTGTTGTATTTTGTCACCTAGATCCTGAAGATATTTGTCGACAACCAGTTTCCCATCACGCTCCTGAAGCTGTCATCATCCGTGCGCTGCCTGGACATGAGTGCCTCCAACAATAAGCTAGCTGTAGTGAATGAGCACAACACGCTCCTCGTATACGACCTCAACAGCAAAGAACTGCTTTTTCAGGTCAGCGGACAAGGGTTTGGAGGATGAAGTTAACAAGGCAGCTTATTATCGTGGATTACTGCGGCTGAGAAAGATTGGCTGTAGTTACATGGATTCCAAAAGAATTCATTGGCCTCTGTTTTTAATTTAATGTGCGTCTATTATGAAGCTGTCCATACTGAGTCACCAATGCTTGGTCATGTCAAAGAGTAGAAAAGAGCAGATCTCTATAAATGCTGAAAGAAACTGTTCAACCATATAGATTATTTACAAGTGGTAAGATGAAAAAGTGGAAAAAGCGTATCGAACCTGATTGATTTTAGTTTCTAGTGCTCTACTTGCTATACAAGGTGCATGGAATAATAATAAGGAGGATTTATCAAGGAATGACAATTAAAATAAAAATGCAGACTGAAATAAAAATAGATTAGCATGAGTAAGTATCACACATGTTCTTGAATAGGGCTTGTTGTTTCCTCCCGCGTTTTCCTGTAGGAGCCTAATGCTAATAGTGTGGCCTGGAACACCCAGTGTGAGGACATGCTGTGCTTCTCTGGTAATGGCTACCTTAATATCAAGGCTGGCAATTTTCCTGTACACCAGCGGAAGATGCAAGGTTTTATGGTTGGATACAATGGATCGAAGATTTTCTGCCTCCACGTCTGTTCGATGTCGGCTGTGGAGGTGCCTCAGGTGTGTCACTTTATCCTGCCTGGGTTTAACGTGTTTATTTTAAATGCTGCGTGTCCAAATCTTAAGACTTTACTGGTTTTTGAGAATGCTGTTCTCCCCAGTCAGCACCTATGTATCAGTACCTGGAAAAAAAGATGTTCAAGGAAGCTTATCAGATCGCCTGTCTGGGTGTGACAGAGAGTGACTGGAGGGATTTAGCCATAGAGGCTCTGGAAGGACTTGACTTTGACACAGCAAAAAAGGCCAGTCAATAACCCACTTGGTACAAACGTCACTGATGGAGAACATTTAAGAATGTAAACTTATTATAATCAATCTTTAAGTAAGATGAAGAGTTAATGGAGAATATTTGTTTCTTATTTTTCAGGCCTTCACTAGAATCAGAGACCTGCGGTATTTGGAGTTAATTGATCATATTGAGGTAATGCCCAGAAAAAAACCCTTTAATCACATTTAAAGCTGAGTTCATAGTTTTATTTGCTGGTTTTTATTTCAGTGAGATCACTATTGTTAGGCTGGGCCCAGAGGAAATTGTTATGGTAATGGCAGATTTTATTGCTACATTTTTAAATGGGACTATATCACAGATGTTGCACACTTGAAAAAGGGAGGAACCTCCCTCATGAATGACCTCCCTAATTCATACATGCAAGAAAATACATAAATGCGGCAAATTGCAAACATGTTTCTTGAAATTGCGTGTGCGGCGTAGAGTCATTTTCAGCCTAATTAGGACCAGCCGAACATTTCCACCACTCTGGCTATTGATAAATGTTTTAGAGGGGTGCTGCAGCAATAAAAAAACCCAAGTAAATTACATCTTCTTGCAGATAGACTTTGTTCCCCAATTATGGTAATAGAAGAATTCGGTCAGTTAAGTTATCCTCGCTGCATCCAGTTCTTTTCACAGGCATTTGCCTCATTCAGTGTGTGAGTGTTGACACGATTGATTTGTGTGCGGGAGTATTTATCTATCCAGACGTGCTGGTGTTTGTGCTGATTGATTCGCAGGAGAGGAAGAAGCAGGGTGAGGACAAAAACGAGCTGTTCCTGGCGGACATCATGGCCTACCAAGGGAAATCCCACGAGGCAGCAAAGCTTTACAAACACTCTGGCCATGGATCCAAAGCCCTGAGCATGTACTCTGATCTGTGCATGTTTGATTACGCAAAGGTGATTATTTTGTTGTTTCACAACAATAAGCACATGCACGGACTTTACATTCCACCAACGCGCACGAAGCGCTACATGTTTTGACGCCGTAGAACACGTGTTCTGCCTTGCAATGTGCAGTTTGTGCCAAATTGGGGCCCTGCACTGTGTCCTACCAGCCCCTTCATTTTCTGTCTTTCACCTCCTCGTATATCACCGGGATTCCAACATATATCATCTAATCAGTGCACACCGGGGCCTCTCCGCTATGAGGGGGGGAGATAGAGTTGTAAAATAAGGTGAGCATTTGCTTTTACAAGAATATTTTGAGGAGGAGGTCATTTGATTTGAGCCAGGTTTGGCTGTTTTGGGTGCACGTGTGTGGACACTTTGATCATTACCGTTCCATCGCATAGATGACAGCCGCGGTCCTGTATATTTGTGCGTCTGTATCAGATTTAATATGTGTTTGAAGTGGCGGCTGTATATTTATGTAGCTGTGTGGCCATCTGGTTCGACAGGCTGTTTGTTTTAAAATAGGATGGTCACTGAAAGGGAAAGGCTGTCTTGCTGGCTGCTGCTGTCCGTCTGATTCTACATCTCCAATCTCGGTCTTGACCCATATGGTTTTAACTGTCTATACAGGACTTTCTTTCTCTCCTACCAGATTAATATCAGGATTCTACTTAAAGGTTTTCATTTATTTTTTCAAATATTGTGTATTTCTTGAAGGATTTTGTAGGATCAACAGATCCCAAGAACAGTCGGATCTTGAAGACCAAGCAAGCAGACTGGGCTCAGAGCAGCAAGGAGCCCCGGGCTGCAGCAGAGATGTACCTGTCTGCTGGAGAACATCTGAAAGCCATTGATATCATAGGAGAACATGGCTGGGAAGACATGTGAGCATCAGATCTTCCACCATAAACAAACTGATTTTCCTCTTTTTCCCTCTTGGATATGTTTGAAGGAGGCTCTCACCTGTCACAATCACTTTCACCCGCTTTATCGCTCGAAATTCCAATTCTCAACAGTTTTACTGCCTGCTCCCCTGTTTCACAGCTAGAGGTTAATTTTAGCTCGAGACAAGGTGAGGTGCCTAAACATGTCAAGACTTTGTTACAGCTTTTCTTAAAAATAGCAGAAAAATAAAATTTATTTTAAATTGTGGTGGCAAAGATGCTACGTTCAGTGGGAAAACTGAGAAGAGTTATTTTTTAACCTGAATTGATCCCTTATTTGTTTTCTCACACCTTTCTCCCAGGTTGATCGACATAGCTCGCAAATTGGACAAGGCTGAGCGTGAACCGCTGGCTAAGTGTGCCTTCTACTTCACCAAGCTGAAGCAGCACGGCTATGCCTCAGAGACCTACTCCAAGATGGGAGACCTGCAGGCTCTGCTGCAGCTGCATATTGAAACCTGGCACTGGGAAGAGGTCTGACATCCTTATAAACATGGGAGGCACACCTGGTCCACTCATCGTGGCTTATATATATACTTTGCTGAGACAATAACATCAATATTCCGCGAGCCTCTGCGGACTGTGCTAAATAAACAGCTGCGGTACATAGATTTAAAGTTCCAAACAAATAGATTGTGTTTGATGAAGTGAGCCAAATGCAAACAATAAGACAATTCACCGGTTAAATTTCTTCTTTTATTGACATGGTTTAGACCGTACACTCCCACGCGCTAAGTCTGGATCTAATCACCCACTTTTCGAGTTCTTTGAATCCATGCCCATGATCATTGTGAGTATCGGCTTAAGGCTGGATTCTGCTTCCGGTCCAATTCCAAGAGGAATGTATTGCAAGCTTTTTTTTATGTTCATCAGCAGCCTTTAATCAGTTAAATGCAAGAAAACAATCTTAACAGTCCAAATGTGCGTGCTGAAAGACAAAGACCGAAACCAAACCATCTAATTGTGATCTGCAGAAGATTGGATTCTCATTTGATCCCAAGACAACAAAAAAAAGAAAAGATTGGAGAGCTATGAGGATGGATGTTAGTCATTGAAGTCACACTTTTAAAAAGTATAAAAGTCTACTGGTTGGAATTTAATTGTGTGCCTCTTGGGTCAGGATTTACCCTGGGACATTTTGATTAATCTGTCTGCACGATACCTCTCTAGCTAACAGTCAGACAGGAGTAAAGGTTCTCCAACGCTCATACACTTGGTGTTTTGCAGAGCTATTTAACGATGGTCTACAAACAGTTTTAAAAGAAAAACAATTGTCCAATCCTCCCGACTAATTACCTAGGACTTTAACTCTTTCTTGTTTATGAGATACACTCTGCCAGGACTGGTCATATTTGTGCAAACGTATCATCGGCAGTGTATTCACCTGATGTGTATTGCTCTCACATGTCTTTTTTAGGCTTTCACATTTGTGGAGAAGCACCCCCAGTTCAAAAATGATGTTTATGTGCCTTATGCCCAGTGGTTGGCTGAGAATGACCGCTTCGAAGAAGCTCAAAGAGGTGAGTCACCGACTGGGTTCCACCTAAATATGACATTCATCTGCCTGCAACGTTTGGCTCTTCTTCCTTAGAAATTCTCAGCTAACACTTGAATTTTGAAGCTGAAAACCCCAGATTTACTTTACTTATGTCACCAAGGACTTTTTAAAGTTCTCTCTATCCACTGCGAAACATGCCGGGCCGGGCCAAGCCGGGCTGCCTGCTACAGGATGACATGCGTGCCTCTAATCACCAGTGCTACAAGCGGCTCTGATGATGATTACCAACTGTAACCATAGTTATAATCAGCTCATAGATTTATAATTATGATCACAGCAGGCATATTTCCTCGTCTACATAATCTCCCTCTGCTTTCCCCGACATGACTGAACGGCCCTGACTCTATTAGAACTTGTTCATGGCCGTGATTTTTGCTGATGTTATGAAAAAATTGCCAGGGTGTGTATATTTTGACAAAATCATTATCAGCCTGTTTCTTTGTCCCAACACGTCGCATCATTGGTCTGTTGTAGTGCGTCTGAGTGGTAAAAGCCAGGCTCACACAGTTCCCGCAGCTTTACCGTCTTTATTATTCTGTAGATATGCAGTAAATACGTGCGTGGACGTCTGCTCAGGGAGGAAGCCGCTCTGCCTAAACTGCTTGATTGCTGTGATTGTTTTTTGCTCCTCTCTGCAGAGATAATAAGACTCAGTGAGTCGAGTTTCTTTTTTTCATTTTCGCCAGTAAACCGATTATTTTTCCACATTGCTGATCGTGTGCATTTGAGTCTGGCGGTGATAAACTAGGAGTTGTCAGCGATTATAACTAAGTTTAAATTTATGTCCCTCCCCCCCAACCCTGCTTGTAGTCGGTGACAGCTTTAGAAATAATTCACCCCAGACTGAAGTGATTGGGGGTATTTCTATGGCCTCATTTTAAAACCGGTGCTTTGATTCATGCTCTAAATTCAGCTCCAAATCATTTCTTACATCCGAATTCCAATCGGAGACGGACCTGAAAACGAAATGAAAGCTTTTTAAAGGTATAATCATGGTGATGGTGGAGAAAATTACATAGACTCACATGGTTGACATGTGACCCTCAGTGAGTATGACCAAGTGGAAACATGTCTATTTGGAAATTAGCTGAACATTAAACATCTCACAGCTGCTTTTTCTTCTTAAATCTTTCACCGGCAAATCCTTCAAAAGGCACATAATCCATCATCTTACTTACATCCATCCATCATTTTGCTCTTTAGCGTTTCACAAGGCAGGGCGGCAGAATGAAGCCGTTAAAGTCCTGGAACAGCTTACCCACAATGCAGTGGTGGAGAACAGATTCAGCGACGCAGGGTACTATTACTGGATGTTGTCTATGCAGTGTCTGGACATTGCCAGAGGTGAGACACCTGTGAACATTACACCACACTTTTTACCGTAGTGTCTGATGTATTCGTCATGCTTTTCCACATCAAATTCAGGAAGTGAAGAGCAGAGGAATGAAATGCTGGAGAAGTTTGAGCATTTTCAACATCTCGCTGAGCTCTACCACATCTATCACTCCATTCAGCGTTTCATGGTGAGAGCCGCTGCTGCCGTTGACCCAAATCTTTCATATTCAGACAAATGTGAGAAGAATTATTCAAAAGGGGCAAAGTAGTCACGTCATTTCAGAGCATTTTCCTCCACTTGAAGTGTGCCCTTTTCATTACTGGCCAATTTTCTAATCAACTTGGGCTTTTAAAAGACCTCAGAAATGAGTCTGTTCTTTGTTTTCCAAGCCCTGACTCTAATATCATTTGAAGTGGAATAAAGGAAGTTAAAATGTGCTGAGGTAAACTGAGCAAATTGGGCTGAAGATGTATTACGGTAAGCCTGAACTACTCAGAAATGGTATTGATTTTGTGAAACTTGTGTACTTAAGGATCTCTGTGAGGTCCAGAGATAGATGTAAGTCAAAATCGACCTCTCCCTGAAACCACGGTTACCAGTTTCTTGACTAATCGGGGGGCGTCGTCCCCGTACCCTCGGGCCTAACGCACTTATAAACAAGCTGTTCCTGGTTGTGACCCCTGAAGGGGTGACCTGGCCTGCGTCAGGCTTCTGTGTTTGTTGTTTCAGCTTTCTACTGACTCTGTGGTCGTAGCCTCACAACCATCTCCACGATAAAAACCAGACCAGGAATCTAGTATGTCTCACCATAACTCTCCATGGTGGGCACAGGACATTTGATTTATCCACTTTTGGGATAAGGTGCAGTTACTGATTGCTATATTGAACCCTGCTTTACCCTGAAATCCAAAGAATTGGACTGCTCGGTACTTAATTTTAAAGAAGCTAAGAGAGGGATTGTAGGAGATGGGATTTTTCTATCAGGTGTTATTATACTTCTTTTATGACTTTGTTTCTCCAGGATGAGCCCTTCAGTTCCCACATGCCAGAGACCCTTTTCAACATCTGCAGATTCCTCCTGAACAACCTCCACAAGGAAATACCACCAGGCATTTCTAAAGTGTATCCTTCCATTTGCAACAGCAAATGTAGCGTCACTTTTCCTCCAATATTTTTTTAATATTTAGGATAATATCAGAAAAGCAGCAGACACGTC
Organism: Takifugu rubripes; assembly: GCF_901000725.2. NCBI lineage: Eukaryota > Metazoa > Chordata > Actinopteri > Tetraodontiformes > Tetraodontidae > Takifugu > Takifugu rubripes. Next base: position 13,082,082 of record NC_042287.1, on the reverse strand, counting down.
AGATTAGATACACATCTTCCCACACTCCCAGTGAGAGTACGTATAGAAATCATACATCTTATAGAAGTTGGGCCACATCTAGAATGGATGTTGCAGGCACTATCATGATAAATCAGTGAGAGGAGAAGAAGAAACAAGAGCAGGCAGCAGCCATTCTGGTGCTGAGAGGAAATAAAGGGGTGATGATGGGGAGGAGGAGAGGATGCCAGCTAGAGGCACGTTCTCCGTCACTGGCACAAACGCTTTGATTGCAAAAATTCATCACGTACATATACAGACATTTGAAACAATGTGCTCTAATTGGGGAGGGACAAACACGCATGCACATACACACAAAAATGCAGACACTCACAGATGAGGAGGAGTGTGAGGAAGGAAAGCCCAGCCTTTGAAGAGGAAATCAGAGTGGGCAGCAGCTGGGCTCCTCTGTGGCCAAATTTAGGAGCTCCGGAAACTTTGAAGTTAGATTTACAGCCTTAGAGATGCTACACTGAGGCTCAGTCTGAACAATTACACAGCCTAAACACAGAAAAGCTGCTCTAAACAAATTCAACAATGGGAGGACACACAATTCAGCTGGGCCTGTGGAGGTCTGGGGGTGTGTCTCAATATCAAAATATTTGCAAATCAGATACTAGTCCCTTTCTTCAACATGCGTTCCTTGACCTGATTATTAGCAATACCTTGTACGTCCTTGCCAAGCAGAGCCGACAACTGGGGGCATATAAACTTGCCAGGTATTGCTGTGAGAAGCTCCAGGGCCTGTATATTCCATCTTGCTACCAGCAGTCCATAGAACTTTGCAGCCTCGCCATTCGCTCCAAACCTTTCCAGGACAATGAGGTTCGTGTCGAAGGGTTTTATGAAGGTGTTTTATGTCATGTTTGATTACTGAGTTTCATATGTTTCTGCAGGACCTCACGGAGAACATGATGTGCTACCGCTGCTCCACCCACAACCCCCTGCTGAACAACCAGGGCTGTGTCTGCATCAACTGCAAGCAGCCCTTCATCTACTCCGCTTCATCATATGGTCAGCGCCTCACAGACAGGTGGAGTTCAATAAGGGCGCAGACATGATTTAATCGAGCATGTTTCCATGTGCGCAGAGGTGTTGCCCCTGATGCAGTTCTACCTGGAGGACGGCATCAGTGACGAAGAGGCTGTGTCACTAATTGACCTGGAAGTTCCAAAAATGGATCCGAGGGAGACGTACATGCAAAATGTGGACAGTGATGGTATCCTTTAGTGGTCCACCCAATGCAGCTGCACGCAAGCACGCACGTTGACAGATGATTTAAATGCTTTGAATAAATTGTTGGATGTCACGCTTTGAACCCGACATGCTGCTGGGTTTTGGAAACCTGCACTCTGCCCTAATATAGTGCAGATTTCTTTGAAACAGACCACGTGGCCCATCTGCCATGTGACGGTACTAAGAAGCTGTCTTGTCTGCATTGGCCCCGATTCTGTGCTGGTGGGTAAGCCGTCAGAGCTAAGTCATCTTAGCTCTTGAGCTAATAGGGTTAGCCAAGCTCTCCTGTCTCATCTTAATGACACTAAACCTCCGAGAGCCAGAGCCCTAGTGCAGGGATTAACCTGCATTAGCCTGCAGACACTCAAGGGCACTGAGGTCATTCAGAGCCACAAAGTGACTGACAAATAAGATTGATTGGCATTTAAACATATCTGTTAAATAGTCTGAAATATGTCAAATGTGGTATAGAACTGTAGGTATGAAACGCGTTTGCTGAAGCTGTTAGATCTTAATTCACTCCATTCAGAGCTGCAGGTTTTAAGGAGAGCCGATGGTTTGGACGATACCTTCGAAGACCCGTTTACAGCCAAAATGAGTTTCGAGGTAAGGAGGCGAAATGATTTATATATGACTCGCTGGCAGAGTCGGAGAGAATGGCGGTTCATGGTAACATGGATCATTGTCTGTCTGAGCAGCAGGGGGGTTCCGCCTTTGTCCCAGTCAAGGTGAGTCGTTCCGTGCTGCGCTTGATGAGCAGGAGGGACGTCCTGATCAAACGCTGGCCCGTGCCCCTCCAGTGGGAATACTTCCGCTCCCTGATGCCTAATATGAGCATCACCATGTGCCCCACCTGCTTCAAGGTACATTGTTTGAAAAACACTGAATGCCTGAGCAGACTGTTATCTTTTCCCAGATGCCGTCTGAGCTGATATTTCCTTTTTGTGTGTATTCTCACCCAGATGTTTCACAGTGAGGATTATGAGCTCCTGGTGCTCCAACACAACTGCTGTCCATACTGCCGCAGGCCCATCGATGAAAACTAAACAATGTCGTCATGTAAATAAACTGAAAATGGCTATTTATACAGTGTTTTTGAATAAATGTAATATTGCAAACACCAACATCCTTTCTAACCTATAGGTTAATACTTTCCCTCAACCTTCCCACTTAATTAAGAAGATATTTGTTATTCTTTCTCCATTAAAATGCACAGCATCGACCCTTTAACCCAGATGGATTATGGGGATCAGATTACCTATTCCACTCCTAGTGTCCATCATCACTTGAGACCATAGATCTACTATAATACAAATCATGAAGCAAATTTAAACATCTTTCTGACAGCAGGGTTTTGTAATTCAACAGATAAATTCTTACTGATAATGAAAACCTCTGTATCTTTGCACTTGAGGCCCATTCTACACAGTGGCTTGGGAACAGACATTTATGGGTGCAAATAAAGAGGATTGCAAAAGCAAATATATTTGTCATTCTTTGTGCTGCACACTTCAGATAAAAACTAGGCATGTTTCCTCTGCTTCCCTCCCACTCTTGTCTGCTGTTGTAATGATGCATTGATGCTCCTGACAGTAATGACAGGCTTCAGACGGGCATGACTGTAACCTCCTCACCTTGAAACTGCTGAATGTACTGCTTTGTTATTTCTGGAGAGTTCTCCACCGATGATTTGTATGTGTGTGCGGCTAAGATTGAATGCCTTAATTCCATCCTTGCTAACACTTTGCTCCTTGCACGCCCCCTAATCCGGCGCGCCCGTTAAAAGGTGCATCGCTGCATTGGCGTGCTGCTGAGAACCTTTTGCTTTCACCAGACCCATCATTCCAGCCATCCCCTCATCTCCTATTTGCAATACTATCACACAACAAGATTCCTTCAGAGGAGAAGCTTGTGTTTCCTGTGTCGAGGACTCGGACTAAGGGAAGCCATGAACGGCACGGAAGGACCCAACTTTTATATCCCCATGTCTAACAAGACTGGGGTGGTCCGCAGCCCATTTGAGTACCCTCAGTATTACCTGGCTGAGCCCTGGAAGTACTCTCTTGTAGCTGCGTACATGCTGTTCCTAATCATCACCGCCTTCCCTGTCAACTTCCTCACTCTCTTTGTGACCGTGAAGCACAAAAAGCTGAGGACCCCCCTGAACTACGTCCTGCTCAACCTGGCTGTGGCCGACCTCTTCATGGTCATCGGCGGATTCACGGTCACGCTTTACACGGCCCTGCACGCCTACTTTGTTTTGGGGGTCACCGGCTGCAACATTGAAGGATTCTTTGCCACTTTAGGAGGTAAGTGACAGAGATGTAGAGAAATGAAAGACGCTTGTGTCTTGGACTTTTGTTACTTCTCAAACCTGGTCTTACGTTTATGTCGGTGTTCTGCTTGGCTCCCAGGGGAGATTGCTCTCTGGTCGCTGGTGGTCTTGGCTGTTGAGCGCTATATCGTCGTCTGCAAGCCGATGACCAACTTCCGGTTTGGGGAGAAACATGCCATTGCCGGGCTGGTGTTCACATGGATCATGGCTTTAACGTGCGCGACACCTCCACTGCTGGGGTGGTCCCGGTATGACTGTATGTTGCAGCATGTAGACCTTGACTGCAAGGCTTTTAAATGACATCAAACCAACAATATTGTGCTGAACATTTGCTTGCTGAGTTCAAAGTTTTCCCCCAGAGCGCTTAGAGCTGCATATGTATTATCAGGCACCAGGTGAGGCGACCTGGAGGGAATGATTATGACATGTGTCGATGCAGGTACATCCCAGAAGGAATGCAGTGTTCCTGCGGGATCGACTACTACACCCCCAAGCCTGAGATCAACAACACCTCATTTGTCATCTATATGTTTATCCTTCATTTCTCCATCCCGCTCGCCATCATTTTCTTCTGCTACAGCCGCCTGCTCTGCACCGTGCGAGCGGTAAGAGCACCTCAGCCAGATGCTGCATTAATCATCAGGTTGACTGTACCAGCAGAGAAATTCCCGGTTTTCTGTTCCCTTTAGGGATGTTGGCAGAGATACAGAGCAGAGTATCTGGAGATGTGAGGGATTTAATGGCTCAAGGACGCTTCAGGAGGGCAGGTCATTGCCAACATGGCAGCTTATATCCAGGTCCTCCAGCTGGAGGGCAGTCTGTCAGCACTGTGTCACCCCAATGCCCTCATTAATAATGATATGAAAACATTAATTATTCCTTAATGGTCATAAATAGTTGAACATTTGTTTTATGATGGTGACATCAAAGCAGAAAAGAATTGCTCTTTCAAGCAGCTTTCAAATCTGATTTTCCAGACAAAAAAGTAGGAATTTCTAAAAAGCTTATTTGTGTCTGCAAAATGGTGGAAGTAATATTATCTTTAAACACCCTATTAATGCAAAATACAATAGTTTCACTCAATTTTCAACCTGTCCGGACCCGTTTTTGGAGGCTATGGAGCACAAAGGGGTGAAAAATCCACCTTTTGACTTTTCGCAGACACATTTGCATACATGGACGAAGAATTTGACTCAATAATGAAAAATAAACCAAACGCGTTTGTTTAACTGCTGCGCTAGAAGCCATTACAGATGTAAACAAATCCTCAGCAGCATGAAAAATCAGGACTAATTAACTGCACATTCCTCTGTTCTCTAACGCTAGTCTATTGTACAAACCAATCAGTCCGTTTGCTTATCTAATCCTCCATCTCCATCAGTTTCAGAACATTTTGTTTGCATTTGGATCTCAGATTAGTCCTTAAATACATCAACAACCTGCCTTTCTGTCTGTCTCTCTCTCTTTGTCCTCAGGCTGCAGCCTTGCAGCAGGAGTCTGAAACTACCCAGAGAGCAGAGAAAGAGGTCACACGTATGGTCATCGTCATGGTCATCTCCTTCCTGGTGTGCTGGGTTCCCTACGCCAGTGTGGCTTGGTACATTTTTGCCAATCAGGGAACAGAGTTTGGACCAGTTTTCATGACCGCTCCAGCCTTCTTCGCCAAAAGTGCTGCCCTGTACAACCCGGTCATCTACATTCTGTTAAACAGACAGGTAACCGATAGCAGCTACTTCCATATACATATAAATACTGTGGTGTAATGATACTATGTGTAAGATGATATTTGATTAATTTTACCAACACATAATAACACAAAATAATTGGGTACTGTCTGATAACTAACCTTGAAATGACCCAGGAGAGAAATCTAGGAAAATTGGTAGCCTTTGTTCTAAATTTCATGCTTGCCATCTTCCTGACTCCCCCCCCCCCCCCAGTTCAGGAACTGCATGATCACAACAGTGTGCTGTGGAAAAAACCCATTTGGCGACGATGATGCTGCCACCACCGTGTCCAAGACCCAGTCTTCATCTGTCTCCTCCAGCCAGGTGGCCCCCGCCTGACCTGCACATCCTGCCCCACCCCCCCCATTTAATGCCCCATCTGTCCCTGCACACCCGGAGACCCTCCACCGCCATGCAGTGCGACGTTCCTTCAGCCAATCCTCTTGACTTGTCTCCATGCGAGTGTCCACTGCGGCGACGCAGCTTCACCTTTGGTCGATCTCACCAAACCAGCACGTGCGCCTTCCGTGCATCTCCTGGTGGAAAGTGCTCAGCTGGCTGGAGATCAAACCCAGAATCAACGGGGGAGGGGTTTGTTCACACGAGCTGAACACAGTCCAATTTCACAAAGAAAACACCTGATAAATGAAAATATAATTCAACAACCCCCCTCCCCCCGATCAGCTTCAGCAGTTCAAGTAATTGTTGCAGCTGTAGACCCTCCAAATGTGCTTTGAATAATTATCACAAATGCCTTTGTTTGATTAGTTGTCAATATTAATGATTAGATAGCACCCATTTTTTTTGTTTGTTCTGTTGTTTTTGATACTTTGAAGGGGTTCAGCGTCCGTTGCTGGTGACAGGAAACTAATTATTTGTTCATGTTTGACATGGACAGAAGTGAAAAGGGCATGCAGAGAGACGGCGCCTCCTGCCCACGGACGAACGTGGCGTGGGCATGTCAGAATGGGCTGCGTTTTCGGGAGATATGACGTTCATTGTGTAACTGTTAGACTCTTGTTGAAGTTGTTCTGTGTCCTGCAATTAAAAACTAGACCAAATGTCTGTGTGACTTTTACTTTCAAATGTGTTTCAATTGAGGACTTTCATGGGTTCCACAGGCTCATTTGAGAGCATTTAGGTGGCAGGGAAAGAGGAGATAATGGTCAAATCCACGTCTAGGCCGCCCACCTTTTCCATTATCCTTTAAAAACTCATCTATATTCAACAAATTATAAGTTGGAACCTCAAAATGTCAATGTTGTAAGCAACAACTTTCTTTAATAGGTGACATCTGATTTCACTCCTGCCCTCCACTTGCATTTGCAGCTTGACCTCCCTCGTCATGGTCCAACCTCAGTTGTTAAGGGCTGCCATGATTTTTAATAAGGGTGTAAGATGTCATCCTCCGCAGCTGTCTGGCATTTTCAGACCGTCTCCTGCGAATCACCTGGACTTTCGGAGCAACGTGTTTACAAATGAGGCGTTCGTCATCGGCGGATATGATAAAATCCTAAATACTGTAATTTATTTCACAAACTTCGACAAATCATTTGGCATCACAAATACAGTCTCCTCGGATTATATATTGAGCTCTTTTTTTTTCATCATAAATGTTAAATTTCCCTCTTTTATCGACAAACACACTGATTAACACTTCTGGACTAATGCATCTCTGCCAAGGGATTCCATTAATTTCAAGGTCATTAATATCGGTCAACACACTCCCCCACAACCCATCATTGACCTGCAATGCACAATGGAACGAACAAACTATTCAGAGCACCAATGGGCATCAACTACTTCACTTGTCACACCTGAGAACCTTGCAGGCTTTAAGAATAGAGAGAGGTCCTTTCTACTCAGGCCACTTGTAGAATTATAATATAACACATCTATAAATATTGCTATGGACATTATAATACAGTGCAGTGCATCATTGGCTCTCATTGGCCCTTAAGAAAAGGGTTCAGTGCTTAAGGTTGCCACCAGGGCTGACGGTAGGTCCCACTCACTGTAACGTCCAGAAGTGTAAAGCCTTCATGTTCCCTGCAAGGATGAGCCAGACTGCAAGTCTGTCTGTGTCATAGGGAGACATTTAGGATCGTTCCTTGGCATTCTGAGATCAGCAAAAAAAAAAAAAAGAAAGAAGAAAAGAAAATGGTGCTTTAGAGGTTTAAGTCCTTTGCCCTTCCACTTTTCACGCCTTCTCAACAATAACAACGCTTTAGGAAAGGCTTTTGCTTCAGTGGGCATCATTCCCAAATAGCTTTTGTTGAGAAAAAGGCAGCTGTCAGCAGGAGAAAGAAATGACTGGTGGGAGGAAAAGAAACACGCCGGCTGGTTCAGGCCTCGCTGCAGCACTCGTAGATGTTGTCCTCCACAAGAGCAATGACCTGCTCGAACTTGTGGTGCAGCTGAGTGCGCCGTGCAGTGGGGTTTGACTCCAGAGCACTCACCACCTGAAGGAGGGGGGAGGGAGGAGGGGGAGAAACACAACAGAGATGACTTTTCATTTACTGTGGAGCGTCCATGCATCTACCAAGCTGGCCACTTGCCTGGACTCTGTAAGTTAGGCAAGAGAAAGTTGAAAACAAAGACAGGAGGGCTTTCACCTCCTCTCCAGCCTGCATGCATGTCTCCACACCACAACGCTCTTTTGCTCTTCACATATATACAAAACCCACATCTGCTCTGTTATTCACGCCCAATAGTTGTCACCATGTCAGTGGGATTTATGGGCTCTTAACAGTAGAGTGCAACCAGGCAGAGCAAGCTGTGTCGGGGCGCGAGAATAGGCAATCAGGGGCCATTCACGGTGCTCTGTGAATGGGAGTCTAAAAGCTCCTGGCCCGCGTCAGTACAGTAGCATGACAGAGGAAAGAAGCTAAATGGTATTATCGCAAGTGTGCTGCAGTAAGACACAGTCACCCCTGACTAAGCCTCTCGTCAGAATAATAAAAGCTGTGGAGAAAACATGGGGGAGGATGGGAAGAATGTGGGGGCTGGTTCAAAGAGACCGTCCATGGAAGCAACTGAGTAGTATCATTAAACCAATAAGGGTCATGGGAGCTGCGACTGAGAGGAAATAAACAGTCTTAAGTGCACATGCTGAAGATAAATGAAATATTTTAAGGCTGTTTACAGAATGCCAGAATTCAACATGGAACGTGATGCTTCTTGCTGATACTGTACGTCACGCTGCGATGGCAATCTGCATGAGTGAAAACAGCAAGAGCAGCAGGCTGTGCTTCTGTGGCTCCAGAAAACATCTACAGTACTTCCAGTCAAAAAGCAGGCGCTCTTCTCTCACCTGGTTTCTGTATCTTTTGGCATATTTGTAGATTTCCGTCAAGGCCAGGTTGGTGTTGAATTCATTTCTGTATTTCTGTGGTATGAAAAATAAAGGCCTTTATTAGACCCCCTTCGGTACCAGAATTTCAATTCCGTGAGCTGGCCGTGAGTATGACGCACACACGTTCTGAACACTTTACTCACCCGTGACTCCTCGGCAAGGTGAGCGTTCATCTCCTGCTCGCTGAGAGGAGACATTTCCTGTATCTGCTGGTAGTACAACTGCACTCTCTTCTTGTACTCGGGGATCTCCTTAGCATAAAGCAGCTTGTTTGTCGGGGAGTCCTGGAACATGGATTTAAAGAATGCTTTCAACAAAGTTGAAACCCAAGATCAGACGATCCGCGAGTGTTTCCATTCAATGCTAATCATTTTCATCAGACCTTTTGATTGTAACATCCGGCTTATCTCCCGCTGGACCATTCTATCCTGCCTTTTTTTTTTGCATCTATAGAGGGACCAGCTTGAGTAAAACTCTCTCCTTGCGTTGAAATCATTTACATTAGAGTTAATTACTAAAAAAATGGTCGATGGCATGATAGCAGCAAGGATTTGCACTGCAGACGAAAGTGGTTGTTGTTCTCCACAGGGCTGGAGGGTGTATGAGGCATCATCTGCCTGCATGAACCGCTGCCAGACTCCACGTGTGGCACAACTGTCCTGCTCTTCGGGGAGTCCATACATAATTCAGGGCTTCAGTTTTTAAAGAGGAGGTGTGTGCACTATTTTGCAGCCTAAATCCAAACCTAATGACCTTTCGCAGGAATGCTTTAGCTGAACTGGATGCTATTTCAGACCTCACCAGGCACAAAGACAATAGGAGGAGGGAGCTGCTTCCTTTCCACACACCAGGACACTGAAAAAGTCAGAGGAGGTGCATTCCAGCTGACATAGTTCTCCTTCATACCTCTGCCAGTCTCGCCACACTCACTGCAGGCTTTGGTACTTAGTCAAGCAAGAGGAAGAAGTGTAGCAGGGCTAAGAGGTTATGGGCGTACTGTGCTAATAGCAGGGTGTACTGCAGTGAGCCAGTGTGGCCGTCGTTGTGAGCGAGAGAGGGAGCGACGGAGAGAAAGTAGGGCAGGAAAAGAGAGGCGGTCAGCCTCAGCTTTCAGCATCAGTGAATGTGCTTACAGCGCAACTTAATATTTCTTTGTGTCATGACTTATTTGTGTCACATAATGTGTGTGCATTTGTTTGCGTGTGTGCTAAAGGTGCTGTGGTAAAAAAAAAAAAAAAAAAAGTTTAAGCCACATCAGTTTCTTCTACTGGGATCCTCACTCCTGTTCCTGCCCACAAGGTCACTTCCTGCTGTCTGCCCATCTGTCCGGTAACCCCCCCGTGACCCAACCCCCCCACACTGGTCCTCCATGTCTGCATCTCGCCAGATAAGAGGGTTTCTGTAGAAACAGTCGTTCGGTTCCCCGCCACCACACTGGTGCTAATCCAGACCCTGGTGCCCTTCACTGCCCTCTCCTGAGGCCATCGCACAAACAAGCCACTGAAAACACTCGCCGAAAACGACAGACTGGTATCACGTCCTTCTCCTTGAACTCCAGGAAAAAAAAACCTGTCACCATATCCTTGAGCCTTGTTAATTTGTGCACAGCCAGATGCTGCAGGATAACAAGGCCACAAAGAAGTACAGAAATACTACGCCGCTGGATGTTACACATAGGATTTGCATGTATCCAGACAATGTACCTGTGAATAACAGTGAAAACAAGCGCACCGAGCTGGATCTAAGGTCTATAAATGAGGCTGTTTCTGTGTTTCTGTGAGGAAGGAGTCAGAGGGAGACGAGGAGCAGAGTGTACTCAGGGTCACGGTGTCGGGGCGAGATGGATTTGTGAGCAGTGAGGACACTGACATACCAGTGCACTGACAGACAAACGGACACATGCATGACTGAACACAGAGACACACACAGAAAAAAGACTGCCCGTGGTCTTGGATCAGCTGACTTTTCCTGAAAGAATGTGTGTATGCTGTCTGTATGTGCAGATAAGCACTGCTGGGTCTGTATACATGTGGCGCACGCACAGATCTGACAGAAACTGGATCTGCAGGTTCTAAAACCTCAATTGTGCCGACTGATTACGGCTAAAAGAATCCCAAAAAACGTCAGATTTGTCACCGGCTGCAGGATTACTTTACTTTCAAAAAGGCTCAAAATCTAATAAGATCCTGATTGCACGGGTATCTAATATACACAACAAAAAAAAAAATCATATTTTATTTTTTTCTTTGCTGCGACGTGAGCATCTGTGACAGCTGCTGATTCTGAAGATCGGATACTGATATCATTATCTCTGATTGCCACACAATGAAAACTCCCCTGCAAACAACACAACAATGTGTTCCTAGCATCTGAAACATTCTTTGGCTGATATACAGGCACACAGACGCACAGATGGACAGATCTAGGCCCCATTCTCACCTTGCCAAGCTGCAGGTCAGAGATGGAACAGGCGTCGATGAAGGCCTGGGCGATGACAGAAAGGCAGGCGTCCATGTGATCCGTCTTTTCTATGTCGAATACAAACTGGGGGTTCTTCAGGATGTTCACCCAGAATCGTAGAGGTAAACTGGAGACGGAGAGAGGAAAGATGTTTTAAAGTAGTGCCGGGGGGGTGGGGCACCCCAGAATCAAGTCATCTCACCTGTTGGTCTTCCAGATGTGCAGGGTGTCTGGGTCTGTGATGCCCCGTTTGTCTGCCTGCTCCTCCAGGAAGTCAAAGAAGTATTTGACAGCCAGGGGAGGGCGGTCCGGAGGGATGCTGAGGATGGCCTGAAAGAGGTCATCCAAGAACTTCTGAAGAGTTCCCTAAAGAGGAAGAGGAGAAAAAGGCGGTCACACGTGAGCAGGAATACGCCATCATGAGATGTGGGCAGTTTTACTCCTGAGGTTTGGAGAGGAGCTGAGGTGTTTCTGACAAATATATAACTGCTGAAATAATTTCTTCACATCTAAGGTACTTTTAAATCCCACAGATGTATTTAAGCAGGACTTGCTCTTCATCCTGGACATTTATATTCTAAACAAAAACAATGACTTTTTTTCCCCCAACCAAAACAAAAAACATCATAAATTTGGATGAAAGAAGAACCACCATCAGAGCTGACAGCTGTGGAATATGTGCCCACTTTCCTTCAACATGTGGTGGGGAGGGAACATAAAGTGGCAGGAAATCACTTGTCTGGCGCTCACCTTGGTTGACAGCAGACGTGTCAGGTAGATTTCGGGCAGGACCTTCTTGCGGTGGCTGTGCCTGTGAGACTTCCTCGTCTCCATTAACTCATCGTGAGGTAAAACCTGGGGAAGCAGAGGCTATAGGTCACCAGGTTGATGTAATAAATAAACCCCCCCTCATATGGGCCTAAATGAATCCCCTACTGTGCTGTCTCACTTGTCACGGAGGAATGTTCTGTTTCTTACATCAGACACATGATCCAGAAACCGTGTCGGGGTATTTTGACATGCGGGATCAGGGAAGTGATGGCAAATTGGGAAATTCTGCTGGGTTTGTATAAGATTGTGTCTCTGGCTTGCACATGTGGGTTCAACCCGAGGTCGGCAAAAGATGGGAGCAGTCAGAATTCACCTACTTGTGTCAAGCAAAAAAAAAAAAAAAAAAAAGCGAGAGAGAATCCCCTATAAAACTAACTATTCACCCGGCAAATTGTGTTCCAGGGAACTCATTATTCTAAAGTCAAAGGGGCCCATATCTTAGCTGACGATTCGAAAAAAAAAGAAGAAGCTTAAGCTGCATTAGTGCTGTCATGTCCTCTCTGCAGCTTTGCTTCTCACCTCCACTCACCCCCATCACCAGACCCACACTGGGCTACATCAGGAAAAGCTCCAGCCAAAAAAATCCCCCAAATACCCACTCAGACACGTGTAGAACAACACGGACACGCACTAATTAATTCACACATGTTTGATATTTAGTAGATAGTAGCTCCATTTTCCAAATGTTAAGCAACAATATACGGAAACCTCATCTTGAGCTTTTCCTGATACCAGTGCGGACAGGAATTGTATGGAAAAAAAGTCCGCTATTTATTGGAGGAGTTTCTGGAGTGTACTCACCAGGTGCACATACTTCTCTGTATCCAGATCTTTAACTACGGAGATGGGGGGAGAAAAAAAAGAAACAATGTGCAATCAGTAAGGTGGAGACCTGAGCGAACGAGAGTAGACAGGAGGAGGGAGGACAGACGCGAGTGACAGATAGGAGAGGGGAAAAAATAACAGGGAGATTGACAAGAGCGCATGGGAGAGGAGAGAGTGATTACAGCAGCCTGTGGGCAGGTAGGGGAGGGGAGCTGTCGGAGAGAATGAAAGAGAAAGATCACGAGTGAAAGGAGAGAGAGAAGAGAGAGATTGGTGGAGACAAGGCATAGAGAGCGTGTGACTGGCGATGGAGCCATTGTAATCAGACGCTAATGCTCGGCCAAGAGCATTAAAACCTGACCGGTTTATATATAGATCTAAAAGCGCTTGTAAACACGCGCTAACGCGTTTGGATCCTCAAATACACCTAGACGCATATCCAAACTCAAAGACAGTGAATCATCGCACACAAAAGAACAAACAAAGACATTTGTGCACGCACAAACATACACCGCGAGTGTATTAGCGCCGCAGTCGGCTCTGCCAGAGATGCTGCTGCCCGGTGGGCCTGGCTCCAGACCCTCAACAGTGATCACAGGCAGACAGGATTGTGTTTTATATTAGCCAGGGAGCACTTCAGGCTCATAACACCCTCTTTGATGCTTTGAAGCCAGAGCCAGGTTTGAGTCTGCATAATCCAAAATTTGGCCCCGGTATGAATGAGAGCGGAGGCTTTGACGGACAGAGCTGGAGCCCAGCCGAGCGCTGGACGAGGACTGATCGTGTAAGGTGGCGAACCAAGACAGGGAACGGACGAGCACAAACGCAGGTGCACGTGAACTCTATCAGCAGGCCGAGCAGTTATTATATTCTGGGTTTCAAAATGGACAATGGCCCAACAGCTGTTGACATCTGCTAATGGAACACTTCTACAGATGCACTTCCACAGGCAGTAAAAGGGTGTGTTGGGATTCATTAGGTGCCAGTTGTGTTTACATCTCTGCAGTGGCGTTTGGAGGTGGGGACCGTGTGCGGTTTCCTGCCTGTTTGCACGAACATATCGCGTTCCCGCCGCGAAGTCAGTGTGTACGTCTGAATGTGATGGAGTGGGTGTGTGTGTTTACGCCAGCGTCTGTGGGTGAGTGTGTCAAAGAGAGAGGAAATGGGTGTGTCTGAAGGTGACGTACCTCTCCCCAGGGTGTTCTCTTTCTTGTCTTTCAAGCTCATAGCCAGCGATGCCCCCTCCGGGATCTGTGTAGGGATAGAGGGGGAGAGGTAAGGAAGGGTTGGGGGGAGACAAGAGAGGACACAGGTCAGGAGGTCAGGGGTGAGATGGGTTACACCAGAACAGCATCATTAAGCATGCCCTCAGGGGGCTAGTGGTGTTGAGAGGTGTGTGTGTGTGTGTGTGTGTGTGTGTTTGTTTGTCAGTCTTGAATTCTTCTAGACTAGTCTGCAGGAGCCTGGCTGGGCTCATTAAAGTCAAGCTGTGTTGAAATGGATTGAACAGCCTCACCACTGAACCCAGACTGTTAGTACACGCTGCAGCTCATTGGTTTCACAGTTTGGTCCCCTCGGCTCAGCAAAAACTAAACAGAGCACTTAACAAGTACAGGTAACGGGTCGAAGGTCAAGGGTCACTGAACCACTGTTTACTCACGCACAGATGAACACGGACCAGGAAGAACCAGCATAAAAATATTCATACTTGCATCTGGTTTTTCTAATTGTGTTTTATTTGGGTGCCCTTACAAAGAAGAATGTTTAACTCTATTTCATTTTACAGCTTTTGTAGTGCTGTTTCTGTGTCGGGGTACGTTAGCATGGCTATCTTCCGTTAGCTCAAGCATTAAAGTACGATTAGCACCAAAGCTAAACAAGCACATTTACAGAAATGTTTTATTAATGTTTCCTCTTATTATAAATGGTAAATATGCGTGTGGGCATGTATGTATGAATGTTTATATAAATAAATGATGGGGTCAGAGCAGAACCCTGACAATCTACAGCCCATCACACATGCTTGTAACTCTAAGCTTAAGTGGCAGTGGCTACAACTGTTTTTCATGTAATGAATTATTCATCACCGCTGCAGAACAAATGTGTAATTTATTGCGTGTATTTTCGACGCTGTCACTCAGGCGTACGATCAAGCGTATCAGAGACAGTCTGACCCGCAAGACACGGACACATTTATCAAGTTAAACCCGCCGTCCAGTCATTCATGTCTTCTGTTGACTTCCGGGGTCACATTGGTCCAATGCAGGATACACACGCCATTTACTCACACACTCCATTTGGAGCCCCCAATCAAGCTAACACGAATGTTTTTGACCTGTGGCAGGAAACTAGGGTACCTGGAGAAAACCGCCATCATGTCGCCATGTCGTGATTGAATAAAAGTAAATTATGGGCTATCATTTTTTATGTATGTTACTCACTCGTGTTTAAAAATAAACACAAGTCATTCTGCAAACATCTCTTTCCTGATTGGACAGGCTGGACCCCCGCCCCCCCAGCCCTCCCTTCAAGTATTTAGAATTCCATAATTCAAAGCTTTAACAGGTAATATAATAATCACTGAAGTCATTAATGTCCCCCACTCCTCAGAAATATCTGCTGCTTTTGTTTGCTCTGCTTGGATGTTTGACATTGGGGTGACATGTTTGTTTTCATATGACTCTGCTGAGGAGGGTCCCGCTGTTGGACTCCGACCTGAGTTTAAGTTACGCAGAAAGATGTGGAAAATAGAGACTTGGTGTCCACTTACAAAGGACACTTCAGTACTGCGTCTAACTCATGCGAATTATGGCTTAAGGCAATCCAGTGAGTCAGTGAGTGGAGGGAGTAAATAACCTGAGCCAGACACAACTAAGGGAGAACCTATGCAGATCCTGCATTTGTTAAAGCAATTCCAGACTTTAAATATTCACAAGAACTGGGCCTGGAGATGTAGATTTCCAGTATTAGGAGATATTGTGTACAGCTACAAGACACATTTTAATGCTGTGTTGCATCTGCTTAACCAATAAGCTTCAGTGTCCTCTATAACTTCTTAACAATATGCCCACTGTTATTGAATGGGAGGGACGTTCTTATTGTTAGAAGGTAATGGAGAAAACTTCTATTTAGCAATGCTGCAGTAACCAAGTGTATTCCCACACCCATGACCAGCTAGTGACACAGCTTTTAGAAGGTGTTCTCTCCTTCAACACCCCTGCTGTTAATGTAACAGTAGCAGCTACACTGTGACAACACCTACCACAGAGATCTGATTCCCTAACACATATACACAGACCTGGTAATGGAAGACTGTGTTGAGCTTCTTCCTGCCGTCTTCCATCACTGAGGAGTTATCCAGGTCTTGCAGAAGCTTGCTGTTGGCACCTGAGTCAAGCCACTCTGGAGGACATGGACACGGAGCGGAGACAGGAGCAGAATAATATCAGTCAATTTCTTTCTAAATTTGGAAAAGAATATGCAAGACATGGGGCAGCCACGCTCTGTCTGTGTCACGACCTGTGGAAATGTTCCTGAGCCATTAATCAAATCTGCTCTGCAGGCTCCGCAGCCTTTTGAAAGCAATAACTCTTTGTGATTATCGCTGTACACTGTCCACGATGCATTCTGTCATTTATTATATTGCAGCCTTAGGTTAGTTGAGCTTCATGGGAGGAACTGACCTTTTGCAAAGGAGATTACTATATCTGGGAGGATTGGGTGGGTGGGGTGGATGGGGGGGTAGGGGATGAGAATAATCAGAGAAAATATGCTCTCACCCAGGTCTACATCTTCTGCTCGGGGCCACTGAGAGAAAGGCAGATTTTTATAAAAGGCCTCTATGGTTTTCTCCTTCACCTGGCAAACTGTGTCAGTGTGCATGACTCTGACAGACAGGGAGTCCATGCCACAGCCCTGGAAGGACACGTTGATGTTCTGCAAGATACGGAACAAGAGATATCAGATATGAGGAGTGACAATTCAAGCACACTTTCTTTTTTTTCCAACTGTGACTACAGAGGTTCAGACCTGTGGCCTAGCCTCAACATTCTCACGAAGCAGCCACTCCTCATTGAGTGTGTAGCGCGCCTTTCCCGTAATGGCATCGATGGAGCCCTTGTTGATCTGCTGCTTGATTGCACACAGCAGAAGGAAGAAAGGCTCGCCCACCGTTTCCTGCAGAAGATGGCACAGGGCTGGAGTCAACAAGCTCTGCCTTTAACCCCAAATGCTCTCCCGCCCCCACCTTGAGGTAG
This sequence comes from Takifugu rubripes, assembly GCF_901000725.2. Classification (NCBI taxonomy): domain Eukaryota; kingdom Metazoa; phylum Chordata; class Actinopteri; order Tetraodontiformes; family Tetraodontidae; genus Takifugu; species Takifugu rubripes. Next base: position 13,065,039 of record NC_042287.1, on the reverse strand, counting down.
CTGTACATGCAGATAGACATCCAGTTTGTCAGCATCTTCTCCACTACAGACTCAGTCCGACGCAACATCAGTTTGGGGTTCTTGGAAGCCGACGCGTCAATCAGGTCCACCAGCAGGTCTTTCATTATGCTGGTGTAGTATTCCAACTTCCCATGGAGGGCGATCGTCAGCAGGGATGCCAGGCTGCATCTGAAGGGTGAGAACAGACATTAGTGGGGGGGGGGGGCAGTTGAGCTAGAGCATGCTTTGCCAAGCCTGCCCTGTCAGTGTGTGTGGTCAGCGATTTAAGAATGGAACAACAAAAAGGACCTATGACCGAAGAGACAAATATAGGTCTGATCCAACTCAGGGAGTGTCAGGCTGAGCACGTCCAGAGGTGCAGGGGATTTCCCTGACAAAGCCTCTTTAATCCTGAAGAAAGGGGACGCATCAGTCAATGCTGACGCTGGGCCTGGACAGGGATGTGGTCTGGCCTCCGGCGTCTCCACGGTGACTGGCAAGTTTCCGGGCGTCAAAACAAACGGAAAACTATACTAATAGATGAACAAATATTTAGAAAGATCAACCACTTGCCTGAACAATAAAGGTGGTTTTGTTTCTTGTCGTAGCCAATAATTATGAACGGAATATTGGGAAATCATCTTCTCTTCACGGTATAATGCTATATGATTCACCCACAAAATAAATATTACCACGCTACTGTATATACAGTCCTAAATTGGTGATTTTGTCAGGGCTCATCTTTCCACCAACGCTCAAATGTACCGTATTTGTTTTACTGTGTTTACCAAAAGGCAGCGTTTTCTTTGCTCTCAGAGGCTTAAACTTGGGATCCATGAAAGTAAAGAGACTCATAAACTCAAAAGATAGGATGTAAAAAAATGCCCTTTAGAGACAACGAAAACTGCAGCATCCAGCATTTATCTCTGCGTTTATTTCTGCAAGCCACAGACTTTTTATTTATTTTTAAAAAATGAAGAGAACATTGCAGTTTTAAGGGGTAGTAATTATCTCTACTTATCTCTTTACTCATATTGGATTGGTAATCTATGTGGTCCAGTGCTAAAGATCCAGCTATGTGAGTCAGTGCACTGATATCTGCCACCCAAAAATATCATATAATTATTTAGGTTTTTATAAATTGTTATGATTCTGTCTTGAGGTGACGGATTTACCTGTCCCGTACAGCGAAGTCCTTCTGCTGCTCCAGGGCGTGGACGAACGTGACCAGGAAGTGCTTGTTGTTGAGAAGAGTGGAGAACAGAGTGATTCCCTCCTCAACGTTGGGCTTTGTTGTGTTGGTGGCCTGAAGACACGAGGATGGGTCAAACCATTATTCATCTGTGCGACTTGAACGGAAGTGCAGCGCACACACCTGCTGTGTCCACGCAAATCCACTCTGCCACCTTTGTGTCTCCAGTGACCTATCTATAGAACACTTAATCTTTCTATATAGAGCTTTTGATTCCTCAGGAACCTCCCTCTTGCGTTCCCTCTCTATTTCTCTCTCTCGTTTCCGCCTGACTCCGTGTGACTGTCTACTAAATGGGTGGAGTGGACTTAATGAGCCTGGTCTATCTATGGGCGCGACTAAGCAGCAGCATGATGGAGTCTTCCCTCTGGACTGTATCCATATGGTGTGGTTTGCAGCATGACAGAAGGAGAGCAGGGGTGTCCATTAAGATAAATGCCCGCCTATGAGATTTATTTGCTATGACCTGGAAAACACTTCCTGGGAAGACGATGTGAATCCAAGGCACTTCATCATGGTTAGACAGACTCCCCCGGCTGCCGACCCAAAACTAGCGCTGCAGTCGTTAGTTCCTATCTCTAATGCACATGTGCACGCACGCACACACGCACGCACGCATGCACACCCACACACACCCACACACACACACACACACACACACACACACACACACACACACACACACACACACACCTCACTGCATGGTCATGTTGTTTCACAAAACTGCCCACCAAATTGCTATTGTTTCTTGGGCAGTGCGTTTTTTTTGACAAGCTGAAATTGTATGTTCCACTCAGTGGAAACCGCTGAGTGACAAGCATTAGTGTGTGAACTGCACAGGAACTCAAAAAGGTACAATATGATTTTTTTCCCCCAACTCTCCATTAACAGCAACCTCATTGTGATATCAAGTGTGACCCAAATGAGAAGTAAGGCAGCAAAAAAAGGCTCAGATTAAGACCCAGAAAAAAAAGCTGATCTAACTGATGGTTTAACCCCTTACCTGCCAGTCCTGTAGCAGCGGGTGTGTCTCTGGCAAGGCTCGAGGACCCATGCCATCGTTCTCGTAGGCGTGCAGGACCAGACTCTTCTCATAATCAGAACACATCTGCCACAGTCCCCAAGACACAAGAAAAAAAAGACAACAGTGAGCCAAAAATCATAGCTGGAGACTTGCAAGCAGCCCCAGCTGTAAACTCAATAACGCATACAGAGACCCAGCCTTGAAACACTGGTGATAAATTTACAGTCTAGAACCAAAGGATTACTCAAAGAGGCCCTGGAAGGACCATGAGAAGGCAACATGACACCGTGACACAAAACATCATGCTTTAGTGGCTTCAGAGCCAAACTGACCGATTGCCAAGAGGTCGGCTTTAACAGTCTGTCACTTCACGACAGCTACATTTGGCTTGTATTCCCTCTCTCTCTCTCTCTCTCTAATCTAAGAGCCCCACAATCCCCTGCAGATAAACAGGAGCATAGAGAAGATTCTTTGCTGTCTTAGCAGAAAACTATGAGACAATACCGAAACAGCCACGCTTGGATTTATGTTTCCCAATGTGCACATTTCCAACACGCTGTCTTCTCATTTCCTCCATGACAGAAAATTGTGTCTAACAAACGCGGCACGGCTGCTGTTTCGCAAGAGCATATATGCTGGCAAGGCAGCGCGGGGGAGCGGGGGCGAGCGAGGAGCGCATTTTCAGAAACCAGGGGGGAAGTTTCCTTGTCTATGTGCCCACCATTGTTATGTCTCTTTGAAAGCTCATGCCTGTGGTTAGAGGACAGGGCCCGCTGAGCTGGGTCTGTCTGTATCAGTGGAAAACCCCCCACCTAGCATTAGGCCCACAGTCTACTGTCAGGCTGGATCACATAGCAGAAAAAAACCTTACCTATGAAGAGCACATTAACACAGCTGGAGGTAGATGAGAAGGGATTTTTTTTCACATAAATATTAAATTCCTGTTGAGATTCGTATCACAGGGGGAAAAAAAGTTCTCTCTCACCTTAGGGAAGAATGTGCGAGTGACAAATTGTTTGTACTCTAAAAAGGGGATGCCCTGGCTGCGATTCAGCTCCTTGGTCAGGTCAGTCATGTCCGTCTGCAGCTCTGCAAAGCCTGTGGAAGAAAACAGACAGAAATAACCCAAAATGCCTCGGTCCTCAGTCCCATTTTTAAACCACAATCCTCTTGCTGGCTCCCCAAGCTCAATTTGTTGCTGTGAGTCAGAAATCTGTTCAAGTGGTGATGCCATAGTCAGCACCCAGTCTTTCACAATCTGCATGATTTTATTGAGAGAGATTTTACATTCGGGATCTAGATGACACCTTCCAGATCGGTTGTGGTGTTCTGGTTCAGTGGGAAACCTCTGATCTTTTTCCACCTTGTTTTTTTCTTGTCTTCTGCTCCATTTGAATCTGCAGTCCAGCGCGGCATGCAGGCAAATATTTACCCGACAACAATCGGAGGCAGCCAAATCCGGTTTGAGGCCCTCATCCAAAACATGTGTGTAAACTGGGGAAGGGATTCACATGCTGCAGAAACAGTATCAGCACATCCAGACATTGACTTGAATCAGAACCCTAATATTGGAGCCACTTTATTGGATAGCATGTTCTCAGCAAGGGTAATGTTCCCTCCTAATGAGACGCTGGAGATCCCTTTATGGAAAAATTCTTCCTGTGGCAGGATGAGGGACGTATTTGGGTTACAATGCCAGTTTTTACAGACTGTGTGCATATGGAGACGAGAATACAAGACTTTGGGGGACATGAAATCTAGTTAATTACTTCTCTGGGTTATTTATCCTGCTCACTAACACGCTAATCCACCAGTCAGTTCACACCATTTAATCCTGATTGGGTGCAGAACTCTTGGATAACAAACCCCCCCTTCCTTTCTTTTGGACAAATACTCTTTCACTCTTGTGTCCTGGAATATGTCAATTCTGTCTTTTTATCAGATCGTCCATCTTGCCAGAATTATCCCTCTCTCGAGCATACACTCCCTGAACTCCGCCACATATCTTCTTTGCTTCTCCTCCCTCCCGCACTCCTGTCCCTGATTCCTCACTCCAATCTCCTCCCTCCCCCTGCTCGCTATTCCTCCGCCATACCTCTGCACCATAAATCTGGGTACCCAGCGGTGGACTGGCCTTCACATTGCAAGTGCACGTATACATACACGCGCCTGTTCCAACAACGCAGACACAGCAAGTGTGGCCGCAGAGGGTGTCGCGCGTATGACTGATCATTTATCAGCCGCTGCATTTAATGAGACTCAAATGTGTCAACTGTTGCATTCCTCACAATTCAGTTGAGAATGAAAATGAAACATAGTTTGCATACAAACAGACAATATTAATGCATGCATATCAACTAATATATAGCATCATTCTAGAGGAAAGGGCCCATGACTGTGTAGCTAAGAGGTTGTTTTTTGTGTATGCGGGGATCTTTCAGTAAACACACCTTTACGGATCTCCTCTCTGATCTGGGACTCCATCTCCTCCATCTGAAGCAGCGTTTTCTGCCAGTAGCGTTCCGCCCTTCGGCTCTTTGTGCAGTACACAACAAGAGCTGTGAAACACAACATGCAATCAGCCAATGACAGCACGCCATGCAATGATGAAGTTCGAAATGTGTTTGAGACAGCGAGAGAGGGTTGAACAAACGCGTCTGCCTGTGACAGCACGTAAAAAGGTTGTTTCTATTTAAAATTTTGGCATGAACAGGTATCTCAGGAGCAAAGATAAAAAGGTTTCTGTCATCATCTAAGAGCAGATTCAACACAGGGACGTGTGCGAAAATGCACGCTCGTTGAAATTTTACCCCCCCTTCCCACCCACCCAGCACGTGCCCGGCACACACAATTACACCAGGTATGCAGGGGAGAGGGCACGCAGATGGAGTTGCCATCGAGAGGAACAGTGGCGTCTTTGTGCTTTCAGGAGCAGTGAAGCAAGTGCAGGAAACTGCGTGCCCCTGAATTCCGTTTATCTCCTGCACATCTGGGGTGTCCATTGCTCCAGCAGATGCACATTCATCAGCCGCCGCACGACTTACCCACAGTGCACAGCAACAGCAGCACGCAGCACACCACAATGGACACCACGATGGCTAGTTCACTGCCCCCGAGCTGCACTTTGGCAATGATGTGACGAAAGTTCCCCACTTGGACCTGGGAAGACAAGAAGAACGGACACGCTTCTTAATTAACGAGTAGATTTATTCACACAAGGAAAACCCTGGACTCTCTGAAAGACAGTTAAGGTTGTTTAAATCCATTCACGGAGAAGCGATAAGAGATGAATGACATTTTAAAACGGCCTTTGAATCGCTACAATAAATATCATCTAGCTGATTTATTTTGTTTTTAGGGTGATCTAACAACACTGAACCCAGCTAATAAAGTCAGCCTAAATAAATTTGGCCTCTCAGAATGTTTTACACCACTGTTACAGTTTACAGGACAGTGATTTAGATTTGCGCCACACAACAAACGACCCATATTTCATTACATTTGCATTTCATGAATGTTACCAGAGACCACGACCCGTGACAAACAACGTCATACAAACAAATGATGAGATCGCCGCAGTCCAAGACGGCGTGATGAAATAGCCGAGATAAGCCCCGGATTTGATCACCACGTGTCCGCTCCTGAAGCGGCAGTGATTCCAGTGATGTATGCTCTGTAAAGCCACAGACCTTCTGCAGAGTGGCAGTAAAGAGAATCTGCTATTAGTCCAAGAAATGAAGCCGTGAAATTCATTTTCAAAAGACTCCTAATAACCTCCCCTGGTACTTGCTTGTCAAATTATATTTCACTATCTTTCTCTTAAAAGTTAAAAAAGAACTTTACTTTAAAGTAAATACAGAACGTCTGCAGTGACAATGGACTCCTTAATGAGGCCCTTAATAGTCAACTCATGCAGCCGACAGTGACAAAGTTGAAGATAACGACAGATGAAATGAGCAGAGGCAGCGGGCGTATTCAGGCTTCCCTTTGCATTTTAATATAAACATGTGGAATGAGCAGCTGTTAATGGCAACACAAGTGCCTGCACGCGTGTTGCTGCATATTTGTTTCGTTCCCAGGTGCACCCAAACAAAATTACAAACTGGATTTAGACAAACGGCGTCTAGCAGCAGCGAGCTGCAGGGTCACCCGGTTCACTAAGAAAAAAGGACTTTTGCTTCTGCCTTCTGAGTGATCAGCAGAGTCTCTCTGTTCCCTCTTCCAATCTTCCAAGCGTACTTTATTAAAAAAAAAACCAAGATTAAAAAAGAAAGTAAAGAATAAGGACTCCAGCCCTCAGACCAAATCCCTCTGATACTGGTTTCACTCCGAGGGGAGAGGCTGTCTCTCTGCACCCCTTCATTTGATTCACTCGTCTCTTTCTGCCTCACAAATTTATTTCTCTAGACCGGCGAGGAAAGGCTCTCTTCCAGAGAGCCTGGCCTGGCTTAATGGAGGGTGAAAATGCCATTGTTCCATGTTCCTGTTTCACTCAGGATACAAAAACACAGCCTCAGCGCATACACGTCTGTAGCTCAGCGCCTCTTCAGAACCCAGCAGAAAAACCCCCCCCAAAAACAGCAGAATGTAAAAATAGACCTGCCACCGAAAGTAGGTGAAGAAAAGTGAACGGCCATGAGCGACACACACACACACACACACACACACGAAGGTGTTTTCATGGAGATGCAGAGAGGGATACGCACGTGTCCTCAGTTTGTTCGAACTAATCATCCCCTCTGCTCGCGCACAGGCAGCCCACCCATAACTGTTATGACAGGTCATTGGACCCTTGCCGGGCCTTTACGTCTTTGTTAATTGCCCTTGTTTTTTCTCAAACATCCTGAGAGACAGACAGGGACAGGCAGCGCTTGGTTGGATATGTGAAGGGGGGGTGGTTACAGGTTCAGAAAAAGTGAAGGAGGGTGAGTGTTTAGGGTATAGCACAAGTGTTTTTGGGCCCAGATCAAGAGGCCTAATAATAAAGATGAGACGAGCGAACCAAAATGAACAAACCAGAAGGGAAATGGGGTAAGCGGAAGAGAGTGTCTGGCTCTCAGGGGTATCGTGATTAAGTCTTTAATTGTGATGGTGAGAGAACAGAGACAAAACAAAAACACAGGCGGAGGAGGTAAGATGGTCACCAAGTCAGACGGCTGGACTGTGACTGCAAAGAGAGAGTGACTGAGTGATGAGTGAGCGTCTCGCTGAGGAGAGCCAGACGCGTACGGGCTTGAAAAGATGATTACGGTGGCTGAGAAGGGTCAATGCGCCGCAAATTAGGAAAGCGCTCCTGACGTGTCCGTGGCGAACGAGCTCGTGAAGTGAATGATGGGGGTCAGCTCCTTTCTGGGAGCCAGATGCTTTTGTGTTTTTGAAATGATTCATCACAGCAGAAGTCTATGGCGAAGAAGACCAATGGAAAAGTAAAAGTAATGGATCTGACATGCATTTAACAAAAAAAGGAAGCTAAAAGGAAATGACAACGCAGCGATCGCTTCAAATGGTCTCGCTCCAATAATGCTTCAAAGAATAATAGCTGCTTCTAATGCTGGCAACATTCTTATTTTACTGGCCATAACAGTTTTTCATTCTACAGCATTGATGTGAAAGTGATAAATGAGCAGAAAAGTTAGAGTGGATGGATTATTTTGAATGATTTATGGAAATCAAAGGCTGTTAATAGTCTGATATACCACTAATGGAGATTACATTGAATTTATCTCCTCAGCGATAATGACTTACTAGCAGATATATGTGATGTCTAACAGAAACCCCGTGTGGGGGGTGGTTCTTTTGGCCGGTGTAGTGAACATTTAAACTGTTCCAGCATGACATTGTGGCACCGCCCCCACTGACTGCTGATTCACGGTGTCGGCCTCAGACTACAAAGCATTCATAATGCATGGAAAGACCCACACACACACACCGCTGCAGATAAAACCCCTCTCTGTGAACATCGCAGACGGTCTGGGTTCTGAGTAAATGCTCAGCTCGAATGGAGTGTCATACCTTAAATTACCTGGGTGCAGCCAGAGATATTTTCTGCACAAGGATGAAAGGGGTTTTTTTTGTGGCTGTGACATGAATACTTACGGTGACTGGCAGCTCTCTCTCGCTGGAGCCCAGCAGTCCATTGATAGTGCAGTGGAACAGCTGGTCATTATGAAAGCTGATGTTACAGGGATACGAGCCAATCATCACCGAGTATTCTTCTGGTACCAGGTCCAGATCGCTCGGCCCTTTCTGTGCCAGGAAGTAAAAAAAACAAACAACAGCCATCAGACCAGAGGGGTGCAGTTTGAACAGGCGCAGATAACATTTATAAAGACCAGAGCAGCTTTAAAGTGACATGCAGGCACAATTGCAGACACACACACACAGACACACACACACACAAGCCTGGAAAGCCAACAGCGGCCCCATCACCCAGCTGTCACTCAGAGGAAGCCAGCAGAAAACCCATCCACACTGGGCTCAACTTCGGCTTAAAGCAGCAAACATTCCTGCTGCTATCATGGCCAGAGAAGTTCCTACAAACAAACCAGCTGACAGCGCGCCCAAAATAACATTCTCAGGGCCCTTTTACAGGAGCTGCACAGCCCCCGTTTAACCGAAACATCCAGTGCTTTTACAAGTGAAATTAATTTCACACCGAAACAGGAACAAACTGCTGCACGAGGGTTTTGGTCTCTGTACACGGCGTTATGAAAATACGTTCCCTCGCCGCTGTGATGTCATCACACGGCGAATGTGTGGAGACGCAGGCAGGGAGGATTTGATGGAAGGGGCTATCAGGTTGCATCGTGGGAAACTTGGCAGTGGGTTTGAAGCTAATACAAGAGACTGAACACAGGACATGTGGCTTTTCAATTTAATGTTGAAATTCAGTGAACATGCAGAAGTTTATAAGTGGCATCTGGGGACTTTACTGAGATCCATATTTTAGAGACAACATATGGCAAACCTGTACGAAAATGCACAAAAGTTGAGAAGACACATGAGGTCCTTCCAGAAATAGCTTTAACATTCACAATGTTTTCCCCTTGTCCATAAATTTGGTCTGTTTCTGCTGCATTTATAAGGCAACAATCCCTTTTTTCAATGTTTCCTTTATTAATAGGAATATGATTCCAGGACTGTACAACGCCGTTAGTATTATACAAGAATAAAGGATAACTCTATTGAAATGCAGCAGAATTCAAATGAAATTGCAAATTTCCCTTTAATTTAACAGCAACACTTGGGGAAATGTTTTTGTTGTGTTTATCCCAGTGTGCTTCCTTGTTTTGATTATACCCTTAAGGCCCTGTCCTGTCTCTGCTGCAGGATGCCACCCCCTGGGCCTCTGTCAACAAAGGCTTCCTAACACACGCATGCACAGGAACACACACCCCCAAAAAAATGTATGCGCACTCGCAATATCGTCACACAAATAACATAAATCAGTTGCAGCGTATTGTAAATTTAACTCAAAAATCGTCATCCTTTTAAACCGTCGGTGGAAAAACAAAGGATTCTTAAGGGCAAAACATGATAGAAAGCAAACAAAACCCACCCACATTCCAGCTCAAGCTTAATATAGGATCTGGCTGAGTGAGACGCTCGCCATAAAACAAACAGTCGCATTCTCTCTGCTGTCTCTCTGCAAAATACTTTAGGTTCCTCCATAAGTGGGAAGCACCTCCCTAAAGACAACAGGAAGAAGCAGCCCACAGTGGGGCCTCGGAGCCACAAACACATCATGTCCAAACCTCCCTATGATGTCATACAGCGCCACAGCCAGCCGCCCTGAAAGGTGACGAATCCGTGAAGACAGGTGCTCACATCAGAGCACACACACACACATACACACTCTTCATCAACACATTGCAATGGGCCTTTGATGTATTTTATGTGCCTCTGGTTAATGTGAGTGTGAATAAAGCAACGAAAAGAACGCTCATCCTTTAATCCCACAACGTTAGGAGCAGAGGGGAGAAGAAAAAAAAAACATAATGAAAAACAGAAAAAAACAATTATTGTCCTTTTTTTGACATTTTGAAACGTATTTGGATTTCTTGACCCTCTAAAAGACAATCAAAAAAGAAAGAAACTGTGATGAAATTTCACCACATTCCTTTTGTGGCCTCACTGAAACCATGAATTAAAATTAATTGTGAGCATTGTGTTTCTCCACTGCACTTGTTTTTTCCTTTTTGTCTCTATTAAAATAAAAGCCTTCCTTCCTCCTCGAAATAGGCTCGGCAGTGGGAAAACATTCAGCTGCATGTGAGGGACAGATTGATTTGCATCATGTTTTGGCGGGTGGTTGGTGTTGGGGCTTTTGAAATTTTCAAATGCAAGCATATAAATTTGCATTTTATTTTGAAATCTTACAAAAATATGATAATAGATCATCATAATAAACATTTAAAGTGTCTAAAAACAGCTCATTCCTGCGGAAGTCGCATCACTTACGTTGATAATGAGAGTCAGTGGCTCTCCAGGGTGATGTTTAATCAGCTTCTCCTTGTTGGCAGTGAAAAACTGAGGGTCCTCCACATATTCCAGCAGGAAGTGATCCTTATTAGGGTCGCCATCTTCTCCTTCTTCATCTTCCTCTTCCTCGCTGTCCGAAGACGAGGAGCTCTCGTCTGTGTAGAGGACCCCGTTCAGGAAGAACCGCACCGAGGTCTGCTGGGACTCGCTGGAAGAGTGGGACGGACAATGGATGGTGGAGTTGGAGATCACGCTGCACATCTGAGGACAAGGACATAAAGGAAGACATTTTCAGACACGTTTTACCATTCCATCCAAAAGTCAGATGATGTACGAACTATACTGTCAAAGGCTGCGTCTTTCTCTAAATACCATCTCGTTCTCTTTTATGATGACCTGAAGGAAAAAAATCAATACAGCTATTGATCAAACCTGCAAAACATTCTATTAATCAAATCACATTTCAAAGTATTTCGTTTCAAGGAACATCCCCTTGGATATGATGTATTTCCAGAGCATGAACTCATCTAGCATGTGAGCGTGGATGAATAGGGTGAGTCCGTTCCCAGTGTGTCCCACGGCTGCAGCACAAACCCACCTCCTCTGTCACCATCTGGAACATTCTATTGTTCAGCTTATTCACTCATAGATTTGTGAAGCAGACACAATTTCCCACAAAGAAGAAGCGCACAAGCTATTTGGAAGTGTGTTTTTCACCTATTGTTAGTGGACTTGAAGTGTTATTGCAGGTATGATTTGAAAGAAATTCCTGACAGGATTACCTGTATGTTTGATGTGAAGCTAAGCTAACCAGTTATTTTTTTGCACTTTTTTCTTTATTTAATGCAAATTTATCAGAGGGTTAGTGAGTGAGAACCGCACAGCTGGTTACTCACCGTTTGTCCGATTCCCTCCACCTGCATGACGGCGCTCTGCACCAGATCGAATCCCTGCCCCGTCACGGTGATGGTCCGGCCACCACTGAGACAAACCCACACAAACACACACAGAATCAACCCCAGGTCATGACAAAAGAATGTCAAATTCACTCTGCAAATACTGTGGGGCCCTGCACCAAAACAACGGAGGAAGAACCCTCGCATATGTCATCAAAGACAACCACCAGCACTCTGCCGCACACATGCCGCGCTATTGTAAAGACAATAGTGAGGAAATGCTGCACATCAGGAGGGCATTACTCTGACGGGTTATGTCACTAATGCATGAAAGACACAGTCTTCCGTTATGTCCCTGGTTCTGTTTTAATGCTTGTGGTACGCTCCTACCTGAGGTAGCTCTTGGTGGGTTCGATGAAGAAGATGGTGGGGTTCTTCTTGTAGGTGTAGGTGGTGCTAAGATCATCTCTTTGGCAGGGGAGGTTTTCAAACTCCACACACACACTCACAGAGGAGACATGGGCTTGCGTGACTGCCGGCATGGTGCATTCAATGACATTATCTGTTTTCCTGTGAAATCGGGAACAAGACGCAACTTCAGATTTTGAGAGAGGAGCACTCTTTACCAACGCTATTGCTAATATTCAAGCATAATTGCTGACCTAAACATGACTTACGCAACCCTTGAAAGTTGGAAAACTTCAAATAATAGTAATACAGAAATAATACAAGCTGTACTCACTCTGTAATGACACACTCGTGTGTGCTGTTGACCATGACCCTGACCTGAGAGCCAATATCCAAGTGCTCCCCAGTGATGGTCACTTTAGTTCCTCCAGCATGATAACCTTTGTTAGGCTCCATGTACAGCAGCTTTGGGAGCTAAGCAGCACACAAGATACAGCACGTGAACATGAAAGCACCACATTTATCAAAAAAACATCTGACAACTTCTGTCACAGGAGAAGAAGGGGCTTACTCGAACCGTGATTTGTGCACTACGACGCCTCTCTCAATAGCACATAAATTGTGTCCTGAGCTTATGGGGTTCAAGTCTTGCCTTTAAATATTGCTTGAAACAGCTGCTGACCATAAAAATGTATTTAAAACCACGATGTAGTGAGTTACAGCGGAGCCAGGCCTCTGGGCAAGAGTGTCACTACGACTAGCAATAATGCCGACATGTGGAAAATCTGCATGCACAAACAATTGTTATGCACAATCCAGCACACGCACGTGCATGACCATGCACGCACAGACCTGGGGCAAGGGCTGCAGCTACCATCATCAGCATTCCTGCTCTATTAGAACTTTCCTATACTCGCAATGAACCTCGCCTTTAGGGAAGCCTCTTATCCTCATTGACAGGATTCACTTCCTCACTGTGCACCGAGGGGTGAAGACCCATTGTATGTCAGGGTGGATGTAAGGAGGCAGATGTTTCCGTCTAAATATCTGAGGAAGGAGATGCGGTAGAGGCACATATCCTGTCTGCAAATCTGTAATGTCTTTCTCCCGCAGCTTCCTCTTTAGAGTTGCTCTCTCATAAGGAGCATCTCAGCCTTGGATAAGAGAAGCAGCGAGGTGTAATGTTTGTTGTTCTGGATTATATTCATCTGTGGATATCAAGAAGGGCTTCAGCATCGGGGTTATTTCTCAGTGGGCTAATTCGGAGGCAGAGCAGCTGAAATGATAGACCGCTCCAGGAGTGAATTATGAAAAAACTCTTTGTCTACAGATAAAATAAAACAAAAGCTGTACTTGGGTATTTCCACTGACTGAATGCTCTAAGTCCAATGGGAGACTGTGTGGGTTGAGGTTCATTAACACAATGCCGGCCGGCTCGACCCGGCCAATGATGAATCCAGAGCAAAGGGACATTGAACAATCGACGTATTTGTTTTTGCTGGCAGCGAGCTCAGAATGACAATGGTGCTTGTTTGCAGACCAGATGAGCGTTTGAAGATTCCCACACACTTGCATTCCTCTGACTCATAAAACGCATCTGTTAACACTCAACTGACACACTTGGGATGACTTTCCCAGTGGGGAACAAGAAACAAGCGGGAGAGTAGCGGAATGAGAATGCGGAGGGAGAGAGTTCAGCGGATGTCTGGAGAACACTCACTAAGTAGGAGAAGCTCTCCTTCGATGTCCCCGTCCCGCTCTGTTCCACGTCCACTTGGACAATATCCGTCTTTTCGTCTGCAGACCACCCGGTGATGCACACCAGCCTGGAGAGTTCAAAACATCATAATCAGAGCTGGTTTCCTAAATAAGACTAACATGCATCCCTGCGGCTGTCACACTTATGATTATTATTAATGGATTCCTGTTTTTACAATTCCATACTTTAAAGAAAAGTCTGTATTTTCAGCATCTTAAAAAAACCAAAATGATTTCAAGGAACGTTATTATCATACCAGCACATGTTTATACATGAGATGCTACGAAATTTTGCAGTCGTATCCTGGTTGTAAGCTGACGAAAAACTACATAAAAACAGCAGTACATAAAAAAACACAAGCGCTGTACAAACAGTGAAGCAAGACAAACATCTGACAACATAATACAACAAACAAGCCAAATTTAGCTTTTCTAAAAACGTGCGTCGACAGCGTGAAGTCAGGCAGGTGGTCAATGCTGCACCTATGGGAAAATGTTTATGCCGATGTTTTTGGTGTTTAGTTGCAATAATATTACAGTAATGAGTTGTTGTTGTTGTTGTTGTTTTAAAAGAAAGCTCTAATTCTATACAAAAACCATGCACCTAAATGTAAAAATAATCTTTGGTGCTTAAACTCAAAAGCATTAAACACAAGTACCAGATTGCGTTTGTGACAACTCCAAATCCAAGCTGTTCACTCTTATTCGGAAGCTCTTATTGGTGTTGCTGATGCAGCCAGAGATCAGCTGTTTTTAACAACTAATTTATGACAAAAGACATCCAGCCTTATGCTAGGAAAGGTACACTTCGGTGTGATTTATTCGATGTCTTCAATTTCAATTCAATTTATTCGATAGGATTGTCAGTATTTCTGCATGGATCTGTTTTTTTGTTGGTGTCTTAGGTGGGTGGAAGAAACCCTCAGACAAAATGCCAGAGATTTATCAGGGTAATGAAACAAGGTCAAGAATATCATCTAAGGGGACATAAATTTAATACATTCTGTTTAAATAAGAATGAACTAATATAAATATGGAGATCTCGATCAGGACTTACAAAACAAAGAGACATAATTAAACTTGGAGAACGCTGGATATGAGCTAATTTATCAAACCCTAATGCATTTACATACAGAATCCAATAATGCCTGCAGATATCAGGAGATGTAAAGTTCAAAAGCTCCTCCGACCAGATGTTGCTAGCCTCAAAGGAGATTAAGGGGCTGCTGATGATTGTTCTCTCACCTCCTGGCTCTGATTAAGCCGTGTGTCATCAGCGCACCCTCAACAGGGACGTCTCACGTTAATGATAGGGTGGTATACCGAGCTGCGGGATTCTACTGTTCTGGGGCCTCACAGGGATTACGGTACCGGGGGGCACAACCTTTATCACCTCACATGATCCCCCTCCAGGCTGACACCCTGTTGGTTTATTTAGTCAGGTGCCTGGTGTTAAATTCACAGCCAGTGATCAGTTGATTGACAGAGGAATGGCGGGGGAACGGGCACAAGAGGACGAGCTGGGTGTCTGGCAGGACACGGCGGTGTGATGAGGCTGTGCTCGACAGTTTCGGGCCTGGCAGGGGTCGTGCTATTGGGTCTGAGAGCCGAGAGGACCTATCTAAATGAGATTTCAATGCCAGCACTTTGAAAATGCGTTTTGACCACAGTGTTGCAAGGGATTCATTCATGAGCTGGTTACAGCTGTTCAGAATATCCTGAAAGAAAGTTCAGCACCAGCCATCTGTTGAAAGCAGGGCCTGAATTTCTGCTCATTAATTACAAACCCATCAGGTAAAGAGTGCCATTACACCCAAATTACACTCCTGTCAGTTGTGCCAAGAGGGCAGAAGCACACCTGTTGGAGGAAAATTCATCATGCACCGATTTAGCAAAGACAGAGGGGGGGGAGAACAAATGGAATGAAACATGCCCGTTACATCGGCGCCTGAGGGAAATCATAGAAAGCTTTAACTGAAGTAAACCAGGAAGTCTGCTTCAGGCCTGTGTTCATAAATACACAAACTGAGTGCAGCGCGTTACACGATATCTCTGTTGAAACTATGAGTTCCGAGACTAGAGGAAAACCAATGTAATAAACCTATATGTATCTTGAGCGGTAGAGACAGGGGTATGAAGCCGGACAGTAGCATTTAACAGGGCTATACAGTCTGGGAATTAAATTTAGCCTGTTTGAAAACGTTTTTATAGTCACTTAAAGAAAAAAAAAGTATGAGATTTAGTTTCAACATCTGTGAGGGTCTGTAACAATAAATTTCATCAGGCTGTAAGAGCTGCGTAGGTCTCCACAAAAATGTGCTGCACAAACCCATTTTCATTCTGTTTTTCTTAAAGATATGAGCTTTGCAGACATGTAGGTTTCCATATACATCTAATGTGATGTGAGGATCTGATTATTCCCCCAATCAGCAATTAAATCTACGTGCGTCAGGATGTGAGTGTTTTCTCGCGGTGCGGCGAAATGGACGGGGCGAGGTCCTCTCAGAGCTGACATGATAAACGATAGAGAGGGCAGTATGAGCAAGCAAAGCCAAAAGCACAGAGAAGTGCTGCAGTAAACGAGGTGTGCCTGGAACAACGGTGCCATTAATTAAAACGTCGACACTCGGCGGAGGGAGCGCCGGCTCTCCGGTGCTGCTGGCAGCAGACGTGAACTTTAACCTCTCGGCACACGAGCCGACACCTGTCTCAACAGTGGAGGTAAATGGGGTTAGACGCGCGTGCTCGCGTGCGTGGTTGCACGTGCGCGTTGTTTGATTTTTCAATCAGCTGAGTGGGGGTTATTTTCCTATAGCGGTGTTGTTTTAAACCCTGCATGCATCTTTGAGCAGTCATCGACGTGGAAAAAATGGCTTTCGATTAGCATCTAAATAAGGTTTATAATAAGGTAAGTATGGATTAAATGTTTTGGGTGAATGTAAAGGGTGTAAGTCGGTGGTATGAGATCGGATCAAAACGCATCAAATCAATGGGAGGTCCCCACGAGTGTCCCTATAAAACAAATTGTGCTGACGCTGTCAGACATGTCGGGATTTGTCACCGCCACTTCCAGCAGCGAGGACACGCTTGCCTGTCATAACAGCCAGCGTCAGGAGCCAATGAGAAAAGGCGACGCCGGGCGAGAACCTCCGCGGAGTGAAATGCGATTCGCCAGTTTTGGACGTGTGCGCTTTTCTAGGAAAGTGTCAGGCTGCTGGAGTGACAGGTAAGAGCCGCAGGTCACCCTCAGACTGGTCTTAATCCAATGACTGGCTTCAGTGAAGCAAGACCAGATAAACATTTCCATTCCATTACAGATACCGAAGGAAAGTTTGGATGTAACTCTAGTTACTGAGTTTTCCTGTCAAGGCTGGGTCCTGCCGTCACCATGGTGACAGTGTGATGGTCCCTGAGCTCCAGAGGAAAGGTAATGCACTCATTAAAAAAGAGGAGTGTTTTGCATAAAAATGTTTGCGAAAATTAGCCTCCGTGAAAACACAACCACAGAGGGATTATTGATGCTCTTTTGCAGAAAGTGGACATGTACCAGGCAGATTTAGCTAATAACCTGTGAGACTGATTTATGGAGGGAACTTTCATCAACTTATTTACCATGAATGTGGTGCAGATACATAAGCAAGCCACTTGCATGCTGATGAGTATTGTTAAAAACCTCTACAGTCCGGATGACCCAGACAGATCCAGTCTGGGATAACAAGGCAGGAGTGTTTGTGTTAGCAAATCACCCTAGGTTTTTCAGACAATAATTAAAGCATTCAGTAATGCTCAAAAAACTGCTATATTTTAACTACTACTCCTAACCGTGAGTTTGACCCTGGACTGGTTTCCAGTCCCTTAAAGGGAACACACGTCGGTCACTTACACCCCCACCCACATTTCTACCTAATTTGTGCAGGAAGAATGCTCTGTTTCCTGTTAATATTCGTTTTAGAAAATAATAATGAAAATGATGCAACTTTGTTTTTGTTTTTTAATTGTCCAAAAATAAGGAAGATTCTACGTGGGTATCGCCATCTCCTCCTGTTGCACTTGGAAGTGTTTAGATATTTATCTAAAAAATTGTTGACACTTTCTTCAACTCGTGACAGGGCTGCACTGCTGCTGTTTTGACAGAAGGAATCGGTTCTATAGAATGTTAGAATCTATTTTTAGATCATCACCAACTCATGTCAGTCATGGAAAGATATCTGTATCATAGCTGCCAATAGGTGCTTTAGTAAGCTAAACTTTTTTATCATTACTGCTCTCTGAAACAATTTCACCTCAGGCAACTGCCAAGATGATTTTATTTGTTTTTATGTTTTTTTTCTTTTTTTTGTGCAAACTCATTTTCTGCTCCAGGTGAGGCTGATAGGACTCAAACCACTTGAGTGAATTCAGCACAATGAGATTCAAATTCAGCCTTTAAACAGCTGAACAGACTTTGATGTGCACAATTATGGTGGATCCCGTCGTATTTATTCGACATTTATTGGGCACATTCGAGACTCTTTTCAGCACTTTTCTCTGCAGACGAGATGACTGACAGCTTCCTTTAGCCGTTAAATGTAAAATACACCTCAGACTCAACTCTGCTTTCACGCAGCGCTGAAGGCTGAAATGCATCTGTAACTTCTTTTTTTTTTAAAGGTTTATTGATTCTGACAGTTACTGTACATTTTCCAACCAGCCACTCACTGGGCAAATGCACATTTGTTTTATTTAAATCCTTGTCATTTGACAGCTTAGATTATGTCAAAGATAAACGAATGAGGCAATGGTAATCAAATAACGCTATGTAAACGCGCAGGCTACAATCCCACATGTGCAGAGTCATGAATAATAATAATAATCCATATGTTATTATAATACTCACTCCAGGGAGACGGTGTAACGATCAGGCAGCAGCGAACACGGCACGTCTCCAATGGAGACCTTTACTGCTTCTGCCCTCCGGCCCAGGTTTCTGCCTTGTACTGTCAGTAGGGTGCCTCCTTCGACCGGACCCCTCAGAGGGAAAATCTGACAAAGACAGGAGGGGAAGCAATGAACGGGGAGCAAGAAAGACCCAATAAATCGCGGCTCTGAAGCAGATTACCGGGCGCTAATGACGGACGATAACAAACGTGACACAAATTTACGAGAATGAGGATGTCACGGCTGGTGTTGATGTTGAGTGTGTGTTGCCTAGAGAAACAAGGACGAGTGGCTCTTCATCTGAAGACAAGATTTAGGTGTACACACACATACAAAGCAGACTCTTAACTGTGCCACTCTCAGCCTCTAATCCTCTACAGCACATGCAAATAAAGAGCAAGCTAAGAGCCCCCTTCACATCCCGCAAGAGACAGAACGAGTGAAAGAGAGAAGGGACTGGAGAGCACGGCAGAAAGGTGGATGAGTGGGGAGGCAATTTAGGGAACCGAGTGTCAGAGAAGAGTGAATGCTGGTGGTAGCAGCGGCGGGAGAGCACAGCCTCAACAGGGGAATTAATGAACAGAGCCGTTCCCCCTTTCATCTATTTCCCTGCGTTTGCAGCGTGAGATACCTCGGAGCCATTTCTTTTGTTGTTTAGAGGCTCACTAAGATGCAATGTTGAAGCCTTTTGTCTCCCTGGGTTCGGGCTCAGGGGGAGCAGAAGGAAAGAGAGAGGTGGACTGACCTTCGCCTCGGCTGTGGCCATGGTTTTAGAGATAACGTCTCCTGTTCCTATCCTCTCTCCACCACTGTAGCAGAAGCCAGCTGTGCAAACTGTTTGCTTTTATGAATAACCCTCCCTCCCCTGGCTGGGGGGTCAGTATGACACCCTCTCATGTTCGCCTGGCTCCGCACTATCAGAAATGGAAATTAAAGAATGAAAACAGCACCTCTGTTTGGTCTGGCTGAGAGGGTGAGGTTCAGCATTTAGATAAGTTGAAGGCTGTGAGAAGGACAGTGCAGGAAAATAAACATCTGATGTCCCAGATGGACTGGTGGGGAGGGGGGGTCAGCAAAGTGTAAAGAGTGCATTAATATCATGAGAAATGCAAAGTGTTGGAGGCCAGAACCATTAATTACAGTGCTTCTGTGGAATCCAGACCACAGGAAGTGATTCACATGTTATTCTGGTTGCATTTAAGCTGGGGTGAAAACAGCAACCCACGCGGGTCACGTTACGCCATTCAGCCCGTAACTGACTGCATATGCACACCGGCCACGGCGTAACGGATGAATACACACCTTTGGAGCAGCAAGCAGAGTTATTTATCGCCATGGTGCATTTTGGAGCACCCTGCATGTCCCTGTGGTGTCGTTGAGCGGCATCAGCATCAGCTGGTGTGCTGTTCATTTACACCTCTTAGAAGTCTGTGAGTCCTGATTTACAGCACCAACTCCATCAGGCCTCTGGAGAGCTCATGTGTGTGAACGTGTCTACACACACACACACACAAGCAAAAAAACCTCTACAAAGAATGCCATGTGGATATTGAACACATTTGACAGCTAAGCTATTCCATATACTTGCATTCAAATATGAAATATTCCACATGTTTTTGATGTGCAGGTTCATATCCAGAACTAGATCAGCCGATGGTATCCATGTGTTTTCTTTACCGATTCCTTTTTCTGATTCTGACCCGATCTGTTTTATCCTCCTCTCCTCACTCTAATTCCAGTGAATCTGGCTAATCAACGAGGACAACGAGGACAAAAACAGGAAAAGGCCTCTCGCAGGCCCATAGTTTTCTACGCCCTTTCTCTGTCAAGTTAGTTTTCCGTACCATTTTCCAGACTGTTTAGGTTCTTTTCATGTCGTGTATGTCAGAGCCTGTTTCAAACAATTATAAACCATTGATTTTGAAACAACGAGAACTAGCCTATGTATAAACACGAGGAGAAAGGAGCTACAGGGATAATGCGTCCATTGTCTGACATCAATGGAAATAATTTTTCATTAGAGGGGTTGTGGTGAAGCTGAGCGAGGAATAAATTACTCCTGCATATTATTGATATTTGCTCGTGACACAGATTGCCTTTGACGACGCAGAGCCATAAAAAAAAAAATCACCTTGGCCGTGCATGGCCACATTTCAAAACAAAGAGCTGCTCAAGTACGTGTGAATGTTTCGGGTGAGCTGTTCCCTCCCTCCGTGAGCTCGCGTACTCCGGCTGAAAAACCCCTGTGAATTCCCTGGGAAAACATGGCTGCCAAAGCATTGCATCACACACCCTGAAGAACCACAGCCCCAATATCCTTTCTGCAACCCGCTCCCCTGAGAAAGCCAGTGGGAGTGTGCATGTGTGTGTGAGAAAGGGAGTGAGAGAAAGCGCACCGAAACAGTAATCTACCCACACATTCAGTATCTCAGTCTGGCTAACTTCAGTCACTTAAGAAGTCCACACAAGTTTGACTCTCATGGAGCATCCTGTTAGTCACAGTGTGCTGACAGCTACAAAGAATGGGGGATAATCATGAATGCTTCAATATGGCCTATTTGAGCCACTCTCACACAGTGCACATGTGAGTGTATGTGTGTGTGTGTGTGTGTGTGTGTGTGTGTGTGTGCTTTGCCTGCTTTGTTCTGCTTGCCTATTCTCCCGGGCTGACCAGGTTTTATCTGCAGGAAGTTCAGGCCGACTGGCTCTCATGTGAGCCGTGCTTCCCCTGACCACATACTGAGGCCGGGCTTGCGCATAAAAATCAGTAGCGACATAAATGGCCAATGAGACAACTGTTAATGGACCCGTGAAACACCGCTGAAAAGGAGGAGAGCTGTTTGCGAGCTCTGTAAAGATTTTAAAGGCCTTGCTGGTCATCATGATGAGGATTCTATGTGGTTTTGGTCCAAAACCTTCACTCTTTCTTTTGACTTGTGTGATTTCCTGTGCAGACTGTTTATACACAGTGCACTTATATAAAGCAGAAGGTGTCCTCATGCTCTCCTGAGTAATTGCAGATTGACTCTAGTTTGTCCCCCGAGGGTTGTGGTTAAGTAAGTGCTAAACACTGACTTGTTATAACTGAGTGGCCTCCTTTAGAAAGGCTCTATTCCAACACTCTCCCAGCTGCCAGGTTTACACAGAAGGGCCACAGGGGCCACCAAACCATGTGAGTGACCCCATGATTTACTGTAAATGCTTGATAAATGGAGCATGCAAGCACCAAAGTGGAGGTGGAGTAAGCCAAACAGGGGTTACTGTGGGATCTTACCTTATGGATCTCGGGGGACGCACACTGCTCCACGATCGGCTGGCAGTCGTCCCGTGGCTTACAGCTGTTTTCACACCAGCCACAGAGGTGTCCCTGATCCTCCCTGCCCCAGCATTGGGAACAGTCTGAACTGCCAACTTTACAGTTGTAGACCTCCACTGGAGGGAGACGCCAGGCAGAGAAGAAAGAGAAAGACAATTAGCCTGGTTGCACATCATTAGTCAGCTGTGTTTGCCATTGTGGAGTCCAGCACCAGCCTTGGATTAAAACCCCCCAAAAAAATCCTTTCTTCTCTGAACTACTATATGTGGGGATCTAAGAACACACTTCTTTTATCTGGAAGAATAACCGTATGAGGTCACCTAATGATGAAGGGGGCAATGTGTTTCAGATGTCCAGCGAATGAAAGGTTAGCAAATCAATTGGCAGGTCCTGTGTTTAAACGTTTCTAAGCGAGATGAAAAAACGTGGATTCTTCGTGATTGCATGTAAGCTGTTACGGTTTCTAAAGAGCAGATGAGACCCCAGAATAGGCCAGTGTAGAAAATAGCTCTGGCATGCTAATGACATCTGAAGCCCCGATATGTTGGACAGGAAACAAAAAGCAAATGTAGGATGGGTGTAAAAGGAACAAACAAGTGGAGGAGAACAAAGCCAGTTCAGAACAAATGATTATTATTCATGTTTCAAGGTGCCTCCCAGTCAGCAGTCCCATTTGGATCCATGCACGGGCATCTGTGTGTGCACTGGTGCACGTGTTACCGCCCGCTCCTGCACGCTGGTGATAAAGTGTGTGTCGTCTTCAAAATTTGATGAGTCGACATGTACTGTGAAGAGACCGTCGTGCCCATTAGCGCCGCGATTTGGCGGCAGCTCAAGGCTGTTGTTCAAAATGGCAGACACATGGAATGCGAACATCTGGAGCTGAGATAGGTGAGGACTCATCACTGCTTGGTGCACAAAACACCTCACTGTTGGCGTGGGCCCGTTTTTATTTTCAACAATACAGGTGTCGAGACTCACACCTTAAAATTGCACGTTCTGTAATCCATGTGAGTAATTGTGGAAGAGGATATTATGGAAAATTACTAGTTGTTGGCAAATTATATGCTGTACGACACAAGTATGCGATTATGAAAGGCATGACTGAAAAGAAATGCAGCCTGAAACTGCAGGTCTCCTCTAAACGACTCTATTTTTCTCTGGATTTAATTGAATTCACCCATTTCATACAAAAATAAAAAACTTTCACATCGGTGAAAGGCATTCTGGGAGCAACGGTGTCACATTCCTTCTTTTTTTAATCTATTTGTAATTATGATGCAAATACAAAAGAGCTGAAGCGTATTTATAATTTGCATTCCGTCACATGGAACGCACCTTTCACGGGTTGAGGGCTGTCGACAAATACATCCTCGCCACGTCCGCTGTAGAATCGCTTCCTCCTCAGGTTGAGGTGGTAAATCTGACTCCTGTGATATGTGAAGAGCTACGGGGGCAGAAAAGGTGTTAGTCATCAGTGATGCAGGCTGTGCCTCGTGTCCTGGCATTGATGTGTGGGTGGGCATTTTACTCCGATCTACCCCAAAATGTAAACTCAGAAAGAAGGATTTAAAATAACTATAACATGAACAATGGGAAGCAATAATAGATTAAAGCTTAATGATAATAAAAGCTGCTGTTAAGTGCAGCTGAATTGATCTTACTGTTATTCCGCTGCACTTGACAACGGAGCTGTTCACCCACGTGGCCTCGTATCGCTGCTCGGTCCCAAAGTCGCACTCCAGCTCCTCCCCCTGTTGTGCAAAAATGATGGTGAAGGATTTCCACAATAAGACATGAGACCATGCTGTTCCAAAGATATACAAAAAACAACAACTTTATAAAGTTTGTGTGAAAATGGATTGTTTTCTTTGTGTCTGACAACCCCGCAAGGAAACCAAAATAACACGTAACAATTGTTCCTGTCGGGAAAAGACGCCATCCATTCAGAATTCATATTCCTAAACATCTGGACTCCCACACTTTGTCATCTGGGAACCGGGATAATGAATCTGAATCCATTCTTCATAGAATGTGAGCTGGCAGTTTCCATGAGCCAAGAAATGTGAAGGTAAAGCCATAAAGCAGCTGAGACGGCTGAGAGCAGTAAAGGATCAGTACTTAAAGTGGAAGCAATTATTTGTCTCTAAATCCCGACAGCTTAAATGGGACTATTTTCACCACCCTCTCCATTTCTAGGCTATTTCTTTCTGCATTTAGAAACTTTATTTTAGGGGGGGGTGGGGGGTTCTTTTCCTGGAACAGACAGCTGGAAGTTCACCCTAGACACATCTAGTCTGGAGGAGACGGAGACTATATATCACAGTTTACTATAAACACTTTATTTTAGCGTGGGAATTAACACTCAGCGCCTTATTATTGTCTTACGAACAAAAATGAAGATGTTATTGAGACAGTTTCACAACAAACACTAGTATCAAGGGCCAACCACATTCAGGCTGCCCTGAGGAAGTGTGAAGTTGTATGTGACTCAACGTCTGTCACCATAGCAACACACCAGAGGAGGGCCCGAAAAGGGCCAGGCAGGGTTAGACATGTGACTGACCACGCCTGGCAACTACTCAGCACTGGAATTAAATTTTTTTTTTTTTTTTTTTTTTTAAAGAACTCATTCATTTCCTTATCTATGATATGGCTGCTCAGCGTGGATTAAGGACATGAATGGGGCTTTAAAAATGATCAGGAAGAAGTAGCTGAGTTTAGGGCCAACAACGGAGCATTAAAGCTCCTGCTGTGCGTGCGGCGTTTTGCAGTGTGCTGACGATCACACAACTCGGCTTCCTGTTGAAAAGCATCGGACGTGTGGGGGCCTGGAAGCTGAGTGGCGACTGAGAAAGGGCTGCTTCGTTTTCCGATCTGTCTCCTATAGCTTTGAGCTCTCAGAAACTCCAGTTTTGCACATTCATTGACCCAAATTGCACCACTCAGATGCCCATCTGTGTGTAACCCAGCTTGAAGTGAACACACCATATGTTTCTGCTTGATTCCAATCATTTTCACAACACGCACTCTGGACCAAGTCCAGGCATGTCTATGCGGCTCAAGGTTGTCTGCTGTACCTCCTGGACGTTCCTGAGGGATAGAGTGAAGTCCTGCGCCGTTCCTGATGGTGCCGGAGGAACCTCTGAGGCCAGCAGGCTGGGGCAGGAAGTGGCGCTCTGCAGTGAACATGGGTGCAGGGACAAGAAGTGACATACAGGGGTTAAAGAAAACAATGGTTCCTCTGCACACATCCGCAAAACCCAAAATACCTGTCCTGTTTATCTGTAGGCGGAGGAAATGAGAGGGTAAAGTCTCACTCTGAGGGGAAACAACAAGAGCTTCAAATAGGCAGCCGATGGGGGGATTAGAAAAACAGACCCACCGGACACTGGGATGGAGTAAAAAAAGCCTCTACATCTGTCTTTGACCCACATTGTGGAGCTCTTGAGTATGGGAACTGTAAAGATGTCATCCATTTTCAGATGGTCTTGGTATATCAAATTGGGGAAAAAAAAAAAAAGGCAGCTGACAGGAGACCAGACCACCCCTCCCCAGAAGGAGAGCCT
Source organism: Takifugu rubripes (assembly GCF_901000725.2). Lineage (NCBI taxonomy): Eukaryota > Metazoa > Chordata > Actinopteri > Tetraodontiformes > Tetraodontidae > Takifugu > Takifugu rubripes. Next base: position 13,039,418 of record NC_042287.1, on the reverse strand, counting down.
GCAGGGAGGATTCCTCCTGACGCAGGTCATGTGTCCGGGCAGGACAATAATTCGCCAGAGGGGATGGAATATTACGACAGCCACAGCAGCATCCGAGGGGAATACTGATGGGATTCAATGGGGGGGGGGGGGGGGGGGGGGGGGGGAATTGTAATTCTAAATAACTTTTCCAGTTTCACAGTAATTTTACACATTTGTGGCCTTTCAAACCAATCTTTGCCCCCGTGGTCACATAATCCACATTCCCCTCTCCAAAATGACGGTCTGTGCAAAATCAGAGCCGAAAAAGCAGCTGCCGATCCGTCACTCTAACAAGCACTTTGACATGTGACAGAACAAAATAAGAAAAATGTACTCTTAGATATGCTGAGGTGTCTGGAATCAACTTCCAAAAATAGTAGCCTCGGGAGGGGGCTTAGGGAGCATTATAACTGTGAGCTGCCCTGTTAAACGAGGCCCCCCTGAGATCTTACAACAGCATACAACATTTCTACATCCACCATTTGAATGAGTCAAACTGTCACAGTGAATTATCACATGATTGCCTGCCTTTAACTTGGCCAGACCGGATCGTTACGCCACTGCCCAGCTGGGAGATGCTGTTGTTGTTTTCCTGAAGGGACACCATCTCATTTATCATCTAAACAAACACAGCCGCCGCGTTACTAACCTCTATCAGGTGGAGGTTTGATTCGTCTTTATTAGAGACACAGAGATGGTTTTCTTGGTCCCAGTAACACTTCCATCTGGCGCTCAGGCAGCTCACGCATCTGTCACAGACAAACACAGAAGTGCGAGGATTATTAAGGAGTAATGATCTTATTTGGGAAGATCAGGCTTTTCATAACAGCTTAAGAGACAACAAAGTTTATCTGTAATGAACGGAAGGAGAGATTAGTCACACACTACTCACAGGCGCATTCATTCCACTGTTATTAGGAAGTCAGACTGGGACAAATCTGCTCAGAGGAAGCAACACGTTTCTCTGAGAACAACGGAGATCAATAAATATCCTTTTGCTCCTAAGGATTTATAGCCCGATACGTTATATTTGACATAATTTATCTGTTATGTGGCTCATTTCTGAAGTGAGGCCTCGTCGAGCAGCCCCTTTTCCACCTAAAAATTAGATCCAAACTAAGAATGGCCAAGCTGGCACGCCTGAACCTGTGTTTCATCTGCGCTTCATGAAAAACTTCCCTCCCATCCGTTGTTTCTACCTCTTGAAATATGGTCGAGCATGTGGCGGCTAACGTTAGCAAATTCTAGTCACTCTTTGTGCACGTTCAACACTACCCAAAATTTGCCACGTTCAACTAAAGAAAGCATAAAGGATTGTGTGTCTGTATGTGGGTTTTTAGAGATTTTTACCATCTAAAGCGATACTTGTCGCAACAATTAATGCTTGCCTTCACTGTACTGATGGAGTGCAAGTGTGTGTTTGCCAGATAAACTATCTTAATGAGGAGAGTGTGTGCGTATGTGTGTCTATCGCTTCTGGGAAGAGACAGATGTCCCACACCTGCAACTGTAGCGCTTCCAGTGATAGCAGCACTCTGAGGGGTTTTTTAGACTTGAGGGGTTGCAAGGGAATCCAGACACATAATGGAAACAAGTTTGTGTGTGTGTGTGTGTGTGTGTGTGTGTGTGTGTGTGTTTGTGATAGAGAGACAGAGAGAGAGTGTCCGTACTGATTAAAGGCAGGCGCACCCCTCTAGGTTCTTATCAGTTACAGCCTTTCTGTTTTCTTTGACTCCTATTCAGTCGTGCTTAAACAGCTACACACACACACACACACACACACACACACACACACACACACACACAGAGTCTAAGTTACCACTATCAGTATATACCCTGTTAGCCCAAAAATCGTAAAAACCTCACACACACACACACGCACGCACGCACACACACACACACACACACACACACACACACACACACACACACACACACAGACTGCATACACATTTGGGGGTTACACACTAAGGGCCTCTCAGTGGGCACAGCGGTTAAACACACATCTTCAATCAAGTTTCTGTCAAAGACAAAACACATCCTGAAGAAAAGTGAAGTTTGAAGGGTGGAATATACACCAGTGTGTGTGTGTGTGCGTGCGCATGCGTCTGTGTGTGTGTTGGGGGGGGGGGGGGTAGTGGCATAAACCAAATAAAAACACAAAAAGCAAATAAAACAGACAAAGAGTGTGTCTGCCTGTGGGCCCAGAAGGACATAAAGAGTGAGACAAAGAAGATGGGGTGGGCTGGGTAGGGGGGGGTCCTACTGGCGTGTATGGTGAGACAGGAATGCTATGGTCTGGTTGTCGTTAACATGCTGCCAAGTGGCCACTTTCCATGGTCATGGGAGAGCTGTCTAAACAGCCTTTCTCCAGCCACTGCTGCTCTTGCTTTTTCCAAAAACAAATCAGCCTGTGCCCATCGTTTCAAGAACGCACATGTTTGTGGTGATTACTTGTCTGTCTTCTTTGAACTTGCTTGTTTTGGAACAGCTAAACTAAGACCTGGAAACCAGAATGATCTACATCATTTCATTCATTTCATTAAGTGCAATAAGGCCATGCAGAGAGGACGCTGTGATATGTAATGAAAAGACATTCTGCATCTCCTGAATGGACCTTTAAGTTGTATTTATTCACAGTTCCTAAATCGTTTCATGAAGTGCAAACCTTTGTTGTCTAATTCCTTCACAGAAAAGTGGCTTGTGATATCTCTTCACAATTTTAAAAATAAAACCAGCTTGCACTGATTAAAATCAGTTGGAGGAGAGACGCTCTGCAGTTCGCAGCTCAATGCGCATCCTGTGAGAGTGGCACTTTGCTCATTATCACCTTCAACAAACCACCATCTAATTTCACACCTTGTGACCTCAGTGCATGAGTGCAGTCTGACACACGGGTACCTGCTGCAACTGCAACTACAAAGTGGCTTTGCATTTCACACAAGAGGGACACGCCCAAATGAAACTCATCTCACACACACACACACACACACACACACACACACACACACACACACACACACACACACACACACACACACACACACACAGGCACATACGCGCTGATGGTCCTGTAAGTCCCAAGATCTGGCCGTCAGATAAAGTGGCTCCTCTGACATGGTTCAACATGCAAGAGGAAGCCAGATGGATCGTCTCCAGATAAGAGAAAACCATCTTTGTGACTATACAATTCACGGTCCGACACAAAAACAAACACCAATATGACCAGCCAGAAACACACATCCAATTTCTCCCAGCTTACCATTTATAGAATATTAATTCTACATTTGATCCTGAACAGAGAAACCTTTAGTGAGCCAAAAACACAATAAGCCCTCCAGGAGGACATGTCGCCAAAATTTAGCCACTAAAACCTAAAAAGGAAGCAGGGGGAGAAAGGAACACAGACAGAGAACAAAGCAGCGGGGTGGAGAAGCTTTTCTGTGGTTTACTTTGTGCCACAGAGTCCATAAAATTCGATCAGAAGCTTTTGTTCATTTACAGTCACAGTTTATTTGTTTATTTACCATAAGACTGATTTTTGGCATCATCAAATTAGCCAGATAAGGCAATAAAAACAAAGAAGATGCAAAAAAATTTCATTATAACTGTGTATTTCTCTAATTTGGTATATTAGAAGCCGATGTGTGAAACTTTGGACAGTTTTAACTCACATCTAAGTGATTGAATTAGAGACCTCAGAAAATAAGAAATATCACAACCATCTGAAAATTAGGTTTCGTTTTGCTTTTTATGAGAAATCAATGGCTGTCAAGCACATTTGTTATGGTTCTGTCTGGAGCTGAACATGGATGCAATTCAATATGACGGTGCAGCGAGGACTCACGATGTCTTGGGGTGTATCGCTCCTGTCCGCTCACAGTCGTAGATGATGAAGCTCCCAGATACCACAGACGTGCCATTCACTTTTATCGCCACTGAAACCGCCTGATGATCTGCACAAACAAAGGCATGTAAACATGTGTCGAGGACTGGAGATGATATCACTGCCCGAGCCAGATGTCCCCCGCCTCCGTGCTTTTGGGTGCATTTTGAAAAGATGAAAGGGGAAATTGCATTTGCTCGGATACGGCTCGGACGCTTGAACTGTCCTTTTGTTGTGCGGTGGGAGATATGGCGGGAATGCATCCAAAACAGATGCCTGCACTTGTTCTCACCCGTGTCGGGAAGGATTGATTGGTAATTCTCTCGAGGGAGCAGGGGACAGGTCTGGATCTGAGCTGGGCCGGAGTCCAGGTGCACGGTGGCAGATGTAGAAACACCCGGCCCGTACTCGCACTCCACCCGGGAGCCCAGCAGATCAGGAACGCTGCCGTTTATCAAAATGCCAACATCCTATAACAGGGAGACATAAAGGGGGAGGAATAAGAATAATGATTCATCATGATAGAAATGACTCCGCGGACTAGTGTGCTAAGCACGTTGCTGTATAAACACAACAGGGCCAATGGGGCTGGCACCGCTTCAGGTTTGTTCAGGAGTTCATCCAGAAAGACAGTAAAACTAATGTGTAATGGAGAAACAGATGGCATGGTGCAACATTCACATCTAAATCCGACGATGCGATGAAGTATGAAAGGCATAATGAGAAACATAACACCTCAACGACATGGTTTGATTCAAGCTGGATGATTTCAATGTGAGAAAAAAAAAAACAGTCGGTTGGTCGGGATGTTGTTAAGCAGAGGAAGAGCAAGATGATCTGTACTTCGGCAGATAAAAGCAGAAGTGGCAGGCATCGTGCGCTACCACCTCCCCCGTCTATTGTATGCTGAGATTGAACATTTCCTGGTTGAAGGCTCCACTTCCTGTCCGCCCCTTCCTGTCTGCAGCAGCAACCTTGAGCTATGCTTCCTGCGGGCAGTCGGTTCATCTAACGCATCTAAACTGACCTACATAACACGCAAGCATCCACAATTAATGAAGCAATTATTGACCTGCCGTCCCCGAGCCTCATCTAATCATGAGCTGCAATTACAGGTTGGAGACGTTCCCAACGTCAAATCCGAGAGAGGTAATTATCGTGGGGCTATTCTGCTTCTGTCACTGATACACCAAACAAACAAAACAACAGTTTACAACACACACACTGCAAGGCAGAGTAAAGATTGATTAGAGCCTAATGAATGGCACCATCATCTTTAAGAACCAATTCATAAATGCCAAGATAGGTGACATTTAATCAAAAAAGTTTAAAAAGAGAAGAATTTTTGTTGGGTTTTTGTTTTGTTTTGGTGTCCAAAAATCTATCAATATCTATTGTAAATAAACAATCAGTGAAATTTTAAAATATTTGCTCATTTATGTGTCATTTAAGCTACATTTTTAATGTATCTATAAGGACCAGTTTCTGAAATGGGTGGGGCTTAAACAGCAGGTGGGAGGGGCTTCAACTACAGTACAGCTTATGAGTTCAGGTATAAAACTTTAATTGCTTTGATAAGTTGACAAGAAGCACAAATGAAACTGAGGTGTGAGAGAAGTGTATAAAAAATGTGTTACCTAGATAATGAGTTACTTTTTAAAGAAAAAAAACCTGCAGTAATAAACACAATCACGCTGCCGCGCCCTGTTCGAAGAGACAAGTGCAAATTAAATCCAAAAAATTGAGTCGAGCTGCCTCGCTACCATTACGTTAATTTTAATTTTGTTTTAATTCCGTTAATGTTTTTCTACCTCGTGTATCTGACATTTACACAAACGAGCTAAACAAGTGCTCAGAAAAAGACACAAATATTTGGACACGTGAATCCCACCGATGAGCTCTGAGACATCAGGCAAAACTGCAATAATTGATTTCAGATCACTTGAACTGGGCAGACGTTAAATCAAAGAACTTCTGCAGAGCTTCAAAGGCTACGCTTCCCATCACAAATATTAGTAAGATATGTGGAAAAACCATAAAACAGATGTTTATCTGACATATCCAGGTTAGACAGAAACATGGAGGGAAGCTTATTTTACCTTAATGTCTGCGGAGACGCTGATCTCTGGTGGAGTCAGCGTCATGGACGGACACTGCTGGGGGCCTTCACCCATGCTGATCCAGGACCTTGCCAGCAGCCCCAGGGCACACTCCTTCTGGATGGAGCATCTGGATAGAGGTGACATTTACCACATCAAATTTAGAGAAAACCTCAAAAAGACAATGAAATTGGACTGCATGTGTCCTGGAACATCAATGTTTCTGCATAGAGAAGCTCTGTGGTGGGATTTTGGAAAAGGGAGAGTCACTTAGTCATCACACAGCCAGGTGACTGAGTACAGAGGTTCAAGGCCAACGTTTTACCATAAAAGTAAGGACAGGAGAAAGTTTTGTGGCAGGACTGAAACGTTCTCGCTGCCGGGTTTCATGGTCTGCTGCCCGCAAATTCATGAGGTGCTCCAGTTCCCTAATGCCTCATTCACACCTCAGCTGTCAGTTTTTCTGGCTCAACACAAGAGACTACTTGACTCTAGGTTACACATGCTGCTATGGCAACCATTCCCACAGGCGTTAAGATCAGGGGGCCACTCGCTGATGGTGGCATAAGACACTGATTCTTAATCTGTGCTCATTTCTGTGCAGTAATGCAGGGTGTACTGTGTTCGCAAGCCCGTCCGGGAGCACGACTATGTGGGGGGGCACTTGTGAAAAGGGCATTCAACACGCAAGGTGGCCTCACACTCTGACCCGTGCTTCACAAATGAACTTGGCACAGAGCTCGGTTCATCTGGGGTGCAGACATGAAGGACAAAGTGACATCTGAGTGGGGAGAAACCAAAGAGGCCCCATTGAGCGGCACGCTAACATGCCTCACAATGACTTTGGCACATCTCACTTCCCTTTCACTCACTACGGTCATCTGAAAATAAAGCGTACGCCTGTGTCTCCGCACGGCCCTAAGTGTGAGCATTTGTGGCAAGAAAGTGTGCGTCCAGATTTTTATTCCCACTGGCAGCGAGGGGCTGTGTGGCCGGCTGCTGAGCTAAAAATAGTACCGAGTGGCCTTGCAAGACATACACGCACAAAAAAAATCCCCTCTGCTCAAACAAGCTCATAAATTCGGAACACACTCGGCAAACGCAACAGTCACACTGAAATGGATTTGCTGATTGTAACATAATTGAGATTGGAAATCCTTTAAATTTGTACTAGTTTCAGTCTAAATGCGGTTTAGGATGAAAAGCGTTGCAGCACCTAAACGTGTCTGTGCATGAATGAGTTTTTCCTGCCTGGACTAGAGTGTTTTCTGACAATTATTCCACTATTGAGCGAAAGCAATGGTGCCTAAAATTGAGGATGTTAACAGTAACAATTTAAAGTTAGCATCATTGGACCTCCTGTTGCCATGGATGACAGCAGTTTAGCTAAAAAAAAGCTAAAAGTTGAAGTCGGACAGGAAGAGACTGAGTGGACAGGTTACATTGGAAGAGGGAGGCACACATGACTAATGGGACAGAAGGGAGCAATCAACTGGTTAGAGCAGGACAAAGAGATTAAAGTGACTTCTTTAAATATTGAGATGGTCCACTGAGATATAATAAAGACCAATGACAAGACATTCAGTTCAATTCAATTCACAGAACGCTATTTATCTCGAAAGGGCAATTCAGTGTTTCATGTTTCAGCTTTGATTAAAACATGCATCACCTGTCAAATGTCAGCACTAAAGCATCGTGACACCGCTGTGATGGTGCTCACATGAGTTTAAGGACAATGTCAGCAGGTTGCCAGTCTGGCTGTGCAGGCTTAACTCTTCTCGCCGCCATAGCTAAATTTAAAATCTAGCAGTCTATAAAATTAACATGACTTAGAAAAATATATTTAGAGTGACATCTTTAGGTTTTATTAATAGATATAGCATCATGGGACAGGTTGAAAAGGCTGTTTATCACCAGATGAATGTCAACCGACAGCCTGTTAGTGCTAGTTTCTTCCTCTCTTTCTTTTTAAAAATACATTCGTGACTTTGCCCGCTGATTCAGTCAGCCACTTGATCAAGTACGGCAGTCAGGGAAGTACAATTCAAAGCACTCTTTTTTTTTTTCTCTGAGAGGCTCAAATGCTTTAATATCAATATAATGCAAATATATGCACACTCCATTTGCCATTGACTCTTCTTCGGCTTCGTGGCGGCGGCTGTCGACAGCTAAAAGCAGCTAAAATATGACCTGAGAAAACTCATCACCTGTCTACATGTCAGCGTAAACCGGTGTGAGTGTTAAACAGCAGGGAAACAAACTAAATTTAACACACATGCACAGCAACACATGCACACACACGCGTGCGTGCGTGCGCATTCACACTGTGAGATGAGCACATGCAGATAACTATGATAATTTGTGAATAGTGCAGACAGCCCATGATGCCTAATTTGATTTAAATAAAGATATTCAAGTGTTTTCTTGTGACATGTGGCAGATTAAACTGGCTCCAACATGAAAAGCACGATGAAGGAATGAGACGTGAAGGGAGAGACGCTCTCTCTCTTTCTCTCTCCCTCTCTCTTCCCTCCAACAACGCCGACTCTAACCAGCAGCCAGACGCGCTTTCATGCTAGGCCCCACTGGCAGACATGCTGAGAGATGCCAGAGCCGTGCATAAAATCAAGCACCCACAGAGACAATAGGGGCTTCACAGATTGGGCCGATGTTTCTCTCGCCCTCCTTTATTTCCCCATTCGAATCAGCATTTGCAGTTTTATCATGCAGAAGCGATGGTGGAGACCGTCCACCCCACGTACCCACCATCCAATCCCCTCAGCTCTGTGGCCGCTATGCTAGCCCAGCGGCTGCCATGGCTGGCCCGATGGCCCATCACGTACGCACGCACGAACACTCATGACATCAGCTCCCTGGCCTCCGCGAGCCAGACAGCGACACACAAATGGTGACACTTACACACAGGCTTACACACTTTGACATTTTCCTGTCAAAAGAACCAGTGTGCACTCTTCCTCCCACCACCATCATTACATTCAACCCTCCTTTATAGAGGAGGACAAGGGCCTTGGGTGTGGGAGGAGTAGTGAGAGACAAAGACCAGTAAGACAGAGAGGAAGACTGAGAGAGCTATAGGAAGAGGAAAAGAGGAAGAAGACGAAGAATCACATGGGTAAAAAAAAAGCAGTGAAGCGAAAAGGCGCTGGGATAAAGAGACGACAGATAGATAAATAAGAGGAAGAGACGGGGAGACGACAACAAGGCAGTTTGTCCACACACAGACACACAGATATACATGTACACACACATGCATGCGCACACTCTCATCAGTTCCACTCGCCCAGCTTTGAATGGCCCCTGGCAATGCCAGAGCCTGCAGAGCTGCAGAGCAACTCATCACGAAATTCCCTATCTCGTCTGATCTACTTTAATCACGGAGCAAACAAGGGGCACACACACACACACACACACACTCTCACACACACACACACGCACACACAGCTCGACACGGCACATATTCTCCCTGAAAGCCATTGGACGGAGAGGGGGTCCTGACTGAGACTCGCATTAATCACAGCGTACTCACACTCGCTCGCGGTAACGCTTCAGCCAAGTCGGTCCACACTGGGCTCCCTCAGTCTGTCAACACCCCCTAACACACACGCGCACACACAAAACAACTACCAAAGAAGAAGGGAACTTCTCTTCACTCCAAGGCTAAATGAAAAGCAAGCCAGGGGTGTACTGAAGCCCGAGATCACGCTCAATTCACACTGACGGCTGCTTTTAAATTGAGAATGAAGAGGATGAAAGCCGACAAATGAGTCTCAGTCATTCCCCTGATTCGAATGCTTGTAGATGCTAAATCCATTTCGCTGTCCCATCAATCTCATCTTTCCAGGCTTTGAAATGAGCTTTAACCTAAACCCGTCGCTAACTCAAACAGCAACAGCTGCACCGCTGCTGACAGAGAGTACAGTAGCATTGTCTGCAAGATTGCGTCAAAAAGCATGTGGCATGTGCATGACACTAAAGCGTACGCTAATTAAATTAGCTCTGTCTGGCAGCGGAGGACGAGGCAGCTGGGACAGAGCACAGTTAACATGATAAATGGAGTTTCACAGAGACAGAAACCGTTTTAAGTTTCTTACCGATTCTCCAGGGTACACCAGCCACAGTGGGCATCCCTGGCTCCCAGACAGTCACCGCAGCTCCTCCACTGGTCACACTGGGCCACTTTCACCCTCAGCATCTACATATTTGAATGCAGCCAAGAGACACATGTGAGTCACACAGGGAAACATTTATCAGAACAAAATATTCATGTGTGGGGGTCTGTGAATGGGTGACACCCCCCCTCTCCCCGGTGTTTGTCTTGAATGCTAATTTTGGCTAATTGTTGAATATCTGATGTATGTGTTGAGTTGAATGAGGTTCTCTGGTTCTTCTCACACAGGCGGACATTAATCACAGAGACAGAAGCCACATACTCACATGGTGAGAGGTCATGAGATAAAGGTAGTTGCTGTCACTGGGGTCAAAGGTCATGAGGTGGTGGACCGCCTCACTGGCTGGCAGCTTGAGTGTCCACTGGTTGGCCAAGGTCATGTTCGCCAAGAAGGTGAGCTGTGAATTAGACGGCATGGCAGAGGTCAGAAGGTCACATTCCAGTGGAACTGAATTCCTGAATTCTTAGAAATCTAGATTAAACACTGCAGCAACACTGGCCTCAGGCTAAGGGTAAAGTCAG